>NC_052159.1:18424844-18748461 GCF_902713615.1 Scyliorhinus canicula
CTAGCGATACTCAATAAGATGTATGTAAGGCCCATTAACGAAGTTTACACATGCCATGTGTTCACGACTCGCCGCCAACGGCCTACAGAATCACTCGCCAAATTTTTAAGAGAGCTCAATAATCTATCTAATGACTGTAACTATCAAACGGTTACCATGGCTGAACATAGAGAACTTGCTGTAAGCGATGTTTTTGTAGCGGGCCTCAGGTCTAATTATGTGCGCCAACGACTGCTGGAAAAGGGGGCCCAAGACTTAGAAACAACTGCGGAAATTGCTACCACGATGGAGGTCTCCTTCCGCAACCTCACCTCATTCCCCGAGGACCCCGCGACCCAATTATGGGCCCCCGACCAGTGACTCTCCCAGGCCTGTGCCACACGGCCGCCCAGCCACCAGGCTGCTCCAGTCTGCCATTTCTGTGGCCAGAATCAGCACCCGCGGCAGCACTGCCCGGCCCGCAACGCGACCTGCAACAGCTGCGGGCGGAAAGGCCACTTTCCGAGAGTGTGCCTCGCAAAAACGGCCCCAGCTTCCAACTCCCCAGCGGCACGAAGTAATCGCTCCCCACACCCACAGGCCCGCGGGGCCCGAAACGCTGCGGCCTATGCCCCGACCCCGCCCCCTTCCGCCACATTATTTCCACAGCTCCATCTGGTCCAGGGGAATGGTCAATCAGCTTGCTAACTGGGGCAGGCGGGGGGTGGTGGGGGGGATATGGTGAAGAGCAGGAGATGGCGGGTCGGGGGGGGGCTGTTGGGGGGGTGGGATGGGTGACAACACTGGGGATGTTGGAGGATTGAAATGAAATGAAAATCGTTTATTGTCACAAGTAGGCTTCAAATGATGTTACTGTGAAAAGCCCCTAGTCACCACATTCCGGCGCCTGTTCGGGGAGGTTGGTACGAGAATTGAACCGTGCTGCTGGCCTGTCTTGGTCTGCTTTAAACACCAGCGATTTAGCCCTGTGTGCTAAACCAGCCCGAGTGTGGTGGAGGGAAGGGGCAACAGGGAAGAGTGCAAAATGGGGGGAGATAACAGCAAACATATTGGGCTGAGACCGGGGCAAGCGTTGGGTGGATGGGGGAAGAGAAACCAAGGAGCTGACCAAATGTAACGGGGAAATATTGCAGGCTGTTATCGGCAGGGGAGGTGGGGGGGCTGCATCTCCACTGCATTCCCACCATAAGGTGGCATTAGACTTGAACTCCCAGAGGCAAAAGTTGTGTTGTGCCAAGGACAGGACCAAAATTATGTTGCCCAAAGATAAAAGAGGAGCACATTACAGCAGCTAAGATTGGACAACTCATCAATAATGAAAGATTGCAATTTCCTCACTTAGAACATAAGAACATAAGAAATAAGAGCAGGAGTAGGCCATCTGGCCCCTCGAGCCTGCTCCGCCATTCAATGAGATCATGGCTGATCTTTTGTGGACTCAGCTCCACTTTCCGGCCCGAACACCATAACCCTTAATCCCTTTATTCTTCAAAAAACTATCTATCTTTACCTTAAAAACATGTAATGAAGGAGCCTCAACTGCTTCACTGGGCAAGGAATTCCATTGATTCACAACCCTTTGGGTGAAGAAGTTCCTCCTAAACTCAGTTCTAAATCTACTTCCCCTTATTTTGAGGCTATGCCCCCTAGTTCTGCTGTCACCCGCCAGTGGAAACAACCTGCCCGCATCTATCCTATCTATTCCCTTCATAATTTTAAATGTTTCTATAAGATCCCCCCTCATCCTTCTAAATTCCAACGAGTACAGTCCCAGTCTACTCAACCTCTCCTCATAATCCAACCCCTTCAGCTCTGGGATTAACCTAGTGAATCTCCTCTGCACACCCTCCAGCGCCAGTACGTCCTTTCTCAAGTAAGGAGACCAAAACTGAACACAATACTCCAGGTGTGGCCGCACTAACACCTTATACAATTGCAACATAACCTCCCTAGTCTTAAACTCCATCCCTCTAGCAATGAAGGACAACATTCCATTTGCCTTCTTAATCACCTGTTGCACTTGTAAACCAACCTTCTGTGACTCATGCACTAGCACACCCAAGTCTCTCTGAACAGCGGCATGCTTTAATATTTTATCGTTTAAATAATAATCCCGTTTGCTGTTATTCCTACCAAAATGGATAACCTCACATTTGTCAACATTGTATTCCATCTGCCAGACCCGAGCCCATTCACTTAACCTATCCAAATCCCTCTGCAGACTTCCAGTATCCTCTGCACTTTTCGCTTTACCACTCATCTTAGTGTCATCTGCAAACTTGGACACATTGCCCTTGGTCCCCAACTCCAAATCATCAATGTAAATTGTGAACAATTGTGGGCCCAACACGGATCCCTGAGGGACACCACTAGCTACTGATTGCCAACCAGAGAAACACCCATTTATCCCAACTCTTTGCTTTCTATTAATTAACCAATCCTCTATCCATGCTACTACTTTACCCTTAATGCCATGCATCTTTATCTTATGCAGCAACCTTTTGTGTGGCACCTTGTCAAAGGCTTTCTGGAAATCCAGATATACCACATCCATCGGCTCCCCGTTATCTACTGCACTGGTAATGTCCTCAAAAAATTCCACTAAATTAGTTAGGCACGACCTGCCTTTTACGAACCCATGCTGCGTCTGCCCAATGGGACAATTTCTATCCAGATGCCTCGCAATTTCTTCCTTGATGATAGATTCCAGCATCTTCCCTATTACCAAAGTTAAACTCACTGGCCTATAATTTCCTGCTTTCTGCCTACCTCTTTTTTTAAACAGTGGTGTCACGTTTGCTAATTTCCAATCCACCGGGACCACCCCAGAGTCTAGTGAATTTCGGTAAATTATCACTAGTGCATCTGCAATTTCCCTAGCCATCTCTTTTAGCACTCTGGGATGCATTCCATCAGGGCCAGGAGACTTGTCTACCTTTAGCCCCATTAGCTTGCCCATCACTCCCTCCTTAGTGATAACAATCGTCTCAAGGTCCTCACCTGTCATAGCCTCATTTCTATCAGTCACTGGCATGTTATTTGTGTCTTCCACTGTGAAGACCGACCCAAAAAACCTGTTCAGTTCCTCAGCCATTTCCTCATTTCCCATTATTAAAACTCCCTTCTCATCCTCTAAAGGACCAATATTTACCTTAGCCACTCTTTTTTGTCTTATATATTTGTAAAACCTTTTACTGTCTGTTTTTATATTCTGAGCAAGTTTACTCTCATACTCTATCTTACTCTTCTTTATAGCTTTTTTAGTAGCTTTCTGTTGCCCCCTAAAGATTTCCCAGTCCTCTAATCTCCCAGCAATCTTTGCCACTTTATATGCTTTTTCCTTCAATTTGATACTCTCCCTTATTTCCTTAGATATCCACGGTCGATTTTCCCTCTTTCTTCCGTCCTTCCTTTTTGTTGGTATAAACCTTTGCTGAGCACTGTGAAAAATCGCTTGGAAGGTTCTCCACTGTTCCTCAACTGTTCCACCATAAAGTCTTAGCTCCCAGTCTACCTTAGCTAGTTCTTCTCTCATCCCCTTGTAATCTCCCTTGTTTAAACACAAAAAACACAAATACTTACTTATACAAGTAAATGTCACACCCCACATCACTCTAACTCACTGTATGATCCCAGGGAATGAGGTATCTGGTGGGTTCTGGGAGCACATTTTAACATTGCAATAGTCCAGACACCAAGGTTTATTTCGGACATTTCTTTATGATAATAACCTTTATTAGTGTCACAAGTAGGCTTACATTAACACTGCAATGAAGTTACTGTGAAAATGTGCTTATACTGTGTGGTAAACCACTGTTACACCTGTATTAGGGGATGTAAGGTAGGACCTGTACTACAGGTTCGCCGGTAGCCCCTGCCTGCTGGCTCCGCCCAGTAGGAGGAGTATAAATATGCATGTCCTCTATTCAGCAGCCATTTCGCCAGCTGCTGTGGGAGGCCACACATCTTATTGCAATAAAGCCACAGTTGTATCCAACCTTAGTCTTTGTACAATTGATCGTGCATCATACTGTATACATTTCTTATATTTTATTAAACATTACATGTTGCCCGAGTGATGCACGATCAATTGCACGAAAGACTCAGATTGGTACAACTGGCTTTATTACAGTTAGATGCGTGGCCTCCTGCTGCAGCTGGCGAAATGGCTGATCAGGAGGAGGTTATGCCATATTTATACGGCTCCTTGTGGGCGGAGCTAGCCAGCAGGGGCTACCGGCGAACCTGTAGTGTGGGTCCTACTGTACATCCCCTAATACACGTGCACACAGTGGATCACCACACCGAGATCATTTAAAATGGCACTTTAGCTAACACAGTCTGAGAGAGTGGAAACATTTGTGTACAGTTACATGTCCTGCAATAAACCAACTGGCTACAGGGCAATGCTGCTGCTCCAAACTGATTAGCCGACTGGTTAGTTCACTTCCTGTCAAGAGTTTACTTCTCGAGCACTCTATGAAAGTTCTGCCTGCCTTGTCCGTTCCATTGCTTTAATCGGAGACTTATTTTGCTTGGTTGGAACCTAATCCTTGATTATCCAATCAGAGAGTTAGACATAGAATTTACAGTGCAGAAGGAGGCCATTCGGCCCATCGAGTCTGCACCGGCTCTTGGAAAGAGCACCCTACCCAAGGTCAGTACCTCCACCATATCCCCATAACCCCACCCTATCCCCATAACCCAGTAATCCCACTCAATACTAAAGGCAATTTTGGACGCTAAGGCCAATTTAGCATGGCCAATCCACCTAACCTGCAAATCTTTGGACTGACTGAATGGCCAAACAAGGGCACTGAAAGTCGAACCAATCAGTGGTAAGCTGTCTGATGCCAAAGAAATTTGGAAAAGAAAAATTAGCTCCCAGAAAGTAGCCGAAGTTGGCAAGTGTGGAACCTCAAATGAATACTTTGAATCCAGCAAAAACTGTTCTGGACGCGCGAGGGAGGGAGTTCCGAAGCTGATTCATATTGGACTCAAAATGACATCTCTGTTCCCCATTCACAGATGTTGCCAGGCTGGGCTGAGCTCTTTTTTTAGCACTTTCTGTTTGCACGAAAGGGAAGGGGAACTGTAGCTGAATGGCTGAATGCAACTTTAAATAGAAATAACACACAATACACACATACGCATCCTCTGAAAAGGTGATTGTAAACATCAGGAGCATTCACAATCAGAACATCAATCGCGTGGTGGAATTAAAGTAAACCAGGGGTTGGCAGCCTGGCACACCCGAAGAGATGAGCAGTACCAAATTGCTCTTTGATTGCTGTAACTGTTCAGTCTTATTGAGCAGGGTATATTAAACTTGGAAATGGTTGGGTGGTGTCAGGTTTCGGTTGAGGGGGACAAATGCTGGAATCATAGAATTTACAGCGCAGAACAAGGCTATTCGGCCCATCGAGTCTGCACCGGCCCGTGGAAAAGGCACCCTACCCAAGCCCACACCTCCACCCTATCCCCATAACCCAGTAACCCCATCCAACCTTTTTTGGACACTAAGGGCAAATTAGCATGGTCAATCCACCTAACCTGCCCATCTTTGGACTGTGGCAGGAAACTAGAGCACCCGGAGGAAACCCACACAGAACGTACAGACTCCACACAGACAGTGACGCAAGCGGGAATCGAACCTGGGACCCTGGCGCTGTGAAGCAACAGTCGAACCACTGTGCTACCGTGCCACCCTGGAAACATTGCCCCTGATGATTTGTATTAGGTGATACATATAAAAGGCTGCTGGAATAGAAAATTGTATCGCTGGACCCACCTGTTGTACATTAAAATGTCTGGATGCTTGTGTGACGAAATTACAAGTACAGCCATAAAGATATTGGCTGGAATTCTCCAGCCGTTGGGATTCTCTGCTCCTCCCTGCCGGCAGTGCACCCCCACACGCGGGTTCCCCGGTGGCGAGGAGTGGTTTCAATTGGGAATTCCATTGACAAGCGGTGGGAAGAGAGAATCATTCGCCGGCAGTGAATGGCGCGCTGCTGATAAATACGTGTCTGGGGCACCTGAAAACCCGGCCCATTATATTTGTCTTATTGCAGGAGAAGATCATAGGGCATTGGGAAGAGACGGAGGAGGAAAGGACATCCATGACAGTTGAGGAACTAGGGAAGCAGGGAATGCTCCAGCAGAACCAATGGGAGAAGGATAGGGGAGTGGGCTGACTCGACCAGTCCTAGTTGGGAAAGGTGGAGAAGGAGGAGGGGATGGGTGAGTGAGTGGGGATGAGGAAAGACAGCTACATATGCGTGAATTGGGGGAGTGGAGCTGATTTTGTATGCATGTGAGTGAGAGATGTTGGGCAGGACTCTCCCAGCCCGGGGCCAGGCGGAGAATCCCCACGACCGGCGCGAATCGCGCCATGCCGCCCCGACGCCGGCACGTGATTCTCCGTAGAGTGGAGAATCGGCACTATTGGTGGCGGCGTGGTTGGCGCGGCACCAATCGCGAGCCGCTCTACGCGGCCGGCCCGCCGACTCTCGTGTCCGGGATGGGCCGAGCGGTCGTCGTGAAAATGCCGAGTCCCGCCGCCACCATCCACACCTGCTCTGAGCCTGCGGGAACTCAGCGTTGAAGGGTCGGGTGGCGGTCTGTGAGGGTGGAGGGGGGTTCCGGCCCCAGGGGGCGCCTCCGATGTGGCCTGGCCCACGAACTGGCCCCACCGATCGGCGGGCCGGCCTCTCTGTCTCCCGGCCTCCTTTCTTCCGTGCCGGCACCTGTACTCCTGCGCCATGTTGCATTGGGGTCGGCGCGGACCAGGGAGACACCGCGCATGCGCGGAAATCTCGCCGGTGGGACTGCACATGCGCGGTTTCGAGCCGGAACCCACTGCTCATGTGCACATCCCCCGGTGCCCATTCCACGGCCGGATCAGCAGCTGGAGTGGCGTGAAACGCTCCAGCGCCCTGCTGGCCCCCTCTATGGGCCAGAATTGCTGTTCCTGGGGCCGTGTTGATGCCGTCGAGAAACACAACAACGTTTCTGACGGCGCCAACACTTAGACTCAGGATCAGAGATTCCCTCCTGTTGTGTTATAATGATATAAAGGCACAAAAAACTCATAAGGGATTGGGTAAACATTGTGAGTTAATTTATTTGGAGTGGGCGCATGAACACAGATATACCTGGATAGAAAGTTCTTTTAAATATTCTTTCCCCCTTCCAAAGGAGTAAAACTATTTACAATACATATTCATGTTTAATCAACATGACTTCAGCACATACATCAGACAGATATATGAATTTCTAAACCTTCGAGGTAATCTGTTGTTATGCCGGCATTCTGATGGTATCCTTATCTGGAAGTTTCTTTAATTGCTCAAAGTAATCTGTGAAATTCTCATCCTTAGATGTTATTCCTGGTTGTTTTTGGAATCTTATCCCTTGATCCAATAGGACTACATGGTGATTGAGGAGCCAGAATCGATCTGATTTTTCCTCAGTTACAGCTCACCATTGCACCTTTGTGCATAATGACTTCATAGGACCTTGGTTCCGAACAAATCATTGTCACTTTGCCTGGCTGCACATACTTACTGTGGGATCCTGCATGCAAATTTGTTATTCCAACTGTAAACTTGGCAGATCTTGAGCTGCATTTTTATTATGCTGATTGGTGACCTTCTTTTGCCGTAGTAGAAGTTTCTCTCTAGTTTATGAGAAAGTAGAAGAGCTAAGAATATATAAATTGCTCTCCTCTAGTCTGTGGATAACATACGAGATCAATTGATGAACTTGCATTACGTTGCAAGTGTAGCATTGTAGCTTCCACGAATCTGCAAACTTTGTTGAAACTTTATGGATATTTTGATGTTAGTTTCTGAGGTTGATCTGCCTTGTGATGTCCAACTTATTCCATGGAGCCTTCCTGGTGTGTGGTCTCAACATACCGGTAGACCTCAATTGCTGGACCTTCAGTTTCCATTACATAAAACATCTGTGATGCACAGAAGGATTGATTGTACTTGCATGCCAGGATTATGAACCCTGCACATTGAATTAATGAACCATTGCGCATTGAAAGTTGTGCCAAAGTAGATTTCACCATGGCCCTCCATTTCAGTGGGTACATCTCTTAGAGAATTTGCAAAGGTGTATGTTGGCACTTGCCCCAGTGTCAATCCATGCCAACTTTTTAGATAATTATAACACTTCAGACAGTGTGACGGTTAATCCTGATGTGTTCAGTCTATGTAGACCTTTATTCTCAATTACTAAGCAATTAGCAATTACTGACTTAATTAATTAATTAGTAATTACTTACTTAATTAATTACTCAATTACCGACGCCATGTGGAACACAATCGATTTCAATGAGTAACGGTGTGGGATTTGGCAGGTCTGAGATTGACACTCAGGAGGCTGACAAGCTGCAGCTGCAGATGCACACTTCACTCTCCACACACACACCATCCCAGCCAACAAGATGGTAGTGAGTAGAGTGCCACCCCCATTTACAGACGCCGAGCTTGAGACCCTGCTGGACGCAATGGATGAGAGGAGATCGACCCTGTATCCCGGCCTGGGAAGGAGGCTGCCAGCGGCCGCCGTTGACCGTGCCTGGGCGCAGGTGGCAGAGGCCGTCAGTGCCTTGGGCAACACCATGTGGACCAGTAAGCAGTGCCGGAAGAAACTGAACAACCTCCTCAGGGTGGCCAAGGTGAGTAGGCAGCACTGCCACTAACCCCCGTCCCACACACCGATGACCCTACCGTTGCCCCCCCACCCCCACCCCCCCCCCCCCCCCCCACACTCAGAGGACAGTTGAACCCCCACCTTTCACCACTTGCCAGCCACTATGCCCAGGTGCCCTGGCTACTGAAGCCACCAGCTACCCACCCCCAGGCTGCATGCATCGAGCCGTCTAAGACCGTACATTTTCTGTGTCGTCCCCCCCCCCAACCCCTCTTCCCAAGCATGACCGCCTGGAGTGGGAGAAGACTGGAGGGGGACAGCCGGACCTGCGGACCCTCACACCCATCGCCTGTCAGCCCCACATCAGCCAGCTCAGCCAGTGTCCCGCCCAGCAACCTACGGGCGCATCTCTTCGTGTCTGACCTCTCTCCCTCAATAGCCACAACACTGATTTCACAATTTTTAAAAGCATAAATGAACCGCGCCGTCAGGAGTTCGGCCCATTGGGGGCGGAGAATCGCGGAGGCCCCAGAGAATACCAGGTCAGGCCCGCTAATGATATGCAAACGGTATTGACTGTATGTGCTTCTTTAACGCATTGATGCAGCTGTCGCGATGACGGAGAATTGCGATTTGGTGTGAAAGCGGCACCCGCCACAATTTCGCCTTCGGAAGCGATTCTCCGCCCAATCGTGTATCCCAATTACGGAAGAGATATCTGCCCATTGTGTTATATTTATTTAGTGCAGTAAGGGCTAAAAGCCTGGGTTAGTGTGCGTATTGCAACTGCGGTAAGGTTTTTTAAAATCCTGGTTTGCGAGCCAGCTAGGCTTTTTGGGAGCCAGACGTTCAAGTAAAGCATCGTAAAAGTTTGGGCTAATGAATTTTGTTTATATTGAGCTGCTTCCCTGGAGAGTAGTGCATTGGGGACATTAGGAATTGGAGGCCGGGATGTCGGAGGAGGTCCTGAGGAGGGTGAATGCGTCCTTGTTGTGTGCAAGGCCTTATCTAGTTCAAAGTAGTTCACAAGGTGCATATGACGGTGGCTAGGATGAGGTTTTTTCAGTGGGTAGAGGATCGATGTGGGCAGTGCGCGGGGAGTCCTGCAAATCATGTCCACATACATGGCATGCCCGAAGTTGAAGGATCTGGCAGGGGTTTGCGGATGTAATATCCGAGGTGCTGAGTGTGACGGTGTTTCCCGAGCCCAGCGGTAGCGATATTTGGGGTGTCAGAAGACCCGGGAGTCCACGGGGTTAGAGAGGCTGACGTCTTTGCCTTTGCCTCCCTGATAGCCTGGAGATCGATTTTGCTTGGGTGGAGGGACTCGGATCTACCAAAATCGGGGGTGTGGGTGAGCGACCTGGGGAAATTCCTGAGGTGGGAAAAGATTAAGTTTGTTTTGAGAGGGTCGGTTGATGAGTTTGCCCGGAGATGGAAGTTATTCATCGACTTCTTTAAGGAGGATTAAGGTGTCAGCCGAGGGAGGAGAGGGGGGCAGGGGGGTTTTGGGTGTTGGTTAGTTATTTATTATGATGTTCCTGTTTGTGTTTGCTCTTATTTGTGCATTTGCTGTTTAGATAAATGCTGAAATAAAAATATTTATTGAAACAAAAAAGAGACATTGGGCATGATTCAATGATCGCGTCGCACCAGACGCAGATTCAAGCACACGGGGTCAAGTCCGAGAGAGCCCCAAGTCGCGCCAGAAGCTGGGCTAATCGCAAGTCACCTGACTCGTTCCGCCCGGCGCGATCTGCATCTCGCCATCACTGGTTCAGGTTGGAGCAGGAATCCTCCTCCAGGCCTCACTAGGAAGCCTTGGTCTTCGTCATCCTCGTGTTCCTCCCTCCGAGAATCCAAGAGAATCTTGGCGGAGCGTCCACGCATTTGTTTCACCTGGGTACACTGCTGGCTTTGGCCTCATGTTCAGCCCTTTGTCTTCACGTCCCACAGCCTCCAAATAACACCAGCCAACGAGCCACCGTTCAGCAAACTCAGCACTGTACCTGTATGACTGAACCAGCACAATTGTAGCACAAATGCTTGCTGCCCTGTCCCTGCACGACAGGAACTGCCTTACGTCTACATTATATGTGTTGTTTGTGCTACGTTTGTACACGTTTCATGTCTTGTTCATTAGGGTGTGCCTTTCAGGATTTCCCTCTTACTGAAATAACACCTTTAATACTGTCGGAAACTTTCTCAAAAACGCATGGTAATATCTGATAGTCACTGTCAGCTCAGCAAGGAAACCCATAACATGAACAGCCACCACGAAACATTAACTTTATATTTATTCAATTAATGTGAACATCACTGGCGAGGCCATCATTTACTGCTCATCACGAATTGCCCTTGAGAAGGTGGTGGTGAGCAGAGACTAAGTGATCTCCGTGTCCCAAATGCTTCAGAGACTTGCACAACTGACAGCAGGCACCTAAAAGCACTGGAGGAATACCGCCAGTGCTGCCTTTGCAAGGTCTGCCAAATCCAACGGCACGAAAGGCGGTCAAACAGCAGCGTCCTCTCCCAAGCTAAATATCCCCACCAACTCATGGGATCCCTCGCTCGTGGTTCACCAAAATGGAGAAAGTTCTTTCAGGAGGGCACCAAATATATCGAGGGACTTCATTGAGGACACACAGAGGTGAAGTTGAAGCATCAGAGGGAAATCAAAAGCCTCCAAACAATTTATTTATCCAATCCTCTGAGCACCACATTCCCCTCGTGTGGTAGAGATTGTGCTGGAAATATCGTACATTTCAGAGCCCATTAAACCAGAGTGGAAACAATTCTTCTGTCGATCCTGAGGGGTTGGTTACCAAGACTCATCCAGATAAGTGTCGGGCTTTCCATCAAACTCCTGACTTGTGCCGTGCAGATGGTGAACAGGCTTTGGGGAGTCAGGAAGTGAGTTAAACACTGCAGAATTCCCAGCCTCTGACCTGCTCTTGTAACCACAATGGGCGGGATTCTCTGATCCTGAGGATAAGTCTGGACGCCGTCGTAAACGCCGTCGCGTTTCCCGACGCCGTAAACATGGCCTCAGGAGCAGCGATTCTGAAACCTACAGTGGGCCAGTACGGCACTGGAGCGATCCACGTAGCTCCAGCTGCCAATCCCGGCATCAGATGGGCGCCGCAGGTCTTTGCATGTGCAGTGGGGCCAGCGCAAACACGCGCATGTGCAGTGGGAGCGGCGCGTTTGCTGCGCATGCGCGGTGGCTCGCTTCTCCGCGGCGGCCCTGACGCAACATGGTGGAGGGTTACAAGGGCCGGCTTGGAACAAAGGAGGCCCCCAGTCCGATAGGCCGGCCCGGTCAGGCCACAGCGGAGGTCCCCTCCCACGGGGTCGAAACCCCCTACCCCCTACCAGGCCGCCCCCGGATCCATTCACACCGAGTTCCAGCCGGGTAAGACCAGGTTAGAACGGCGGCGGAGTGACTCAGGTTATTTTGAACAGCCGCTCGCCAGCCCGGGCAGAGAATTGCCGGGGGGGGAGGGGGGGCGTGTAGAGCGGCCCCCAACTGCCGCCTCGCCGACCATGCCGGCGCCAATGGCTCCGATTCTCTGCTCACCGGAGGATCGCATTCCGCGCCGGAGGAGCATGGCGGGTTTCGCGTGGCCCCCCCGGGGCTTCTCCACTTGGAGAATCCCGGCCACCGTTTATATGGCCAGTCCAGTTCAGCTTCTGGTCAATGGTCACCCCTTGGATGATACCTTGAGTGACCTGGATGCACCCTTCAGTACAACTCGACAAGGTTCTCCTCGATATTGGTGGCATTGACTGGTCAGCTGTGCCCTCCAGAATAGGCCAGGCAGAGTGTCCCATATAATGTGGTCATCGGCTGTGTCCTGCACAACATGAGAATGCAAAGTGGGCCTGGGGCAGGTTGAGAAGGGATAACTGATACACCTTTCCTTCTCAATGGATCACTGGGAGGAGGAAGGTGACGAGAAAGTGGGGAATTAACTGGGGCGAGACAGGGGAGCCTGTCCCCTACATTTTGCTGGTGGTGGAGGCCTGAAACTTTCAAAAAAGTACCTGGATCTGCACCTTAAGTGCTGAAGCTGCAAGGTTATGGGCTGTCTGCAGGAAGATGTGATTAAAAAGGGTACCTCGGTGTCTTTGGGTCAGCATGGTCGAGATGGACCGAATGGCCCCCTTCTGTGGAGTATCATTTCTATGATTCTATTATCTCCTGAATGGCGAATCCCAACCATAGAACGGTTACAGCACAGAAGGAGGCCATTTGATAAATTGGCCAGGATTCTCCATTTGAGAGACTAGGCCGGGACTGAATGGTGAGAGTACTATGTTGACAAAAGCGGTGCCAGTCCCAGAGCGATTCAGGACACATTTATGGGCAAACACCGGTACATGATTGGCTGGTGTCGGGATTGGCACTGGAAAACCTGACAGGCTGCAGCCGCAAATAAACACCCCTCTCCCCACACACACTCATTCCAGCCAAGGTGATGCCACCCCGAAGAGCAGCCCCCGAGATTCGCAGATGCGGAGCCGAAACTATTGTTGGATGCCGTGGAGGAGAGGTGGGACACCCTGTTCTCAGGGGTGGGATATAAACCGGGTCTGGGTGCAGGGTGGCAGAGGCTGTGAGTGCCATGGGCCTGAAAGCCAGGACCGGACAGCAGTGCAGGAAGAAGCTGCATAGCCTCCTCAGGGCGGCCAGGGTGAGCCACTACCTCCATTCTCCTGGCACCCCCCCCCCACACATTCCCTACACACATAACCCCCTCCCAAAGTCACCCCCCCCCCCCCCCCCCCCCCCCCGCCCACATGGCCTCCACCAGGTGAACCATCAGACAGCGCTGGGTGTGGATTTGCAACCCCCCAGGCCAGTCAGGGTGAGCCACATCCAAAACAGTGCCCTCGCACCAACCCCCATCCCACACAGCCGGAGCCCCCCCCCCCCCCCCCCCCCCTCCCAATGATCAATCAAAAGCCACCCGTCGGCAGTCCGCGCTCACCCCAACCTGAACCACATGCCAACACCCGCACTGCCCATCATGGACTGGTGCTCTGCACACACACGCCACTAGCCACGGACCCCCCCTGTGTTGTCCGCGCCCCAGTGGCTCACACTGTGCAGTGTCTGTCATCCCTCAACCCCCCACCGCAGACAGGGGAAGGCGGTCCACAATCGTAGGGAGAGAGAGAAGACCAGAGGAGACCAACTGGACCTGTGGCTTGGAGTTCCTGTTCCCCCTCCAACACGTTGCACCTCCTCTGTGCAATGTTGTGCAGGTTGCAGCAATGTACCACGATGTGGGAAACCCTCACGGCGCTATACTGGCGGGCACTCCAGAGTGGCCAAGGCACCTGAACTCCATCTTCAGGATGCCGATGACCGCTCAATCATGGCCCGGGTGACGGCATGGGCATCGTTGAAGTAGTTCTCCGCGTCGGTCTGAGGCCTATGGATAGGCTTCATCAGCCACAACCGCAGCGGATAACCCCAGGAACTAACCCCTCACCTGGGTGTGCATCTCGAATATGTCGAGCATCGTCAAATGCACCAGGATGAAGGCACCGAGCATGCTGCCCAGGTATCGGGCACAGACGTGCATGATGAGCTGCTGGTGGACACTCACCAGCTGCACATTCATCCAGTGGAACCCCTTTTGGTTTGTGAAGGGCACCCCATTCATGCGACTATGCTCGTAGGGGACATGTGTCCTATTGATCACCCCTGGATCTGGGGCATCCTGACAGTGGCGGTGAATCCCGTTGCCCAGGCAACCTGGTGGATTTGGTCCACATTCAGCTTAATGCATTGCGGCATACAGGCCCTCCGTAATGGCACACATGAACCTGTCTGTGAGATCCTGACAGGGCCCCACTCAGCGCCTGCAACGACCCTGTCGCATAGAGGTTCAGGACAACTGTCACCTTGATGGCCACCGGGAGCGGGTGTCCTCCTCCATACCCCCGCAGTTCCAGGTGCACCATGATGCGGCAGAGATGTTGCACAGTCTCCCTGCTCAGCCGGAGTCTTTGGTGACACACTCACACCGACTGGTCCCTGCTCCTCTGAGGACTGGAGGCTCCTGTTCTGCAGGGTGCTCCCCCCACCCCCCCCCCCCCTCCCCCCTACAGATCCTGCCAGTACAGCCTCATGGCATCCGCCAGGGCTGTGGTGGCAATGCAGTAAATCATTTCTGGTACAGAGTGAAAGGCAGACATATTAGCATGACTGCTCCCCCTGTGCCCATCCAGATCCAACGGGCTACATGGTGGTCCTGTTCTGCACTGCAGCCTCTGCGCACGCATGTCCCCCTCCGCCCCTCCCCTCCCAACCCCATCCCGGCCTGTCCCCTAGACACGTCGCCCTCCGCACCTGGCTCCGTTGTTGCCTGGCACCAGAGCTGGCCTCAGGCCCTGGTTCCTTTCCCAGCTGGCAGAGGTACCAGTGGCTGGCATGCTCTGCGGCCCCTGTCCTTCACCCTGTCATGGGATCTACTGTGGGCCACGTGGTGCCCCGTCAGCAGGGTGCTACCTGATTGTGGGTGGGAGGGGAGGGGTCTGCGGGCTCCTCAGGGGGCGGCCTTGTGTGGGGGGTGGGTCACCAACATGGTCCATGGCGCTCTACACAACTACGGGCCAAGGTGGACGGTCAGTGGTGTGCGCTGCAAGATGGCTGCCTTGCAGGCCGCAGCAATGGTGGCCCATGCCCAGCAACCCTAGTCCCAGAGTCACTCCAACTGCACGGACTATCCTCTGGCCACCCCTCGCTACTCTCCCAGTCTTGCCGGACGCTCCCCCACTAAACTAAGGACTGGCACCTGGGTATCTTGGCAGTGCCAGGGTACCCGGGTGGCACCAGCAGTGCCAGGGTCTCACCCTGCCCAAAGAGCATACACCTAGGGTCCTCCAATCGCCTGGGAGACCCCCACAAGTGCCACTCCCCCTGGTCCTGCAAGGTCGGAGAATCGCCCGGTGCCGCCGAAAATCCCGCCCCCGCCATGGCAGAAATTCTCCACCACCCGGGAATTGGCAGGGGTGGGAATCACCCCCCCCGCCGATTGGCGAGCCCCCTACATCGATTCTCCAGCCCGCGATGGGCCAAAGACCCGCCGCTGAGAGGCCAATCCCGCCGCTATGGTTTGAACCACCTCTGGTGGCGGTGGGATCGGCGGCGCGAGCGGGCCCCCGCGGTCCTGGGGGGGGGCACGGGGTGATCGGACCCCGGGGGGTGCCCCCATGGTGGCCAGGCCCGCGATCGGGGCCCACCGATCGGCGGGCGGGCCAGTGCCGTGGGGGCACTCTTTCTCTTCCACCACTGCCTCCACCATGGCGGAGGCGGAAGAGAATCCACCAGCGGCAGCTGACGCACCGGCGCATGCGCGAACCGGCGAAAGCCTTTCAGACAGCCCTGGCACTGGGCAACGGGCGTCAAACGCCGTTGTTGCCGGTTTTGGCGCCAGTCGGCGTGGTGCCAACCGCTCCGGCGCGGGCCTAGCCCCTCAATGTGGGGGCTTGGCCCCTAAAGGTACGGAGAATTCCACACCTTTGGGGAGGCCCGATGCCAGAGTGGTTGGCACCACTCCGCTACGCCGGGACCCCCCACCCCGCCGGGTAGGGGAGAATCCCTCTTTGTGGAGACCAGTACTGAACGGCGCTCGCGCGAGGTCTCTGAGGAGAAGGGGAGACATCCCAAAGTCTCAGGTTGCTCTCAAATCTGAATATTGCAGTGGGTTTAGCCATCTCTAACATGCAGATTTGCCCAAAGTGATCCTGCCCACAATGGGCGGGATTTACATTGCAACGTCTCGCGGGATCGCGTTTGATTTCCGCCACGGCTTTCCATGGCCATTCGATCGCGCCCAGTATCATTGATTAACTGCTTTCTCAAACTACCCAGTCACCTTCAATGATTTAGTCACATATACACCCAGTTTCCTCTGCTCCTGCATTTGCTTTGGAACTGTACCCCTTATCTTGTTCCTCTCCTGGGTCTTCCGACCAAAATGTAATACTTCACACTTCCCTGCATTAAAAGGCACCTGCCACGTGCCTGCCCACTCCAGCAGCCTGTCCACATCCTCTTGAGGTCTATCACTGCCCTTCTCACTGTTCACAGCACTTCCAAGTCTCGCATGATCTTCAAATTTTGAAATTGTGCCCTGTACAAGCAGGTCTGTGCTGTAAAGAGAAATCAAGAAAAGCAGTGATCTCTCCATATACCTTCCTCTGCCAGAGGTGAGTAAAGTAATTCATGTTTTTATTTAATTCAGTCTGATTAATTAAACTGCTGCCCAGTGAAATTCTGGCTCTGCTAAAGACCAATGATTCAAAATATCACATGGTTTGAAATAAATGCCTCCCGGTACCAATATTTCGCACTTAAAAAGCAGAGGATGCCAAAGGCTTGACAGAAAACACACCCCGCTGACTCTGGAAGCCCTGATGCCATTTTACACACTAGCGAGCGTTGATTGGCATAAAGCGGTACGTCTGCTCCTACTCGGCAGCTCTCCAGCCCAACAATGCACAGCACTGCAGTAGCCAGAAGAGGCACTGGAGCAACACCCTCAAGCCACGTGAATTGTCCTCGTCTGACATATGGGAATCTCTTCTTCCCCTCAAAACACATGTCGGTTCAGGAAGGAGAACTGCAAAATCACAGTTACCCCCGATAACTTGCATGATAGGCATCGTGGCAGAGGCGGAGGTTCCCGTAGCGGTCTCCCTGAACAGGCGTCGGAATGTGGCGACTCGGGGCTTTTTACAGTAACTTAATTGAAGCCTACTTATGACAATGAGCGATTATTATTATTAATTATTATTAGGGCACATGAGTAAATTTATCACAAATCAGTATCTGGAATCTCTTTCCATTGTACATTAATCTTCATTTAGATACTATTACCACGTGACTACTTGCCTAAAGTAAGACACGAAAAGACCCAAAGGTCAGTTTAAGCTTTAAAAAAAAAGCGATATTCCCCGTCGGGTTCCTCTGGACCCCCGGCAGCACACCCACGTTTGTAAGTTTGCCAATGGCGTGAGGTGGCCACAACGGGAAACCCCATTGGCCGGCTGTGGGAATGGAGAATCCCGCTGGCCGTGGGGGCCCACCAGAAAATGCAGCTGGCGGACCAGATAAACCAGCCCAATATCTTTAATATACTGTGAAATTCCCGCGAATCACCCAGAGTAACCTTTAAAACAACGTACGTCCCTGAAATTTTTGCACATTTAATAATAATAATAATCTTTATTAGTGTCACAAGTAGGCTTACATTAACACTGCAATGAAGTTACTGTGAAAAGCCCCCAGTCGCCACATTCCGGCGCCTGTTCGGGTACGCAGAGGGAGAATTCAGAATGCCCAATTCACCTAACAAGCACGTCTTTCGGGACTTGTGGGAGGGAACCAGAGGACCTGGAGGAAACCCACACATACACAGCGAGGACGTGCAGACTCCGCACAGACAGTGACCCAAGCCAGGAATCAAACCCAGGCCCCTGGCACTTGAAGCAGCAGTGCTAGCGTCTGTGCCACCTACTTCTCTGCCTCCAAGCTGCAGTATTGTTTTAAAAAACATGATAAAAATAGCAATGATGTTCAAGACAGGCTGGAATAGATAACTTCCATCAGAGTATTAAGTTTAAAAAACTGTTTTAACAGTGTCGTTCTTAACACATGCTGATGCGTTTCCACATCTCTTATGTTGACACAGAAACAGCTGTTGCACCAAGATTTTCCCTTTCGGTGTGAAGAATGCTACAAAAGGGAAGTCCAAGTCAACCTCTGCGGTTCAAGTGCAGACATCGCCGATAGCATTATTACCAGGAAAACACTTAAATATTTTTGTTTGACATTATTGTGTCCTTTATTTCAACAACCGCAGTACTTCAATGAAAATTAACACCTCCATTAAAATAGCAGGCAGACATGTCAAGCAGCCCACTGTTAATATCAGCAACCGACTATTTATAAATAGAAGAGCCGGATGTGAACTAACAGCTTTGATCTACTGTCAGTTTTGCTAAGTAACACTTTTCTGCAAAAGAAAACTTGCTTTGCATTGAATAATAAGATAAAAATTGATGAGCCTCAGTGTACAATGCCACATAATGGTCCCGCACTCACAAATTCATGAGATTTTGTTGGTATACTCTTTCTGTATTTTAGTTTTTTTCTCTGTCTGAAAAAATCATTTTCCTCATGATCGTTGGAACTGGAAGGAAAAGGAAATCCTATTTGTCTCCAATGAGGCTGGATTTTGGGCAGCACGGTGGCATAGTGGTTCGCACAATTGTTTCACAGCTCCAGGGTCCCAGGTTCGATTCCCCACTGGGTCTCTGTCTGTGAGGAGTCTGTACGTTCTCCCCGTGTGTGCATGGGTTTCCTCCAGGTGCTCTGGTTTCCTCTCACTGTCCAAAGATGTGCAGGTTAGGTGGATTGGCCATGCTAAATTGCCCTTAGTGTCCAAAATTGCATTAGTGTTGGGTGGGGTTACTGGGTTATGGGGATAGGGTGGAGATGTGGGCCTGGGTGGACCTTTCCAAGAACCGGTGCAGACTTGATGGGCCGAATAGCCTCCTTCCGTACGGTAAATTCTATGATTCAATTTGAACAGAATCCCCAAAGGTTAAAGTTTTTTTTAAACCCACCATATCCCTCAATGCCAGCTGCAATTTTTCCAGTATATCAGGCAAAGACATTACGGGTTGAATGACCTCCTACTGTGCTGCGTCATTCTGTGATTGGTAACCACATTGGAAACTAATGTGTATTTGAGCATTGACACTGGCTGTACCCTGGGAAAAGAGTCGGCCATTTAACCTCTTGAGTCTGTTCCAACGTTCGTGAGATCATGGCTGGTCTGTGACCCAACTTCATATTATTTGCTCATATTCCTGAAAAGGTTTGGTTGACAAAATCAAATTTATACTCACAATGATCAATTACCTGGGTATCAACTATCATTTTCAGGAGAGATTTCCAAACCTCGACCATCCTTTTGCGGCGCAGTGGGAAGACCGTCCATGGGGCTCCCTGCCCTTGACTTAATCGGGGCAAATGGTAGAGTCCCGTCCCGGAACCTCCCGACCCAATTTAATGCCATCGCCCCACAAAAGCTGACTCACAGGAAGGTATTAAATTCTGCTTTCAAGAATGGTCTGGCTCTAGTTTTAATGATTAAGAGTTTTCGGCCAGGATTCCACATTCTGGAGTCCATAAGTGTGCCTGCCAGCGGTGAATAGGGATTGGTTCCCGTTGGCACTAGGAGCATGCCATTCTGAAAAAAATAAACTTTTGGGAATCAGCTTCTTGATACATCGGCTACTGAGAAGGGCGAACCTAATATCTCAGACAGGTGCCGCACCTTTGAGATCGGAGAACAAGCAGGGCACCACCCCATCCTAATCACTGGCAAGACTCACCGCCCTCAGAACACAGAACACCCCCCATGCCCCCCCCCATTCAGCACCCCCCAGACCCCACCTCATTCTCCTCCCCCTTCAAGGCCTGCCCCTTGGCAATGCCAACCTGGCACCTTACAGTCTGAGGGGGTGGCAAGATGGTAAGAACCCTCCCAACAATTGTTTTCAGGATGCCAAGAGGGGCCCTTCCTGGGAGGTGGGGGACAGGGGGGGGGGGGGGGGGGGGGGGGGGGGGGGGTGGGCGGGGGGGCTTGTGCTGGACTGGAGGAGCTCAGATAGTGGGTATTCCTTGGGATGGAGCACCTTGGACTGCTCTTCCCATCTGAAACCCTTAAAATCATTAAACAGTCAATCTGTATATAAAAGATAAGGTTTTCCCATAATAAGGGGATCAGAGGTTATGGGGGAAAGGCAGGAGAATGGGGGGATGGAATGGGGATGAGAAAAATATCAGCCATGATTGAATCGGGGCAGACTCAACGGGCCGAGTGGCCTAATTCTGCTCCTATGTCTTATGGTCTTATAAAGTGAAAATGTACTCCTCTGTACCCCTAAACCATTTAGACAGTCACTCTCACAAATACAGATCGCTAATAATAGTGTAAGTGTTCTTATCTACACTCTTCAAACAATGGCCAGAATTCTCCAACCGCTATGATTCACGTTTTCCGCTGGCAGCATATGGGTTTCCCAGTGGCATGGGCTAGCTTCAATGGGAAATTCCATTGGCAAGCAGTGGGAGTGTAGAATGCCATCACCAGCGAGCAGTGCACCTCCGAGAAACACATAGCTGGGGGACCGGAATCCCAGCCCAGAAAGTAAGGATGTAAGTTTTCTCATAATAAAGTGATAATGATACCATTTGTACCCCTAAATCCTTTAAAATGTCTGTCAGTATGCCAAGTTTCAAGGTCTGTGAGATGAAGGTAAAGGTAATCCCTTTAAAGCGGTGGAAACCTTCAAAGTGGTCTTCACAGTCAGTTTTATTACCTTTCAAGCATTGAAGTCAGTGCGTATGGCCAGGAGGCTGACTGCTTTGAACTAGATTGTTAACATTGAATTTCATACTCCATTGCCTGCTGAAAGCATCATGATTGACAGCTCGTTAGAACTTCAAACGGTAGAATCAGATTATTTAGTTTCATAGCTCTGCTGAGATCCATTAAGTCAGGGTAGAAGCTATTTCTCCAACGACAATTTTTTAATCAGTCTGCCTCTTTGATCTCGGGGAAAGAACAGGTGTGGGGACTGCCCCTTCACTTTCCATGAAGCACTCCAAAACAAAAACTGACACCTTAATGGGTTTAATGGCTGCAACGGGGAGAGCAGCCAAAGAGACCCCAAACCAAGGAAGACTCCCAATGAGCCCCACCAGCCCAGCAAAAGCCCTCTGACCCCCACGTCCCAGGAACGGCTATCCTTGGCACCCTGGCAAAAATTGTTGGGAGGGTAATTGCCACCTTCCAACATCTCGGACTAAAAGCCACCATTGGTGAATTGCACCAATTCACGCCAGCGGGACTCCTGGCTGCTGGGGCTGGAGCATCTCACCTGGCTTGTGAATGGCATGTCCTGCCTGGCTATGACATGTAAAATAGGTCGAATGAGCTATTTGCATGGTCTCAGCAAGCTGGGGCAGGAATCCCGACTGGGCTGTCGGGGAACCAGCTATGGTCGGCGGGGTGGGCATGGAGACCCGTGACCGATTTGTCGCCCGACGCGACTCTCTGTGCCCCCGCCAGTGGATTCTCCGCCCAATCGGGATTCCCAACCCAGGGAACGGAGAACTCCAGCCTCAATTTTTTATTTGCCCAACTACAAGAAAAAAATATATGTTCTGCACGTGGAAATGAGATGTGCACACCGGTTTGGTTTTTGTGGTTTTTAGCCCAGCAATTTTACACTAAAATACCTGGTTCTAGATTCCCCAATCAGTGGAAATGCCTTCTCTCTGCCTACTCTAGTAATCCCCTGGCTTTCCCTTAGCCGTTCGAGTTTTTTTATAGTATCCCTTTCACCTTTTGAAGCAAGGCAATGCATATTAAACTGAAGTATTCTTTTTTATTTATTTGTGTGCATAGCTGTTCACCCATTGCTCCAGTAGCAAGCAAAATCTGTCACAACAAAGTGGAACAAATATGAATATTAAAGCTGAACAAGCAAAATTTTGATAAATGTACACTCATTGTTTGAAATAGCTTCATATTTAAGATAAGATGTGAGGATTTTTGAACATAACTGAATAGGTTGGAATTAAACAACAAATGCTGGGAATGCTCAGCAACACTGGCAGCACCTATGGAGAGACAGAGTTAATGGACAGATTTTTGCGATGGAAAAATTGGTTGTGTCCAAGCTCGCCATCTTATTTAGGAATGGAGCCAGGGTTTAGTTGCTGCCGGCCCAATCAAAGGGTTGGAGGCTCTACAAGCACTGCAGCCCCAATGGGAGGTTTGAGTGCAGCTCATGCAGATTATTGACTGCAAGGACATCACAACATGGACTTGCCCTCATTGACCTACATATGAAGCATTAAATCTATACTGATGGTCGTCATGTCGGGGCAAACCCTCCACTGCATCTCTCTCAACCTCAGTTGTGGTCTTTCGGGCAGATAATCAAAATGCAACCTCTTGCTCCAGTGACCTCCCTGGACTGCGACAGGGTGGCCACCTCCAATAAGTGGCGGCCTTTGGACCAGCTGGCGGGGCTGTTCCACAATCCACAAAATGCTGGTGAATCGTCAAAATTTCCCCATAATTGCAGCCTTAAATATCCAAATTGGCTGCCCAAA
The DNA here is from genome assembly GCF_902713615.1 of Scyliorhinus canicula. Classification (NCBI taxonomy): domain Eukaryota; kingdom Metazoa; phylum Chordata; class Chondrichthyes; order Carcharhiniformes; family Scyliorhinidae; genus Scyliorhinus; species Scyliorhinus canicula. The sequence continues at coordinate 18,447,727 of NC_052159.1, forward strand.
TCTGTGGTAGATGTCAACGATCTATTTCCCACGTCACCCTGGGAAACTTCGCCAGTGATGAGATGATGTCAGGGAAACATTCTGACACCAGCTTGTAACTATTTCCCTGGCACGCCGGCTTCCAAGTCCATGACCTTGGGAGCCAGGTAAATTCAGTCTAATGCTCCCACCTGCAGGTCTTACTGATCCTGAGCCATGTAGAAACACTGACTGCCAATAACTAGCAGTTTCTAACAGATAAGACGTGGGAGAAATTAAGCATCCTGAACACCAGTTTATACACAGGTGGTTGCCAAATGCAAACATTTGTTCTGATGACAGGTTCTTCATTCATGCCTCGGAACTTTCTTCGACGGCAACTGGATGGCATTCGTCAGCTTTTGAGATTGGTATCTGACAGTTAATCCAATTCTGCAGAGGAAGGAAAAACTCAATTTAATATTAATTCATTTGGTTTTCTTCAGTTATCATAGGACCTTAAAACGAAACGCTGCTGAAGCAGGCACAGTACTGGGGGCAGTACGAGGCCGGCAGTGTTCCGTGGTGGGAGAGGTCCATGGGGGACGGGGGTGGGTGGTGATGGTGCGATTCCCTTTTTAATTATTTGCGCTGGGGCGCCTTTTAAAAAAGGGGTCTTATATTTTAAAAACCCAAGTCGCCAGCATGACGTCATGGGTCCCGCCGCTTAACTTATTTTTTTTTAAGGTTTCGACAAATATGGCCTTGGGTCCAGCAGCTACCACCGTGTTTTTGCTACCCGCTGTGCCACGCTGCTGAAAAATGAGAAAATTCTGCCCATTATTTTATTCGTTCAACTATTTAGCCAATGATCATTTGAATGTTATTGAATCTGTTTCAGGCTGTACATCTGAGATCATTACAACTCTGTAAAATAAACTTTCCCTCATGTTGCCTGTGGTTATTTTTCCAATAACCTTAAAACTGTCTGTCTTTTGATTACCATTTCTCATTATTTACTCAATGTAAACTGATGTGTTGGGTACTCTGGATCTGTGGAGACTGCCTTTACCTCAGCAGTGACATAGACAGGCTACCAACACTTGTAATAGTACAACTCTATTTTATTAAGCTAGGAACTGTTGAACATTCTTTCACTGTGGGTCGACACTATGTTAGATTAAACTGAAGACCTATGCCTATCCTGACCAGTCTAAACTATTAGCAGGGGGCAGCACGGTAGCATTGAGGTTAGCACAATTGCTTCACAGCTCCAGGGTCCCAGGTTCGATTCCGGCTTGGCTCACTGCCTGTGCGGAGACGGCACATCCTCCCCGTGTGCCGGTGCAGACTCGATGGGCCGAATGGCCTTCTTCTGCACTGTAAATTCTATGATATCCATGACATCCACAATTCTACAGTGTATTTGCATCCAAAGTACTCAGAAGCATTCAAATGACATTAAAGGCATAATTAATGGGGGAACATATTTTCAACATTGGCATTTTTCTTTCAAAATCATCATGGTGGAGTGGATATCAAGCCAGCACACACCATGACTGTTAAGAATTAACAACATGGTATATCAAATAAAGTCGTTTCTTCAATTTCTATATTTGAGTATATATATCCACATGTTGCTTATAATATATCATTCCATTCCATGGACTGGTGAGTGAGGCCCAAGGACTGAAGCAACAGCACTGATTGAGGCCTGAGGACCAGAGCAACAATGGTGAGTGAGGCTCGAGTACTGGTACCCCAGCAGTGAGTGAGGCCTGGGCACTGACGCCCCAGCAGTGAGTGAGGCCTGGGTGCTGGTACCCCAGCAGTGAGTGAGGCCCGAGCACTGGTACCTCAGCAGTGATTGAGGCCTGGGCACTGGTACCCCAGCAGTGAGTGAGGCCTGGGCACAGACGCCCCAGCAGTGATTGAGGCCTGGGCACTGACGCCCCAGCAGTGTGAGGCCTGGGTGCTGGTACCCCAGCAGTGAGTGAGGCCTGGGCACTGACACCCCAGCAGTGATTGAGGCCTGGGCACTGACGCCCCAGCAGTGAGTGAGGCCTGAGCACTGGTGCCCCAGCAGTGAGTGAGGCCTGGGCACTGACGCCCCAGCAGTGAGTGAGGCCCGAGCACTGGTACCCCAGCAGTGAGTGAGGCCTGGGCACTGACGCCCCAGCAGTGATTGAGGCCTGGGCACTGACGCCCCAGCACTGAGTGAGGCCTGAGCACTGGCACCCCATCAGTGAGTGAGGCCTGGGCACTGACGCCCCAGCACTGAGTGAGGCCTGAGCACTGGTGCCCCAGCAGTGAGTGAGGCCTGGGCACTGAAGCCCAAGGAGTGAGTGAGGCCTGGGCCTGGTACCCCAGCAGTGAGTGAGGCCTGGGCACTGGTGCCCCAGCAGTGGGTGAGGCCTGAGGACCGGTACCCCAGCAGTGAGTGAGGCCCGAGCCTGGTACCCCAGCAGTGAGTGAGGCCCGAGCACTGGTGCCCCAGCAGTGGGTGAGGCCTGAGGACCGGTACCCCAGCAGTGAGTGAGGCCCGAGCCTGGTACCCCAGCAGTGAGTGAGGCCTGAGGACTGGTACCCCAGCAGTGAGTGAGGCCCAAGCCTGGTACCCCAGCAGTGAGTGAGGCCCAAGCACTGGTACCCCAGCAGTGAGTGAGGCCCGAGCACTGACGCCCCAGCAGTGAGTGAGGCCTGGGCACTGGTGCCCCAGCAGTGGGTGAGGCCTGAGGACTGGTACCCCAGCAGTGAGTGAGGCCTGGGCACTGGTACCCCAGCAGTGAGTGAGGCCTGGGCACTGACGCCCCAGCAGTGAGTGAGGCCTGGGCACTGGTACCCCAGCAGTGAGTGAGGCCTGGGCACTGACGCCCCAGCAGTGAGTGAGGCCTGGGCACTGGTACCCCAGCAGTGAGTGAGGCCTGAGCACTGACGCCCCAGCAGTGAGTGAGGCCTGGGCACTGACGCCCCAGCAGTGAGTGAGGCCTGGGCACTGACGCCCCAGCAGTGAGTGAGGCCTGGGCACTGATGCCCAAGCAGTGGGTGAGGCCTGAGCACTGGTACCCCAGCAGCGAGTGAGGCCCGAGCACTGACGCCCCAGCAGTGAGTGAGGCCCGAGCACTGACGCCCCAGCAGTGAGTGAGGCCTGGGCACTAGTACCCCAGCAGTGAGTGAGGCCTGGGCACTGACGCCCCAGAAGTGAGTGAGGCTTGGGCACTGACGCCCCAGCAGTGAGGGAGGCCTGGGCACTGACACCCCAGCAGTGAGTGAGGCCTGGGCACTGATGCCCCAGCAGTGGGTGAGGCCTGAGCACTGGTACCGCAGCAGTGAGTGAGGCCCGAGCACTGGTACCCCAGCAGTGAGTGAGGCCCGAGCACTGACGCCCCAGCAGTGTGTGAGGCCCGAGCACTGACGCCCCAGCAGTGAGTGAGGCCTGAGCACTGGTGCCCCAGCAGTGAGTGAGGCCTGGGCACTGACGCCCCAGTAGTGAGTGAGACCTGGGCACTGACGCCCCAGCAGTGAGTGAGGCCTGGGCACTGACGCCCCGGCAGTGAGTGTGGCCTGGGCACTGGTACCCCAGCAGTGAGTGAGGCCGAGCACTGACGCCCCAGCAGTGAGTGAGGCCTGAGCACTGGTGCCCCAGCATTGAGTGAGGCCTGGGCACTGACGCCCCAGTAGTGAGTGAGGCCCGAGCACTGACGCCCCAGCAGTGAGTGAGGCCTGGGCACTGGTACCCCAGCAGTGAGTGAGGCCTGGGCACTGACGCCCCGGCAGTGAGTGTGGCCTGAGCACTGGTGCCCCAGCAGTGAGTGAGGCCCGAGCACTGGTGCCCCAGCAGTGAGTGAGGCCCGAGCACTGGTACCCCAGCAGTGAGTGAGGCCTGGGCACTGGTACCCCAGCAGTGAGTGAGGCCTGTGCACTGGTACCCCAGCAGTGAGTGAGGACTGGGCACTGACGCCCCAGCAGTCGATGAGGCTTGAGCACTGGTATCCCAGCAGTGAGTGAGGCCTGGGCACTGACGCCCCAGCAGTTGGTGAGGCCTGAGCACTGGTACCCCAGCAGTGATTGAGGCCTGGGAACTTACTCCCCAGCAGTGGGTGAGGCCTGAGCACTGACGCCCCAGCAGTGAGTGAGGCCTGGGCACTGATGCCCCAGCAGTGAGTGAGGCCCAAGCCTGGTACCCCAGCAGTGAGTGAGGCCCGAGCACTGGTACCCCAGCAGTGAGTGAGGCCCGAGCACTGACGCCCCAGCAGTGGGTGAGGCCCGAGCACTGACGCCCCAGCAGTGAGTGAGGCCTGAGCACTGGCGCCCCAGCAGTGAGTGAGGCCCGAGCACTGACGCCCCAGCAGTGAGTGAGGACCGAGCACTGACGCCCCAGCAGTGAGTGTGGCCTGGGCACTGACGCCCCAGCAGTGAGTGAGGCCCGAGCACTGGTGCCCCAGTAGTGAGTAAGGCCTGGGCACTGATGCCCCAGCAGTGAGTGAGGCCTGGGCACTGGTGCCCCAGCAGTGAGTGAGGCCTGGGCACTGGTGCCCCAGTAGTGAGTGAGGCCTGGGCACTGACGCCCAGCAGTGAATGAGGTCTGAGCCCTGGTGCCCCAGCAGTGAGTGAGGCCCGAGCGCTGGTACCCCAGCAGTGAGTGAGGCCTGGGCTCCGACGCCCCAGCAGTGAGTGAGGCCTGGGCACTGATGCCCCAGCATTGAGTGAGGCCTGGGCAGTGATGCCCCAGCAGTGAGTGAGGCCTGGGCACTGGTACCCCAGCAGTGAGTGAGGCCTGGGCACTGACGCCCCAGCAGTGAGTGAGGCCTGGGCACTGGTACCCCAGCAGTGAGTGAGGCCTGGGCACTGACGCCCCAGCAGTGAGTGAGGCCCGAGCCTGGTACCCCAGCAGTGAGTGAGGCCTGGGCACTGACGTCCCAGCAGTGAGTGAGGCCTGAGCACTGACGCCCCAGCAATGAGTGAGGGCCGAGCACTGGTACCCCAGCAGTGAGTGAGGCCTGGGCACTGGTACCCCAGCAGTGAGTGAGGCCTGTGCACTGGTACCCCAGCAGTGAGTGAGGACTGGGCACTGACGCCCCAGCAGTCGATGAGGCTTGAGCACTGGTATCCCAGCAGTGAGTGAGGCCTGGGCACTGACGCCCCAGCAGTTGGTGAGGCCTGAGCACTGGTACCCCAGCAGTGATTGAGGCCTGGGAACTTACTCCCCAGCAGTGGGTGAGGCCTGAGCACTGACGCCCCAGCAGTGAGTGAGGCCTGGGCACTGATGCCCCAGCAGTGAGTGAGGCCCAAGCCTGGTACCCCAGCAGTGAGTGAGGCCCGAGCACTGGTACCCCAGCAGTGAGTGAGGCCCGAGCACTGACGCCCCAGCAGTGGGTGAGGCCCGAGCACTGACGCCCCAGCAGTGAGTGAGGCCTGAGCACTGGCGCCCCAGCAGTGAGTGAGGCCCGAGCACTGACGCCCCAGCAGTGAGTGAGGACCGAGCACTGATGCCCCAGCAGTGAGTGTGGCCTGGGCACTGACGCCCCAGCAGTGAGTGAGGCCCGAGCACTGGTGCCCCAGTAGTGAGTAAGGCCTGGGCACTGATGCCCCAGCAGTGAGTGAGGCCTGGGCACTGGTGCCCCAGCAGTGAGTGAGGCCTGGGCACTGGTGCCCCAGTAGTGAGTGAGGCCTGGGCACTGACGCCCAGCAGTGAATGAGGTCTGAGCCCTGGTGCCCCAGCAGTGAGTGAGGCCCGAGCGCTGGTACCCCAGCAGTGAGTGAGGCCTGGGCTCCGACGCCCCAGCAGTGAGTGAGGCCTGGGCACTGATGCCCCAGCATTGAGTGAGGCCTGGGCAGTGATGCCCCAGCAGTGAGTGAGGCCTGGGCACTGGTACCCCAGCAGTGAGTGAGGCCTGGGCACTGACGCCCCAGCAGTGAGTGAGGCCTGGGCACTGGTACCCCAGCAGTGAGTGAGGCCTGGGCACTGACGCCCCAGCAGTGAGTGAGGCCCGAGCCTGGTACCCCAGCAGTGAGTGAGGCCTGGGCACTGACGTCCCAGCAGTGAGTGAGGCCTGAGCACTGACGCCCCAGCAATGAGTGAGGGCCGAACACTGGTGCCCCAGCAGTGAGTGAGGCCCGAGCACTGACGCCCCGGCAATGAAGGAGGCCCGAGCACTTATTCACCAGAAGTGACTGCGCCCGAACTCAATTAGGGGCACACCAACTGTTGGCTCTCCTCCGAAGTGCTGCCCCACTGCAGGATTGCCAGACCTGGGAGAATCTGGCTTAAAACAGATCCTAGCATGGGTGAGAACCAGAGGCGGGATTCCCCCCCCCACCCGCTGGGTCGGAGATTCGCCCCCGCCGGTTGCCGAATTCTCCAGCGCCGGGGATTTGACAGGGGCGGGAATCGCGCCGCGCCAGTCGGCGGCCGCTAACAGCGGGCCCCCACCCCCGGCGATACTCCGGCCCGCAATGGGCCGAGTGGCCACGGGTTTACGGTTGGTCCTGCAGGTACTTTCCGGTGGGACCTGGCTCCGCGTGCGGCCTCCAGGGCCCTCGGGGGAGCGCAGGAGGATCTGGCCGCGGGAGGTACCCCCAAGGTGGCCTGGCCCGCGATCGAAGCCCACCAATCCGCGGGTGGGCCTGTGCCCTGGGGGGCACTCTATTCCTCCGCGTCAGCCGCTGTAACAGTCCGCGATGGCCGACGTGGAGATGAACACCCCTGCGATCCCGCGCATGCGCCACCTCGCGCTTGGTCAGCGGAGGCCCTTCGGTGCCAGCCAGTGCTGCGCAAACTGCTCTGGGGCTGTCCTAGCCCCTGAAGGTGCGGCGGATTCCGCACCTCCGGGCAGTCTGACGCCGGAGTGGGTCACGCCACTCCTTCGCGCCCGAGTTGTCCGCCCCGCCGGTTTTCGCGGAATCCTGCCCCTGACTACATCGGTTAAGGCAGGCAGGGAGAATCAGATACTGTTTGGTGCTTGTCACAAATCTTGGCCGGAATGCACAAGCCATTTACACCGGCAGGTTCCTCCGGTTCTGCCAGCAGCACATCGCCGTGCGAGAATCTTGGTTCCTTCCCGTGGCTTCAATCTGAATTCCCAATTACAGTGGCGTGACCAGAGAATTATGCCACCAACGAACAGTGGGCTGCCTCCAGCCACCGAGAATATGCAGCTGGGAGGACAGAGAATCCTGCCGCCCCCCCCCCCCCCCCCCATTTTGACCTCTCCCGGAATTCTCCCCACATAGCAGGATTTGCATTGGATGCAAAGTGGCCGGTGAATCGCCTCCTCGAATAACTATTTGGCTTGAAACCGCTGACATGCATCCAATCATAATGTAAGTGTGTCTATGGCCGCGGTTTTGCGCCCACGGCGATGTGGACACAACATATCACGAGACTTGCAAAGCGGGAATGCTGCCAGCGAGATCTTGTTCCCGATTCTCTCCCCCTCCCCATTCCCGACTTTAATGTAACGACGTTCTTGCCAAAGAAAGCTGGGAACCCCATCTCAATAAACACAAATACTAGTTAAAAATCTCCGGCCGTTAGGATTGTTTGTTCCCACCTACAGAACATTCCAGCACACGGGTTTCCCAGCGACGTGGAGTGGCTTCAATGGGAAATACCATTGACAAGCAGCGGGAGTAGAGAAGTACGCAACTGGGGCACTAGATGATTCTGCGCATAATTAGCAGGATTCCCCGCCATATCCTCTCCCAACATTTGGAATTATTCCCTCGCCAACGTCATGCCATGTTGGCAAGGTTTCCCATTCCTTTTTAAAAACGTGAACCAGGCGTATGGCGGCTTGATCTTGTCGGCAAGCAGAGGGGAAATAGTGCGTCCGTTTTGGACGCAGGCCCGACGATCGGTGGGCACCGATCACGGGCCTGTCCCCTCCCGAGCCTAACGGTGGTGCTCCCGCCCCAAACGGGCCTCTGGATGCCCCAAACCGGCATCCAGCGCCCGTTTTTACGACGGCAGCAAGCAGGTGTGTTTGCTGCCGTGACAAAACGGGCATAAAGGCCCGGCCGCTTGGCCCATCGGCCGCGGAGAATCGCCGCTCGTCATAAAAAACGGCGAGCGGCGATTCGTGACGTGGGTCGGGCGTGGGGGGGGGGGGGGGGGGGAGAATAGCGGGAGGGCGCAAAAAATGTCGGGAGGCCCTCCCGCTATTCTCCCAACCGGAATCGGCAGCGGAGAATCGCGCCAACAGAGTGAGAGAAGTTAGAACTGGTTGGTTATAATAGTGTATAGTTATATAATTGTCTATATTGTACTTTAATTCTTTATTGTTTGTTTAGTATTGAGTAAAAGGACTCACAGTTTATTATTTTATTACTCATTAAATAGTTCATCTTTCAACAAGAAAACTATTGGTCATTTATCACCCTGGTGGATTCAAGAGTAATATATATATTTTAGATAAGTCATTATATAAAATATAACACTGCCCACTGGGATCATCGCCCCGTGCTGGATCAGGAGCTCACCACACTGATTTGTTTCACAAGGATACATCAGCGACGTGCACCTGGCCACCTGCACTTCGCTCGAAATTTAGTTACTCTGCCCACCTTGCTGAGGGCAATATTCACAGTCATCAGTGCTCGGCTTCCCAGGTAGCATCACATTGCTTTTAGGGAGTCTCACAGGCAAGTGCCTACCTACCAGACCAGCAGTAAGCTGTCAGTGCTTTTTCAGTGGCTGCTCGGCTAGGGCTTGCTTGGGGGAGGGGGAGGGGGAGAGTGAGTGACAATGTCCCTGGAGCTGGCAGTGAGTGAGATGCCAGTGAGTGTGTGATGCACTTGAGTGTGTGTGAGTTTAGAGTGATGAGATGGTTGCCTTTTCCTGGCAGAGCAGCTGAGGTCAAGGAGAGGTGGTGGCACGGAGGTATTGTCATTGGACTAGTAATCCAGAGACCCAGTGCAATCTGGGACGATTCCACCCAAGGTTTCTTCGTGGAGTAACTTAAAATATGGTTTGAGTGAACTCTGCACTTTATCTCTCATCTCGTCCATGTGGTCTAATTCTGCGACCCTCCTTGATTATCAATGTCATAATATCCACTCATGTATATCATGAGATGCAGACAGCCCGTGATTGACACACAGGATAACCAATGAACACACACGACACAGAACAACCAATCACCAGTCAGGACACCACCACTATAAAGCCCACAGGGCATTAAGGCTCTCCCTCTCTCACAGGACACGGCTAGGGAGATAGTCACAGTGCACAGGCCAATGAACATTATCACCATGTGGTAGAGAGCTAGTCTGGCCAAGCCAGTAGGAGGTTATCAGTTAGGTTTGATGTGGAGATGCCGGCGTTGGACTGGGGTGAGCACAGTAAGAAGTCTTACAACACCAGCAGCGCCGGCTCTAGGGTTGCTGGCGCCCCGGGCAAGCTGAACTTCGGCGCCCTTGGGGGGGGCGGGGCCGGGGGGGGCCCGGGGGGGGGGGGGGCCGGGGAGGGGTCCGGGGGGGCCGAGGGGGGGGCGGGGATGAGGGGGGGGGGCCGAGGGGGGGCGGGGGCGAGGAGGGGCGGGGGGGCGGGGGGAGGAGGGGCGGACCCGAGGGGGGGCAGGGCCGAGGGGGGGGCGGGGCCGAGGAGGGGCGTACCCGAGGGGGCGGACACGCGGGGGGGCGGACCCGAGGGCGGGGCGGGGGGCGGACCCGAGGGCGGGGCGGGGGGGACCGAGCGGGGGGGGCGGACCGAGCCAGGGGGCCGCCCTGGGGGCGGGCGGCCACCGCGCATGCGCTGGTTGGCACCGGCCCAACTGCGCATGCGCGGGACCCGAGTCTCTGGCGCCCCCGAGCACATGGCGCCCCGGGCAACAGCCCGAGTTGCCGGTGCCTTGAGCCGGCCCTGAACACCAGGTTAAAGTCCAACAGGTTTGTTTCAAACACGAGCTTTAGGAGCACAGCTCCTTCCTCAGGTGAATGGCGAGGTATGTTCCAGAAACATTTATATAGACAAAGTCAGAGATGCTGGACAATGCTTGGAATGCAGGCATTTGCAGGTAATCAAATCATTACAGATCCAGGGAGAGGGATAATCACAGGTTAAAGAGGTGTGAATTGCCTGAAGCCAGAACAGTTGGTAGGATTTTGCAAGTCCAGGCCAGATGGTGGGGGGTGGATGTAATGTGACATGAATCCAAGATCCCTGTTGAGGCCACACTCATGCGTGCGGAACTTAGCTATAAGTTTTGGCTCGGCAATTCTGCGTTGTCGCGTGTCCTGAAGACTGCCTTGGAGAACGCTTACCCGGAGATCAGAGGCTGAATGCCCTTGACTGCTGAAGTGTTCCCCGACTGGAAGGGAACATTCCTGCCTGGTGATTGTTGCACGATGCCCGTTCATTCGTTGTCGCAGTGTCTGCATGGTCTCGCCAATGTACCACGCTTCGGGACATCCTTTCCTGCAGCGTAAGAGGTATACTACATTGATCGAGTCGCACGAGTATGTGCCGTGTACCTGGTGGGGGGTGTTACCACGTGTAATGGTGGTATCCAAGTCGATGATCTGGCACGTCTTGCAGAGATTGCCCTGGCAGGGTTGTGTGGTGTCGTGGTCGCTGTTCTGAAGGCTGGGTAATTTGCTGCAAACAATGGTTTGTTTGAGGTTGCACGGTTGTTTGAAGGCAAGTAGTGGGGGTGTGGGGATGACCTTGGCAAGATGTTCATCTTCATTGATGATGTGTTGAAGGCTGCGAAGAAGATGTCATAGTTTCTCCGCCCCAGGAAAGTACTGGACGACGAAGGGTACTCTGTCAGTGGTGTCCCGTGTTTGTCTTCTGAGGAGGTCGGTGCGGTTTTTTGCTGTGGCTTGTTGGAACTGTCGATCGATGAGTCGAGCGCCATATCCCGTTCATACGAGAACATCTTTCAGCATCTGTAGGTGTCTGTGACGCTCCTCCTTGTCTGAGCAGATCCTGTGTATACGGAGGGCTTGTCAATAGGGGATGGCTTCTTTAATGTGTTTCGGGTGAAAGCTGGAGAAGTGGAGCATCGTGAGGTTGTCTGTGGGCTTGCGGTAAAGCGAAGTGCTAAGGTGACCGTCCTTGATGGAGATGAGTGTGTCCAAGAATGCAACAGAATTTGGAGAATAGTCCATGGTGAGTCTGATGGTGGGATGGAATTTATTGATCTCATCGTGTAGTCGTTTCAGTGATTCTTCGCTGTGGGTCCAAAGGAAAAAAATGTCATCGATGTATCTGGTGTATAACATCGGTTGCAGGTCCTGTGTGGTGAGGAAGTCTTGTTCAAACTTGTGCATGAAGATGTTGGCATATTGAGGTGCAAATTTGGTCCCCATGGCTGTTCCATGCATCTGGATGAAGAATTTGTTGTCGAAGGTGAAGACGTTGTGATCTAGAATGTAGAGGATGAGTTGCAGAATTGCGTCTGGAGATTGGCAGTTGTCAGTGTTGAGGACTGAGGCTGTTGCAGCAATGCCGCCGTCATGGGGGATGCTGGTGTAGAGTGCCGAGACATCCATTGTGATGAGGAATGTTCCTGGTTCAACTGGTCCATGGGTGCTGAGTTTCTGTAGGAAGTCCATTGTGTCGCGACAGAAGCTGGGTGTACCTTGTATGATGGGTTTCAAGATGCCCTCGATGTGGCCAGAGAGGATCTCACACAGGGTCCCATTGCCTGAAACAATAGGACGGCCTGGTGTGTTGGCCTTGTGTATTTTTGGGAGACAGTAGAGATCTCCAATGCGGGGATTTCGTGGGATGAGAGCACGTAGGGTGCTCTGAAGGTCTGGATCCAAGGTCCTGATCAGTCTGTTGAGTTGGCGGATGTGTTCCTTGGTTGGATCTGCGGGTAACTGTGTAGTGTTCCTGGTTGTTGAGTTGTCGGTATACTTCTTTGTAGTAGTCCGTTCTATTCAGTATGATGGTGGCCCCTCCTTTGTCTGCTGGTTTGATGACGATGTTGCGGTTGGTTTTGAGAGCGCGGATGGCGTTGCGTTGTGCTTGGGTGACGTTCGGGGCTGCCTTGTGAATGCGACTGATGAATCTGGCATTGACACGACTTCTGACGGCTTCAGCATACATATCGAGTCCAGGGCAGCGGCCTTCCGGAGGGGTCCAATTCGACTCTTTCCTTTTCGTTTGCTGCACCGCAGATCTCTCGGTCTGCTGTTCCGGTTCATTGGTCGTCTCCTTGGGTTCGCTGTCGGCCTCTTGGGGTCTGTGGAAGAATTCCCGGAGCCTCATTCGCCTGATGAATTCCTCCGTGTCTGCCGCGAGACTGATGGGGTCCATTTTGGTGGTGGTGCAGAAATTGAGCCCTCTGCTGAGGACCTCGATTTCATCTGGTTGAAGGGTGTAGTCTGACAAGTTGATAATAGATTTCCCTGTATTGTTTTCGACTGTGGTACTGGGGGAGGCTTGGTTGCTGCTGTTGGTGATGCCGAGTTTCTCAAGCTTCCTGTTCTTGGTGTGCATATAGGTGGCATAGTATCGTTGTCTCATCTGTTTGGCGGAGTTACGCAGCTGGTCTGCTGTGTCCTGAGTGCAAGTTGAGAATATGGCCTCTATCTTGGTTTCCAGGTTGCGGCGACTGCTGTAGAGCTGGTGTACGAGGTGTTTGAGGAGTGTGACAGAGGTGCGGCGGCAGAGTCTTTCAGATAGTCTGTGTTGTAGGTCGACTTGAGTGGGTTTTTGTGATCTGTAGCCCTTTCGGGATCTTGTCTGCTTTTTTGCATCTTTGTAGAAATTTAATGTCAGTGTCTACATGCCCGATCTTCCTGGAGATCCTCTCCACTTTGAGCCGGCAGTTAGCGGTGTCGATGGTAGCCATGATGTGGAGATGCCGGCGTTGGACTGGGGTGGGCACAGTAAGAAGTCTTACAACACCAGGTTAAAGTCCAACAGGTTTGTTTCAAACACGAGCTTTCGGAGCGCAGCTCCTTCCTCAGGTGAATGGCGAGGTATGTTCCAGAAACATTTATATAGACAAAGTCAGAGATGCTGGACAATGCTTGGAATGCAGGCATTTGCAGGTAATCAAATCATTACAGATCCAGGGAGAGGGATAATCACATGTTAAAGAGGTGTGAATTGTCTCAAGCCAGAACAGTTGGTAGGATTTTGCAAGTCCAGGCCAGATGGTGGGGGTGGATGTAATGCGACATGAATCCAAGATCCCTGTTGAGGCCACACTCATGCGTGCGGAACTTAGCTATAAGTTTTTGCTTGGCAATTCTGCGTTGTCGCGTGTCCTGAAGACTGCCTTGGAGAACGCTTACCCGGAGATCAGAGGCTGAATGCCCTTGACTGCTGAAGTGTTCCCCGACTGGAAGGGAACATTCCTGCCTGGTGATTGTTGTACGATGCCCGTTCATTCATTGTCGCAGTGTCTGCATGGTCTCGCCAATGTACCACGCTTCGGGACATCCTTTCCTGCAGCGTAAGAGGTAGACTAGATTGGTCGAGTCGCACGAGGGTGGTGTTACCACGTGTAATGGTGGTATCCAAGTCGATGATCTGGCATGTCTTGCAGAAATTGCCCTGGCAGGGTTGTGTGGTGTTGTGGTCGCTGTTCTGAAGGCTGGGTAATTTGCTGCAAACAATGGTTTGTTTGAGGTTGCACGGTTGTTTGAAGGCAAGTAGTGGGGGTGTGGGGATGACCTTGGCAAGATGTTCATCTTCATTGATGATGTGTTGAAGGCTGCGAAGAAGATGTCATAGTTTCTCCGCCCCAGGAAAGTACTGGACGACGAAGGGTACTCTGTCAGTGGTGTCCCGTGTTTGTCTTCTGAGGAGGTCGGTGTGGTTTTTTGCTGTGGCGCGTTGGAACTGTCGATCGATGAGCCATATCCCGTTCGTACGAGAGCATCTTTCAGTATCTGTAGGTGTCTGTTACGCTCCTCCTCGTCTGAGCGGATCCTGTGTATACGGAGGGCTTCACCCCAATAACCGATTAATGGGATTTAAACTGGGCACAGTCTGTAACCAGAGGCTGGCCTGCTACAGATTACCATCCATACAACAAAGACAATCATTTACCCCAATGACTCTGCTTCCCCAGTTGTTTTATATCTGATTTTGTGAACTTGAGCAATAAAGTGTTTGAACTCTGAGGCTATCTGAGACTTGGATTATCGGACAGGATCGGTATTCACTCTCAGCTGAAAGAATGAGCGTTTATATAGCACCTTCCACTTCCAGACGAGGGCACTCAAAATTAACATGTATTACTTGTAAAATGAATCTGTTTTTGACAAGTAATATTGCATTGCTGATAGAAATTATTTATAAAATTAAGTTTCCCAATCCATGGTGATCATAAAATGCAACATAAGATACAAATAATCAGGTAATGACTACTTGATTTTCTGACCATGAAGCATGTGGAATTTCGTTACTGTCTGCCTACCTGAAAGTCACCATTGTATTCCTCAAACAATGCTTTGAACTTCTTTTGAGGATCAGGGATTGGTTTGAATACAGTTTCCAACACTTTGTACCTAAACAATGTTAAACATATTAATTAAAACTACATAACTTGACCTGATTTTGCATATATAAATACAGAAGAGCATCATTCAGCCTGTCAAGCCTGTTCCACCATTCAATTAGATCATTGGGTGAGCTGTGCCCTTGCTTCATCGACCTACCTTGGCACCGGCATGTTCTTGTATATGCGTGGCTTATGAATGGATTTCCCACTATGATATGCCAGGAGACTAAATAAATACAGAAGATCGTGACTTTGTGTGATGGTGGAGAACACGTGAGATCAGGGGCTGGATTCTCCCTTACCCGGCGTGACAGAGGGTCCCGGCGTAGGGGAGTGGCGCCAACCACTCAGGGGTCGCGCCTCCCCAAAGGTGGGGAATTCTCCCCGCCTTTGGGGGCCAGCCCCGCGCCGGAGCGGTTGGCACCAGAAGACTGGCGCAAAAAACCGGCGCCTCCGGCAGCGGGGCTGGCCGAAAGGCTTTCGCCGCTCGGCGCATGCGCCGGCAGTGACGTCAGCGGCCAACTGCCGCTGACGTCACCACCAGCGCATGCGCGATGTGGGTTTCTCTTCCGCTTCCGCCATGGCGGAGGCTGTGGCGGCCGCAGAGGAGAAATAGTGCACCCAGGGCACTGGCCCAGAATCTGAGCGGGGGGCCCCGATCGCGGGCCAGGCCACCGTGGGGGCACCCCCCGGGGTTCGATCGCCCCCTGCCCCCCCCCCCCCCCCTCAGGACCCCAGGGCCCGCTCACGCCGCTGATCCCGCCGTTACGGAGGTGGTTCAAACCTCGGCGGGAGAGGCCCCCCAGCGGCGGGACTTCGGCCCATCTGGGCCGGAGAATCACCGCAGGGGCCTCTCCGATCGGAGTGGCGAGATTCCTGCCCCCGCCACTTCCCGGGTGGCGGAGAATCTCTGCCACGGCGGGGGCGACCTTGCTGGGGATCGGAGAATTTCACCCCAGGTCAGCAACCTGGCGAAGATCTCTCCTCATTACTATTTCCATTGAAGTCAATGGAAAAGCTGTAAAATAAGCTGCAACTATTGTCACCCATTTTATACTATTACAAAATCTACTTTTTGGCGTGTTCAAATATACCTTAAATACAAGTTAATATGTTTGGCACAACCAACCAAATGACTTTAGATTAGCTTAACCACTGTGATTTTCATAGTGTTCTTTTAAACAAGGGCAGCACGGTAGCATTGTGGATAGCACAATTGATTCACAGCTCCAGGGTCCCAGGTTCGAATTCTGGCTTGGGTCACTGTCTGTGCGGAGTCTGCACATTCTCCCCGTGTGTTCGTGGGTTTCCTCCGGGTGCTTCGGTTTCCTCCCACAGTCCAAAAATGTGCAGGTTAGGTGGATTGGCCATGATAAATTGCCCTTAGTGTCCAAAATTGCCCATAGTGTTGGGTGGGGTTACTGGGTTATGGGGATAGGGTGGAGGTGTTGACCTCGGGTCGGGTGCTCTTTCCAAGAGCCGGGGCAGACTCGAGTGGCCTCCTTCTGCACTGTAAATTCTATGAAGAGCAGAATTTTCTAAATGGGAGGGTTTAGTTCAGACTATTTTGCAATGTCGCCATGATTAGTCTCGGTGACCCTGGTTCGGAAATGGAATGCTAGCCAGGATTGTCACATTTGGCAGCAAGGCAATGGACGATTCTGCAAATTGCACATGTGAAGATGTTGGCTGTGCTCCGGTGTAATATGCTTAATGGTGCAGCATGTTACTGTGACAGCAAGTGCATACTTTGGCAATTACATTGTTAAGCTAATTGCCTTATTAAAGACAAGCGGTGGTTACTGGCTTAATCTCCAAAGGAGCATAAATTGAGAGCGTTGGAACAGTAAGGGTAGGGGGACCAGGAAGAGTTTGTACCTCTACTGAGCTGGAGGTAGAATAAAATTGCTGAAGGTAAAGACAAGCGTGCTGTATTATTCCTCCATCAGATTGCATCTTTTGATCATAACACAGTGGTTTTCAGAAACCCACTGTCTTGTTTATGGTCACTTAGACCTGGCACAAAATGTGTATATTCAGAAGAGACGGGGCGGGAGGGGGGTGGGGTTGGTGGTAACTGTTGACAAAGGGAAATAAATCGACTGGAATTAGACAGGAAGAATCCATTCAGCCTATTGAGCCTGTTCCACCATTTAGTTAGATCATTGGGTGAGCTGTGCCCTTGCTTCATCCACCTACCTTGGCACCAGCATGTCCTTGTATATGCGTGGCTAATGAATGGATTTCCCACTATGATTTGCCAGGAGATTAGTGAGTGCCGCCCACTCCAACGCCCATTGATGAAGAGCACAAGCTTCCAGTTAAACTGACTCTCAGAGGTTTCGACCAGTCTCACATCAAAGCTGCGGCCGGAGATTGGGAGAGAGCCTGTTGAATTTCAGGAGTCTCGATTGCACCGCAGGGAAGCTGAAACCCTTTGGGGCTGAACCCTGATGCCAGTCAGTGCCATCAGGACAGGAGCCGGGAGAAACCTGATCTTAATTATAACTCAATGAATCTCTGGATGGAGAATTACCTTCTGAATACAAACAGTAGAAGCAGCCCTGTCACTGCTGTGATGATAGCCAACATAAGCAACATCTGATATGCATTAAACGAATGGATACGTTCTGTAAATAAACAAGCCAGTTATTACAGATCATAAATGATATGCAAAAAATGTGAAAGTTGCTTTCAAAGGACTTGCAATGCAATGTGACATATAGTAAAATGTATTAGTTCGAGCACGTTCAGAGATATAGGGGTGAATTCTGTGGGCTGGATTCTCCGATTTTGAGACTAAGTGCCCACGTCGGCGTGGATACACTGGTGTTTTATGACAGCAGAAACGGCAGAACAGCTACACCGATTCAGCAACTCCACATGGGCCAGCACTATCGCCACATGGATCAAAACTGGTTCCAAGTGAAACAGCGGCGGATTCGCGAGGCCCGTGATTGGTGCACATGAGGCTCACATGCCACAGCCGCACCAAAACGACCCATTCCCCCCCCCACACACACCATCCCAGTCAACAAGATGGCTGGAAGGAGTCAGCACCATGGTTCAGGGAGGCTGAGCTGGTCACCTTCCTGGACCGTGGAGGAGAGGCGGATGACCCTGTACCCCGGCCAGAGAGGAAAGGCACCAGGCGCCGCCGTTAGCCGTGCCTGGGCGCAGGTGGCAGAGGCGGTCAACGCCGTGGGCAACGTCGTCCGGACTGGCACCCAGTGCAGGAGGAAACTCCACCCCCTCCTCAGGGTGTCCAGGGTGGGTAGGCGGCGCTGCACCCCTGGCACTAACCCCTCCCCACACACCCACAACCCGGCCCCTCCTTCCCGGGGGGATGGCCAAACACCCACCCTTCACCCTTACCCCCCACCCCACCCCCCACTATACGCTGCCCCCGGCCCACTGTCTAACCATGCATGTCGTCTTGTGTCTTACAGGACCTGCCGGAGATGGCGGCGGTCCATCCGGAGCCCCCCCGCCCCCAGCCAGTGCGAGAGCCGGTGCCCCTCCAGATGGCCGAGCACTGACGGGGAGAGTAGTCTGAACACCAGCCCTCTGCCCAAATCCCAGGAGACCCCGGAGTTCGGGTCGGAGGAAGACACTGACTTTCCGTGACAGCTGTCTCCAACACTCTCCACCAGTTGACTGATCACCCATAAACTATACTCACTATACTCATCTACATCAAACGCACTAACATAATAAACTACTCTCTTGCTCTCTCACTATCTTCAGTTCTTCTAGTCAGCTCCTGCTCTCGCACCTACTCCAACCTTCTGTCTCACAAGGCTCTGCATCATCCCTTAGATACTTCTGAGACTAGTTCCCTCTAGTGGCTCTCTGTGTACATTTTATTAACCCTTACTTTACTGGCATGTATAATAATGCCACACTGTCATTGCGCAGGAGAATGAAAATCAGAAGGCTGAGGAAAAGCGACATCACATCACAGGACCCCATTTTGTGCAGAATGATATAGTTCCTGCTGTCTGTTCCCTGCGGGGTCATTGGCCAGCTACATACAGGCCTTCTCACAAACCACTTCAGGCAGTTTTCAGGGGTGGGAGGGCTGGTGGGAAAATCAACTGTAAGTTTATTTAGTGTAATTTGTGCCTCACCAATTCAAACTGAGAAACAAATAATGGTAGAGAAACAAATAAAAATCAGCTCGCATTCTCACTGTCGTCAATGGTGCAAATGTTACAGGTTTCAGAAATATTCAATCAGTGCTACAAAACTATGAGAAGTCCCCAACGGGCATGAAAATTAACAAAATGTTGAAGAAAAGAAAAACACAGTGACCTTACCAATAAAATCCTCATTGCTCCAGTCACTCCAGAACTTAGTCTCTTTGCAATGTTTTAATTTCATCCTTACTTTCACTGAGTAACGTTTCATTGGGTTGATGTTCACAAGGACATACTCTGTTTCACCGTGGAGACCCAAAAGCTAAAACAAAACAAATGGTGATGCAGACTTTGAGGAATGAAATACCCGATAAAGAAAGCAGGCGGGAGTTGAGAAACGTTTTCCTATTTGACGCGGCGAGTGATGACGATCTGGAACGTTCTGCCTGAAAGGAGTCATGGAAGCAAATTCAACAGAAACTTTAAAAGCTAACTGGGGGTATAATTGAACAAGAAAAACTCTGCAGGGCTTTGGGGCAAGAGCAGGGGAATGGGACCAATTGGGTGGCTTATTCAAAGGGTCAGCACAGCCACGATGGGCCAGATGGCTTTGCACTGTGTTGTGTGATTCGCCAGCAGAATCTACGTTGCCGACGCCTTCCCTGATTCTTACTTGAGGGCGGTGATTAATTGACTCTGGAATCCTGTCGAAATTCTATCCATCTCCTACCAGAACCCTGGTTGAGGGAAGAACAAATAACAATAACCTTTATTATTGTCACACGTAGGTGTTGTATTGTCATGAAGGTAATGTCATGTGAGAGCACCTTTAAGAAATGAGTGTTTAAGAAATGTACCTTCAAGAAATAGGTGTTTATCAGTGATGTCAGAGTGTGGGTGGAGCTGGGCTGTCTGTCAGCTTTTTATTTTTGTTTTAGGCTGTTTGCTGCAGGGTGTGTTTTAGTTTCGCTTTCAGAGCTGGATAGCTGTAGTCACAGCCAGAAGGCGTATGAGTCTCTCTCTCTGTAATCTAAACACTGTAAATCGATCCTTTGGTGATTTAAAACTAATAACTTTTCTCAGTAGTGAAGTTAAGCCTGATGTCTTTCTGTTTTGAAGGTTTTTTAAGTCTTATGGATGTGAAAAGGACAGCTTAAGCATTATTTAGTGTTGTATTCTTTGGGGGTTGTATTTGAATTAATGGTTGCTAAGATGTTCACTGTATGTTTTAAAAAGGTTAACTTGAGTTCATAGAATAAACATTGTTTTGCTTTAAGAAGTACTTATCCATTTCTGCTGTAACACCCTGTAGAGTGGGTCGTGTGATCCCCATACCACAATCTATTAAAAGTTGTGGGTCAGGTGAACTCCATGATACACTTTCGGGTTCTCTAAACCCTGGCCCATAACAGTAATGCAAGGGTTAATGAAATGGATACAGTCAGCCACCAGAGGGAGCAATCCTAGAAGTATATAAGGGATGAGGCTGAGCCTTGTGGGACAGAAGGTTGGAGTAGGTGGTAAGAGCAGGAGCTGAGCAAGGAGTACTGAAGAGAGAGAGCATGAGAGTAGTTAATGAGTTTGTGAGTTAGATGTTAGATGAGTATAGTTTAATGTGTGTTTAATCAACTGTTAATTCTCAAGGATAAGTGTTGATTTCAATTGTAGCGTTAAAAGAATAGTTTTGTTAGTTTACACGACTTGTTCTCTGATCAACATCACACATCAAAGCCATCTGGTTAGAGCAAGGCAGAGAACAACACAGTAGGCTTACATAATAATAATCTTAATAATTATTTTTATTGTCACAAGTAGGCTTACATTAACACTGCACTGAAGTTACTGTGGAAAGCCCCTCTTTGCCACATTCAGGCGCCTGTTTGAGTACACAGAGGGAGAATTCAGAATGTCCAATTCACCTCATAGCATGTCTTTCAGGACTTGTGAGAGGAAACTGGAGCACCTGGAGGAAACCCACACAGACACAGGGAGAACGTGCCGACTCCGCACAGACAGTGACCCAAGTCGGGAATCAAACCTGGGACCCTGGAGCTGAGAAGTAACAGTGCTACCACTGTGCTACCGTGCTGCCCATTTAACACTGAAATGAAGTTACTGTGAAAATCCCCTAACCGCCACACTCCAGCGCCTGTTCCGGCACACTGAGGGAGAATTCAGAATGTCCAGTTCACCTAACATTCACATCTTTTGGGACTTACAGGAGGAAACTGGAGCACTGGAACGAAACTCATGCAGACACGGGCAGACTCCACGCAGACACTGATCCAAGTCGGGAATCGAACTTGGGACCCTGGCGTTGTGAAGCAACAGTGCTCACCACTGTGCCGCCCAAATTTGCGAGGGAAATTGAATAATGGCTGTGAACAACTGGGAGAATAACATAGATACATTTAAAGTGAAGCTTGATAATTATATGAGGGATGAAGGAATAAACGTCAAAGCTGAGAGGGCGAAGTGAGTGTGTTGGAACAGACTTATATGGAGCATTGACCTCCAGGGCCAAATAGCCTGTTCCTGTCTTGGAAAGTTTAACGTGATACCACTGAATGAGATTCTGTGGAAGATTACTCTTTGGCAACAGAGATTGGAGAAACATATCGAGAGAACCATTCACCTTATCTGCTAAGATCAATGGCCCAAATATCAAGAGCAGCAAAAAAGAGCCATGGAGTGTGAGCCACTGTCAAACACAGTCTCTCAAATTTCAGACTTTTAGTCATACAAATTATGCCACAAATACAGGATGCAATCTAACCAATAACAGAATCTGTTCTGGGCAGATTACAGGGGTCGTTCTATCTAACCACACACTGTTTTTTCTCAGGCCTCAAAGGGGAAGGTACCGCCGAGGCCATACTTAGCCGCATCTCCTGCACTGAAGACCTCTGACATGCAGAGCTCCGACGTGCAGGAAGAGCCCCCCCCCATCTCACACAGGCAGGGCATCCCAGGGCTCAAACCCTGGCACAGGCAAAATGCCACCAGGGCACCTCGGCGTTGCCAGGCTGGCAATCAGGTGACGCTGCCACGCTGGTGGTGCCTGGATGCCACCTTGCCCAGATATCAACCACTCGGGGGGGCCTCTGATTGCCTGGGACACCCTGCCAAGTGCTGTTCCATCTGGTCCCTGGCGCCCAGCAGGGTTCTCCTCTGCACGGCCGATTGATCCCAGGGCCGGTTAGATCTGGCATCCGAGGGTTAACTCTGTGAGCCTGGATCCTGCCCATTGTGGGTGGGTTTCAGATCGCAATGTGTCACGAGATCTTATTAGATCTTGCGAGACGTAACAATCGTTGGGATTCCCAGGGGTGGCCGGTTCCAGCGGGACGTGACTGGTAAATCACGCCCATAGGCCGGGATTTACCGCCTGCCGAAATCGTATTCTGCGATCAAGCAGAAAATCCCTTCTGACTGCAAAATCGGGGGTGGCGCCTGTTTTCGGATGCTCCGCCCCTCCAAAACAGCATCATCGGTGAATACGCCACTGGACGGCACAGGACGTCACCTGAAGGCCCTCACCCGATACACCAACCCCCCACCGGGCGGAGCATCGGTACGGAGACGGCGCCAACTTTTTCATCGTAAAACGAGACACTTCCTACGGACATAGCCTCGAAATCGGAGAATCCAGACCATAATTTTTGGCACTGTCGTTATGAATACATCATTTCCATCATACAATAGGATTGTAATTTCTACTTAAAGGGCAGCACGGTAGCACAAGTGGCTAGCACTTTGGCTTCACAGCTCCAGGGTCCCAGGTTTGATTCCCCGCTGGGTCTCTATCTGTGCATAGTCTGCACATTCTCCCCCTGTCTGCATGGGTTTCCTTCCACAGTCCAAAGACGTGTCGGTTAGGTGGATTGGCCATAATAAATTTCCCTTAGTGACCAAAAAGGTTAGGCGGAGTTATTGGATTACGGGATAGGGTGGAAGTGAGGGCTTAAATTGGTCGATGCAGACTCGATGGGCCGAATAGCCTCCTTCTGCACTGTACGTTTTAAATAGTCTGCAAACACAATGGTGGATTAAAGAATGTATCAACTGTTAGCAACTCGCAAGAGAGTGAAGGAGGAATGCATAAACTTTACCTCAGTGTTACACTTATCCAAATCTGTGACTTCCAATTCAAATGCAAAGCAGTTAATATTAATGACATAACCTGGTGGCATCTCCCACTTCACAGTCAGATTTGGTAAAACCTTGAGGTTTACTGGCGGGTTGTATATTTCTGAAAGTTAAGGACACAAAAACCTTTCACATTTAAGTGAACATTAATGCATTGAGAAACACAACAATTCAAACTATGGGCGCATTTCTCCGGCCCCCACGCCGGGTGGGAGAATCGCGGGAATGCCGGGCGATTCCCGCCACGCTGCCCTGGCACTCGCATGCGATTCTCCCACCCCCCCCCCCCCCCAAAACGGCGTGCCGCGTTTCATGACAGGCCGCTCGGAGAATCACCTCTCGCCGTTTGTGACAGGCGAGCGGCGATTCTCCGGCCCGGATGGGCCGAGCGACCTGCCCAATCCGACGGGTTCACGCCGGCGCCAACCACACCTGGTCGCTGCCGGCGTGAACAGCGCGCGAACGATGCGTGTGGGGGGGGGGGGGGGGGAGAGGGGGAGAGGGAGGATCCAGCACCAGGGGGGTGCCCAGTAGGGGTCTGGCCCGTTATCGGTGCCCACTGACCAGCGGGCCAGCGTCTCTAAAGGACGCACTCTTTTCCTCCGCCGCCCCGCAAGATCAATCCTCCATGTCTTGCGCCCCGCAAGGGGAGGACGGCAACCACACATGCAGGGGTTGGCGCCGACCAACCTGCGCATGTGCGGGTGACGTCATTTACGCAACGCCGGCCACGTAATTTACGCGGCGCCTAGCCCCCTGGGGGTGGGAGAATAGGGGGCGAGGAATGGCCTCCGACGCCGGAGTGAAACACTCCTGGTTTCACTCCGGCGTCGGCACTTAGTCTCCCGATGGGAGAATTTTGCCCTATGTTACCAATGCATTATGAAAGGAGCTATATCGTACCATATTCCTG
Organism: Scyliorhinus canicula; assembly: GCF_902713615.1. NCBI lineage: Eukaryota > Metazoa > Chordata > Chondrichthyes > Carcharhiniformes > Scyliorhinidae > Scyliorhinus > Scyliorhinus canicula. The sequence goes on from NC_052159.1 coordinate 18,471,354, forward strand.
TGGATCAAGCTCTGTGTAATATGATCGAATTGTTCCAGTATTATTTGATCCATTGACACATATTAGAATATTCTCCTCGGCATCATATATGCCTTGATCAACTTGGCAGCCAGATCTCCCATTCTTTGTAAAATAATGTATACATTGTCTGGTGGTTTCACTCTGTCTTAAAGGGAAAACATTTGTTATTGATATAAAAAAAAGAAAATTTGGAGGTATTTTAACTTATTATGGGCCCACATTTTGGCAATTACCTGTAATACATGACATATTCAGTATCTGTAGGTGCTTTTCTGCCTTTTCTCCATGTACAATTCATGGATGAATGATTATACACAATACATGAAAAGTTGGAAACTAACGTTTCTCGATCACCTGCACTCGTAAATGAAACAGGATTTTAATTCAAATACATTGTGGCATGCTAACAATAATTTTAGTCCACATGAATTTTTCAAAGAAATTATATCAGAAAATAAACTTTAATATAGATTGAAAAGTGCTAGTCCAAATTTCTAAGTAGTTTGGGAGAATTAATAAATATTTCCCCAGCTCCTTGCTTTTACAATACATATTTTTCTTTAATATGATTCATGGGATGTTGGTGCCATGGCTTGGCCTTTGAGAAGGTTGTGGTGAGCCTTCTTCTTAAACAAGTGCAGTCTGTGTGCATGTGTAAAGATCTTTGAAGGTGCATGACATCTTGGACGGGGTTAGAACATAGAACAGTACAGCACAGAACAGGCCCTTCGGCCCTCGATGTTGTGCCGAGCAATGATCACCCTACTCAAACCCACGTATCCACCCTATACCCGTAACCCAACAACCCCCCCACCCCCTAAGTGGGGTGGGAGGAAACCGGAGCACCCGGAGGAAACCCATGCACACACGGGAAGGACGTGCAGACTCCGCACAGACAGTGACCCAGCCAGGAACCGAACCTGGGACCCTGGAGCTGTGAAGCATTTATGCTAACCACCATGCTACCGTGCTGCCCTCTCTGGCCGTGTCCGCCTGGCGACCAGCGAATCCGACCCGAGGTCAATGGATTTCTCCATTGGCGGCGTCTCGCCTGTGTTGTTCTGGCGGTGGGCAGGATGGAAGAATCCAGCCCCTGAAAATGAAAATCGCTATTGTCATGAGTAGGCTTCAAATGAAGTTACTGTGAAAAGCCCCTAGTCGCCACATTCTGGCGCCTGTTCGGGGAGGCTGTTACAGGAATCGAACCGTGCTGCTGGCCTGCTTGGTCTGCTTTAAAAGCCAGCGATTTAGCCAGTGCTAAACAGCCCCTTGAGTGAGGCGTTGAGTACAAAAGCAGGGCAGTTAAGCCAAAGCCTTCTACTTAAGGAAGTACTTAAGGAAGTGGCCTGAGAAATAGTGGATGCATTGGTCATCATCTTCCAAGAATCTGTAGACTCTTGAACAACTACAGATTGGAGGGTAGCTATTTAAAAAGGGAGGCAGAGAAAAAATGGGGAATTATAGGCCAGTCAGCCTGACGTCGATAGGGGGTAAAATACTCGAGTCCATTATAAAAGACTTAAAAGCAGAGCACTTAAAATAATAATAATACTCGCTTATTGTCACCAATAGGCTTCAATGAACTTACTGTGAAAAGCCCCTAGTCGTCACATGATGGCGCCTGTTCGGTAAGACCGGTACGGGAATTGAACCCACGCTGCTGGCCTTGTTCTGCTTTACAAGCCAGCTGTTTAGCCCGTTGTGCTAAACCAGCCCCTAGGCCAACAGTGGCAGGATCAGACAGAGTCAGCATAGATTTACGAAAAGGAAATCGTGCTTGACAAATCTACTGGAGTTATTTCAGGATGTAACTAGTAGAGTTGATGAGGGGCTGATTTAGCACACTGGGCTAAATAGCTGGCTTTTAAAGCAGACCAAGGCAGGCCAGCAGCACGGTTCAATTCCCGTACCAGCCTCCCCGAGCAGGCGCCGGAATGTGGCGACAAGGGGCTTTTCACAGTAACATCATTTGAAGCCTACTTGTGACAATAAGCGATTTTCATTTCATTTTCATGAGGAGGAGCCATTGGATCTGGTTTATTTGGACTTTCAGAAGACTTTTGACAAAGTCCCACACAAAAGATTAGCATGTAAAATTATAGTGCATGGGATTGGGGTAGTGTATTGAGAACAGGTTGGCAGACAGAAAATAAAGAGCTGAAAAATCTGTACAGACTGTATAGTTGATTGTTGGGAAGTATGTTTCCCGGGGTGTTTATTTGCTGTAACCTATCTTGATGCATGTTTGTAATAAAGTACATTTTTTGAAAAAAGGAAACAAAGAGGAGGAATAATCGGTTCTTTTACCGAAGGGCAATCAGTGACTAGTGGGGTACCACATTATCACTGGGACTCTAGCTAATCATAATATATATTAATGATTTAGATGAGGGAATTAAATGTAATGTCTCCAAATTTCCAGATAACACAATGTTGGGTGGACGTGTGAGCTGTATGGAGGATGCAGAGATGCTTTAGTGTGATTTGGACAGGCTGAGTGAGTGGGCACATGCATGGCAGATGCAATATATAATGTGGATAAATGTGAGGTTATGCACTTTGGTAACAAAAACAGGAAGGCAGATTATTACCTGAATGGCTATAAATTGAGAGAGTGGGATGTGTAACAAGATCTGGGTGTCCTCATGCACCAGTTGCACCTCGGGGGGGGGGGGCGGTCTTGCAGACCATTAGAGACCCCCGGGTAGTCGGGGACACAACAGGGTAGTACCCTGGAACTCCCTCTGGTAGCTGGGCACCTTGGCACTGCCAGCCAGGCACCCAGGTGCCAGGTTGGCACTGTCAGGCCTCGGATCCAATGGCTCCATTTAAGGGAGTGGAGTCCAGTGGCCTCAACAAGATAGGTGGGAGTAAAGTGGGGGGTGACAATAAAGCGGGAGAGGACCTGCAGTGGGGGATGATCGGGGCTGCCGTTCAAAACGGAGATCAGCTCGCCAGCAGGGAATCGACTAAGGTGTGGCCTCGGTGGGGAGAAACACACTGAGACCAAAAAAAAAGGCAAAGTGCGGTTGAATAGTGGGGTGATTCTTGCCACGAGCAGCCGCCGTGAAACACCCACCAAACGCACCCAAAAGCGGATTTTAACTTTTGACCGCTGAACCATGCCCCTTGGCAATTTACCCAGATGAAATACAGATAGAACAGCATCCCCCACGACGATGGCATTACTGCAACAGCCTCAGTACCGAACACCGACAACTGCCAACTCCTGATGCAATTCTACAACTCATTCATTTCATCCTGGACCACAACGTCTTCACCTTTGACAACCAGTTCTTCATCCAGGCACATGGAACAATAATGGGGAAATGTTTGCACCTCAATACTCCCAACACCTTCATGCCAAGTTTGAGCAAGACCTCTTCACTGCACGGGATCTTCAACCCATGCCATACACTAGATACAGTGACAACATTTTATTCCTATGGGCTCACAGCGAAGAATCACTGAAACAACTATACGATGACATCAACAAGTTCTATCTCACCATCAAACTCACCATGGACTACTCTTCAGAATCGGTTGCATTCCAGGACACACACATCTCCATCAAGGACGGACACCTCAACACTTCACTCTACATCAAGCTCACGGATAATCTCACGATGCTCCACTTCTCCAACTTCCACCCTAAGCACATTAACTAAGCCATCCCTTACAGACAAGCCCTCCATATACACGAGATCTGCTCAGAGGAGAAGGAAAGCTACAGACACTTACAGATGCTGAAAGACGCCCTCGTAAGTATGGGATATGGCGCTTGACTCATTGATCGACAGTTCCGACATGCCACAGTGAAAAACTGCACTGACCTCCTCAGAAGACGAACACGGGACAAGAGTACCCTTCATCGTCCAGTACTTCCCTGGAGTGGAGAAACTACGACATCTTCTTCGGAGCCTTCAACATGTCATCGACGACAACAAACATCTCAACAAGGCCATCTCCACCCCTCCACTCCTTGTATTCAAACAATTGCCTAACTTCAACAGACCATTGTTTGCAGCAAACTACCCAGCTTTCAGAACAGTGACCACGACACCACACAACCCTGCCATGGCAACCTCTGCAGGACATGCCGGATCATTGACATGGATACTACTATCACACGTGAGAACAGCACCCACCAGGTACATGGTACATACTCATGGCACTCGGCCAATGTTGTCTACCTCATACGCTGCAGGAAAGGATGTCCCGAAGCGTGGTACATTGGCGAGACCATGCAGACGCTGCGACAATGGATGAACGGACATCGCGCAACAATCGCCAGGCAGGAGTGTTCCCTTCCAGTTGGGGAATACTTGAGCAGTCATGCGCATTCAGCCTCCGATCTTCGGGTAAACATTCTCCAAGGCGACTTTCAAGACACACAACAATTTACAACCACCAAGTAGAAACTGGTAGCCAAGTTCCGCATGCAAGAGGACAGCCTTAACTGGGATCTCGGGTCATATCACATTACATGTAACCCCCACCATACTGCCTGGGTCTGCAGAATCCTACTAACTGTCCTGGCTTGAGACAATACACACCTCGATTACCTGTGGTTATCTGCCATTCCATTCACACTGTTTGTACCTGGAAAGGTTGTTTTACCAGTAAAGACTCACATTCCAACCATTCTTCACATTCCAATCTGTAATTATCTTGCAATTGTGTCTCTCCTATATATACTGTGTTTGTGAACCTGCCTCCACTTCACCTGATGAAGGAGCAGCGCTCTGATAGCTTGTGATTTCAAACAAACCTGTTGGACTTTAACCTGGTGTTGTGAGATTTCTTACTGTGCCCACCCCAGTCCAGCGTCAGCATCTTTACATCATACAAAATTAGGAGAGGCGTAGACAGGGTGGATAGTCAGAGGCTTTTTTCAAGGGTGGGAGTGTCAATTACAAGAGGGCACAGGTTCAAGTCGAGATGGGGAATGTTTAAGGGAGATGTAACTGCGTGTAACTGTTTCACACTGAAAGAGTTCTAACATCTGTTCCCGTAATCTGGTCGCGTCCACCATTTATAAATCCCGCAACAGTTGTTCCCACTCCATGAAAATCCAGAGCATAGAGTCATTACAACACAGAAAGAGCCCCGTCGACCCATTAGGCCTGTGCCACTTCTCCATTGAACAATCTACGCTCGCCCCGTTCTCCTCTAACCCCGCAACCTTCAAAGTGAATTTCCCTCAACTGTCCATGCAACGTCCTTTTTAAATGGCAGACTGTCTGCTTCCAGCAACCACGTATGCATTATTTAGAATCACTGCATTAAAAAGTTCACTATGGCCGGGATTTTGGGCGGGACTCAAAACCCCTGCCTGAAGTCGAAGGACCTTTTGCTCGTCCGTCAAATTTCCTGTCCCGCCACCACAGATTCCCGGTGGGTGGAACAGGAAAGTTCCACTAGGTGTACATAGGTGCCCTGCATTAAAGATACATTGGAAAGCTGGCACAGTGAAAAGTCCATTCGGCTAACCAGCCCATGTGCTTTTGTTTCAAACAAGCTTCCTTTCATTAAAGTTAGAAGTCGACGATGCAATAAATGTCAATATCAGAAAACATATTACATAACATGTACATATATTTATAACCAATATATATCATAAATAGGCACTTACGAACACTCACTCACACATTAATTATATTCATATACAGCTGTAATACCTGGCGGTGGCTGGATATTCTTTAGAGTCCAGTTACTTTCGTTTATTACTATTGACCGTTGTTTATCAAGGAGAATATTTTTAACTCGTAGGGAAACACCTCTGTGTAATTCAAATGTTCTCATATATTCTGGGTCCTGATGCCTCGAATCCTGTATTACATGGTAAAACATTTGCTGTAATTAGTGTCCTTCAAGATCATCCATTCAGTACCATTCTTATAGTGTCTTTTATGTGTTTTTCCATCTTGCTAAATAATGAAAAGATATTACGGGTTAGATTTTGCAGGCCAGCGTGTTTGCTGACTAACCCCAGCTAAAAGGCCAGTGAAGGGGACACCCACACACCTTGCCGCCTGCTGCCCAGCAGCAATTCAATGATGGGAGCAGTTTTAATTGCTTTCAGGTTAGACGTTCGCCCCTTTCATGGGAGGATGTCCCACCTTAGCGAGCCAATTCCATTGGCCAGCAGCTCTGTCGTCCCCACAGCACCATTAAAGGACAATGAGAAGTCTTACAACACCAGGTTAAAGTCCAACAGGTCTACAGGTCACTGAAAGGGGCAACACAGGTGGAGAAGGTAGTCAAGAAGGCATACGGCATGCTTGCCTTCATTGGCCGGGGCATTGAGTATAAGAATTGGCAAGTCATGTTGCAGCTGTATAAAACCTTAGTTAGGCCACACTTGGAGTATAGTCTTCAATTCTGGTCGCCACACTATCAGAAGGATGTGGAGGCTTTAGAGAGGGTGCAGAAGAGATTTACCAGGATGTTGCCTGGTATGGAGGGCATTAGCTATGAGGAGTGGTTGAATAAACTCGGTTTGTTCTCACTGGAACGACGGAGGTTGAGGGGCAACCTGATCGAGGTCTACAAAATTATGAGGGGCATAGACAGAGTGGATAGTCAGAGGCTTTTCCCCAGGGTAGAGGGGTCAATTACTAGGGGGCATAGGTTTAAGGTGTGAGGGGCAAGGTTTAGAGGAGATGTACGAGGCAAGTTTTTTACACAGAGGGTAGTGGGTGCCTGGAACTCGCTGCCGGAGGAGGTGGTGGAAGCAGGGACGATAGTGACATTTCAGGGGCATCTTGACAAATACATGAATAGGATGGGAATAGAGGGATACGGACCCAGGAAGTGTAGAAGATTTCAGTTTAGACGAGCAACATGGTCGGCACGGGCTTGGAGGGCCGAAGGTCCTGTTCCTGTGCTGTACTTTTCTTTGTTCTTTGTTCTAGGTGTGTTTTGAATCACTAGCTTTCGGAGCGCAGCTCCTTCCTCAGGTGAAACCTGTTGGACTTTAACCTGGTGTTGTAAGACTGCTTACTGTGCCCACCCCACTCCAACTCCAGCATCTCCACATCATGGCTACCACTGAAGGAGACCTTCCAAACCCACAAGCACTACCATGTAGAAGGACAAGAGGAGCAGATACCTGGGAACCCCACCACCTGGAGGTTCCCCTCCAAGTCACTCACCACCCCGACTTGGAAATATATCAGCCGTTCCTTCGTTGTCACTGGCACAAAATCCCGGACCTCCCTCCATAACAACACAATGGGTGTACCTACACCTGACAGACTGCAGCGGTTCAAGAAGGCAACTCACCACCACCTTCTGAAGGGCAACTCAGGTTGGGCAATAAATGCTGGCATAACCGGCAACGCCCACACCCCGTAGATTAATTTTAGAAACTCCCAGGGCAACTGCCTCTCGAATGTATACCACTGTACATCTGCTGGGTCTGTCTTGCTGGTGAGACAGGACATACCCAGGAATGATGATAGTGGTGTCTGGGATATTGTCTGTGAGGTATGATACTGTCAGTATGACTATGTCAGTCTGTTGCATGACTAGTCTGTGAGACAGCTCTCCCAACTTTGGCACAAGCCCCCAGATGTTAGTAAGAAGGTCTTTGCAGGGTGACAGGGCTGGGTTTGCTTTTGTCAGCTCCCTTGCCTGGATCGATGCCGGTCCGATTTCATTCCTTTTTCGTGTTTATGTCGCTGTTGAATACAACTGCGTGGCTTGCTCGGCCATGTCAGAGGGCAATGCTGTGGGTCTGGAGTCATATGTAGCCCAGACCAGGTGAGGGTGTTCCTTCCTATCTCCCCTCTCTATGTCCTCATATTTTTTTACAGCTTGATCAGCTCCCCCCTCAGCCTGTCTGTTCTGAGGAAAATAACCGCAGACTAACCACACTCTTCACAGCTGAAATGCGCCAACTCAGGCAACATCCTGGTGAATTTCCTCTGCACCCTCTCTAATGCATTCCTCCTGTAGTGTGGTGACCGGAACTGCACACAGTAATCTAGATGTGCCCCAATCAGCTTTTTATACAAAGCTATCATAACCTCCTTGCTGTTACACTCTATACCTTGGCTAATAAAGGAAGTATGCCATATGTCCCTGTCCTGGTGCCTGCAGGGATCTATGGACATGCACCCCAAGGCCCTTCAGGTTCTTTGTATTTCCTAGCCTCCCACTGTTCATTGTGTATGCCCTTGCCTTGTTAGTCCTCCCAAAATGCATCGCTTCACTCTTTTCAGGGTTAAATTCCATCTGCCACTGTTCTGCCCATCTAACCAACCCATCTATATCGTCCTTCTTGATCAGTCGCCCATGTGGGACCCTGTCAAAATCCTGACTGAAGTCTATGTCGGCTACATCAACAGCACTGCCCTCACCGACACACCTAGTCACCCGCTCAAACAATTCAGTCAAATTTGTTAGACATGAAAAAAATGAAAATAACTTATTGTCACAAGTAGGCTTCAAATGAAGTTACTGTAAAAAGCCCCTAGTCGCCACGTTCCGGCGCCTGTTCGGGGAGGCTGGTACGGGAATTGAACCCGCGCTGCTGGCCTTGTTCTGCATTACAAGCCAGATGTTTTGCCCACTGTAACGGAGAGACAAGGGGCGGGATTCTCCCATCGGGCAGCTGAGTGTCGACGCCGGCATAAAAACGGGAGTATTTTACTCCAGCGTTGGCGCCTGTTCTGGGACCCCATTCTCCAGCCCACAGGGGGCTAGCACGCTGCTGGAGCAGCCCATGCCGATCCCGGCATGAACCCGGTGGCCGCGGGGTCCGCGCATGCGCAGTGGCCTTCTTCCCCGCGCTGGCCCCGACATTAAATGGCGCCGGGCCACAGGAGCCGGTGCGGAGGAAAGGAGGCCCCCAGCCAGAGACACCGGCCCGCCAATTGGAGTGCCCCGATCACGGGACAGGCCACTATGGAGGCCCCCCTGGGTCGGACCCCCCTCCTCCCGCACAGGCCGCCCCCGGACCTTTCAATGCTGAGGTCCCGTCGGCTCAGAGGATGTTAGAAAGGCGCCGGTGGGACTCGGCTTTATTGTGATGGCCACTCGGCCCTGCGGAGAATTGCTACGGGGCGGCATGGCGCAATTGGCGCGGCACGGTGCTGATTCTCCGACCCGCCGGGGGGTTGGAGAATTCTGCCCATGATCTCTCCCTTACAAAGCCATGCTGATATCCCTGATAACCCTGGCCTCTCCAAATGGAGACTAATTCTGTTCTGCAGAATCTTTTCTGATAATTTCCCTACCACTGGGGCGGAATTCTCCGCAACGTCCGATGCCGTCATGAAACCCTGTGGGCGCGATTCTCCGCACCCGCGGAAAATCGCGAAGTCGGCCGTGAAAACGGCCGACTTTTGCGACGGCCCGACACGGCCCAGTTCCCGACGTAGTCACGTCCGGGAAATGGGCTAGGAACGGGGCCGCGTCAATCACATGCGCGATGACGCCGGAACACAGAGATGCTACGAACACGCCCACGTGACGCCGCCCAACGCCATAAAAAGGCGCGGGCGAGCACAGAAACTAGGCCAGGACGTCGGAGCTCAGGAGAGCAGCCCCGTGATTCGTGGAGGCTGACGTGGAGACGCTGCTCGAATCAATCGAGCAGAGGAGGGGCATCATCTGCCCGCGTAGAGGGCATCGCCGCCCTGCCAGCGCGGTGCGCCAGGCCTGGCGTGAGGTGGCTGCTGCCGTCAGTGCTGTGGGGCAGACCCCTCGCTCTGCAGAGCAATGTCGGAAGAAGATGCACGACCTCACCGGGGCTGCCAGGGTAAGTGCCAAGAGGGTGCCCCCGGGTCACAACCATCCCTCCCCCCTTTACTTCATCACCCATCTCCCCCCCCCCCCCCCCCCCCCCCGGCACAGGGAGTGGAGGGGGATTGGGGCAGAGTGAGTTGGGGGTGGTTCACAAAGTTGTCACAGACCCAGCGCTCTGGCCCCCGTGGAGAGATGCAACGGACTTATTTCAAATTGAACCCCAACCTGTGCCAGTATCTGAAGGACTGCTGATACCTGCCGTATTGTAATGATCTACCTATGCCCCCTCCCCCAACAGGACAAGACCGCTCACAACACTCGTTGTGAGCGGAACAAGACTGGAGGGGGTTCGCCCATCCTGCACCCCCTCACCACGTTTGAGCAGAGGGCCCTGGACCTTGTTGGGGGGTCTGCCACCCGGGAGATCGCGCAATGCGAGGTTGGCGGAGCTGCAACAAGTGAGATAACCCTGCATGACAAACACCCCCCCCCCTCCCCCATCCTCTGTCCCTTCACACATCCTGCCCACTTGGACACCTCCCCCATCCTCTGTCCCTTCACACACCCTGCCCACTGGGACACCTCCCCCATCCTCTGTCCCTTCACACCGTGCCCACTGGAACACCTCCCCCATCCTCTGTCCCTTCACACCCTGCCCACTGGGACATTCCCCCATCCTCTGTCCCTTCACACCCTGCCCACTGGGACACCTCCCCCATCCTCTGTCCCTTCACACCGTGCCCACTGGAACACCTCCCCCATCCTCTGTCCCTTCACACCCTGCCCACTTGGACACCTCCCCCTTCCTCTGTCCCTTCACACACCCTGCCCACTTGGACACCTCCCCCTTCCTCTGTCCCTTCACACACCCTGTCCACTGGGACACCTCCCCCATCCTCTGTCCCTTCACACACCCTGCCCACTTGGACACCTCCCCCATCCTCTGTCCCTTCACACGCTGCCCACTGGGACCGTCCAGCGCCCGGCCGAGCGTATCTAAATAACCCGTTTCATTCTCTTCCCTAGGACGTGATGCCGAGCGACCAGGGCCGTCTGCCTCCAGGCGGACACAGGCATCTGCCCCCACCTCACCCAGGGCCGCGCGACAGAGGGTGCCCGATCAGCGGGGAGTCCCATCCTCTCCAACCAAATCTGTGGAGCAGGACGCCCAGAGGGCGGCGAGAGAACAAGAGAGGGAAATGGTACTGCAGGGCCCCTCCGGAGCGGTCCAGGCACCTGAATCTCATCTTCAGGAGGCCAAGGCAGCGCTCCACCACACCCCTGGTTGCTGCATGGGCCTCGTTGTATCGTGTTTCCTCATTGGTCTGAGGCCTCCGTATAGGCGTCATCAGCCAAGACCTCAGCGGATAACCCCTGTCGCCGAGCAACCAGCCCCTCAGCCGGGGGGGACGTCTCTCAAACATCGCAGGGATGTACGACTGCACCAGTATGTAGGAGTCATGCACACTCCCTGGGAACCTTGCACAGACGTTCATGAACGTCATGTGGGGGTCGCATACCACCTGGATATTCATGGAGTATGTCCCCCTCCTGTTTGTGAACACCTCCCTGTCCCCTGCAGGCGGGCGCATGGGGACGTGAACACAATCGATTGCCCCCTGCACCATCGGTATCCCGCCACTCTGGCAAATCCACGAACTCGTGAGTCTTGACTTGCTTGGTCCTCGGGAAAGGTGATGTAGCGATCGGCGATGGCATAGAGGGCGTCGGTCACATCCCGGATGCACCTGTGGACCGATGACAGGGAGATCCTGGAGAGGTACCCGCTCGGAGACTGGAAGGAGCCGGTCGCATAGAAGTTAAGAGCGACCGTCACCTTGATGGCAACTGGGATCGCGTGTCCTCCCCCCGTTCCACGTGGGGCGAGGTGCGCCACGAGGTGACAGATATGTATCACCGTCTGCCTACTCAGCTGGAGTCTCCTCCTGCAGGTGATGTCCATCATTGTCTGGAAAGAGATCCGGACACGGTACACCCTCGGCCTTGGTCGTCGCCTCTGGCGCCGTGGCTGCACCCTCACTCTCTCCTCCTCCCCCTCCTCCTCCTCCTCCCCCCCATGCTGCTCGACGACTGGCAACTCCTCGGCCCTTCCCTCTGCTGCTGCAGCTGGCCCTGCATCCACTGCGGGTTGTGGGTGTGGATGCTGCTGCATCTCCAAATCCAGTGCAGCGGCCCCAACCACTGCGCTGAACATAGCCGTTCTGTTCACAGACATTGTGCTAACCTGCAGACGGGTGGTGGGGGGCAGAGAAACAGGACATGTTAGACGGAGGTTAGTCGACACCTCGGCAGCCGCCTGCCATGGGATACCTGTGTGTCCCGGTGGCCTGGTCGCGCTGCTGACACGCGGGCAGCCTAACCCCTGGTCACTTTCTGCATCCAACGGGCAGTTAACTACGTCCTCTTCACCGGTGCGTCAGTGGCCTGTGGCCGTAAGCCACAGGGGATCCAGCGGCCGTGTCCTCGTGACTGGCACGCCATGGCATGGTGGCAGACATTTGTAACCGGGGTTGGACGAGTCACTCGCTCACTCTCTCCCTACCCCCCCACCCCCCACTCCCACTCCCCCCCCCTCCGTCTCACCCACTCCCCCCTCAGTCTCCCCACTCCCCCCTCAGTCTCCCCCACTCCCCCCACAGTCTCCCACACTCCCCCCTCCATCTCCCCCACTCCCCCCTCAGTCTCCCCCACTCCCCCCTCAGTCTCCCCCACTCCCCCACATAGTCTCCCCCACTCCCCCCTCAGTCTCCCACACTCCCCCCTCCGTCTCCCCCACTCCCCCCCCTCAGTCTCCCCCACTCCCCCCTCCGTCTCCCCTCTCCCCCCCTGTCTCCCCCACTCCCCCCTCCGTCTCCCCCACTCCCCCCTCAGTCTCCCCCACTCCCCTCCGTCTCTCCCACTCCCCCTCAGTCTCCCCCACTCCCCCCTCAGTCTCCCCCACTCCCCCCTCAGTCTCCCCCACTCCCCCCTCCGTCCCCCCCACTCCCCCCTCCGTCTCCCCCACTCCCCCCCTCAGTCTTCCCCACTCCCCCCTCCGTCTCCCACACTCCCCGCGCTCTGGACCCCCCTCCCGTTCTCGGGGATGCCTTCCCCGTTGTGGCCAGACTCCAGCAGTGCACTGAGCGGTGCGCTGAGCGGTGCGCTCACCTACCCGAAGCTCTCGTCAGTCAGCACGACTGGCTGATGAACTTGAAAAGCAGGTGTGTTGGCCGGCGTGAAAACATTGCGTGATGACGTCGGGACTTCGGCCCATCCGGGTGGAGAATAGCGGGGGGCCAATAAGTTGGGATTCTGGTCGTGTCAGGGGGTCTTTCGAGGCCTTTGCCGGGAATGCCGACGTGTAGTTTGTGCGGGGTTCGGAGAATAGCGGGAGGGCGTCGGACCGGCGTCGCCGTGAAAATATGCACGGCCTGCTAGTCTCCGAACCGGCGTGAGTGCGGAGAATCGCGCCCAGAGTGTTTCACGACGGCGTCGGAGGCCGCTCCTCGCCCCCTATTCTCCCCCCCCCCCCCCCCCCCCCCCCCCTCGGGGGGCTGGAAGCGGCGTTTCGTGATGTTCGGCTGCCGGGCCTTGACGCTGGCGTCAAATCGCCGCACCGATAATGACGCGTCAGCCGCGCATGCGCAGGTTGGCCGGCTCCAACAAGCGCATGCGCGGTTGCCGAATTCCCCTCCGCTGCCCCGCAAGACGTGGCGGCTTGATCTTGCGGGGCGGCGGAGGGGAAAGAGCGCGTCTCTTGGGGAAGCCGGTCCAACGATTGGTGGGCACCGATCGCAGGCCAGTCCCCTCCCGAGCACGGCCGTGGAGCTCAATCCCCTCTCCGCCCCCACAGGCCCCAAACTCACCTTTCGCGCTATTTTCACGGCAGCAGCGACCAGGTGTGGTTGCCGCCGGCGTGAACAGGTCGGGAACTGCAGGCCGCTGCGATTCTCCATTTTGGGGGGGGGGGTGGGTGGGAGAATCGCGGGGGGTTCCAGAGCGGCCCTCCCGCGATTCTCCCACCCGGCATGGGCAGCGGAGAATCGCGCCCCAGGTGTTTGATTCACTGGCCTGTAATTATCGGGCTGGTTTAACCCAGTTGGCTGGAAAGCTTGTTCCAGATGCAGAGTGAGGCCAACAGCATTTGCTCAATTTCTGTACCGGCTGAGGTTATTCATAAAGGCCCCGCCTTCTCAACCTTGCCCCTCGCCTGAGGTGTGGTGACCCTCAGGTTAAATCACCACCAATGATCATCTGAGACTAAGGCAACTTTAAATACTCTAAAGTGAAGAGAAAATTTGGATCATGTTAACTTTGGAAGATAACAAACTACTTCAGTGTACAGTGGTTAGCACTGTTGCTTCACAATGCCAGGGTCCCAGGTTCGATTCCAGGCTGTTAGGTAGTTTGGACATTCTGAATTCTCCCTCCGTGTACCCGAACAAGCGCTGGAATGTGGCAACTGGGGCTTTTCACAGTAACTTCATTGAAGAGTTAATGTAAGCCTACTTATGACAATAAAGATTATTCTTCAAGGTTATTATAATATGATTTTTTCTACTTCGCTTCTTGAATAATGGTACCACATTAGCTACCCTCCAGACCTCTGGCTCTTCCCTTGTGGTCAGAGAGGATTTGAAAATTATCATCAGAGCCCCAGCAATCTCCTCTCTTCCCTCAAACAGCCGACTTAGATACATCTTGTCTGGGCCAGGGAGTTTATCATCTTTTAAGCCCACTACAACTGCTAGTTCCTGCTCTCTCTCTACATTAATCTGTTCAATTATATCACAGGCCCCCTCCCTTCTTTCAATACCTACAGGGGCTGGTTTAGCTCACCAGGCTAAATCGCTGGCTATTAAAGCAGGCCAGCAGCACGGTTCGATTCCCGTACCAGCCTCCCCGGACAGGCGCTGGAATGTGGCGACTAGGGGCTTTTCACAGTAACTTCATTGAAGCCTACTCGTGGCAATAAGCGATTTTCATTTTTTTAATTTTTCACCCTTCTCAATGGTGAACACAGGTGCAAAAATCTAATTGAAAACCTCACCTGCATCTTATGGCTCCACATGCAGATTGCCACTTGGGTCTCTAATGGGCCCTGTCCTTTCCCTAGTTACCCTTTTAATAAACATAAAACACCTTTGGTATTTTCCTTTATTTTGTTTGCCAGGATTTTGCTTGCCAGTGTTTTTCATGCCCCGTCTTCACTCTCCTAATTTTGTTTTTAAGCACTCCTGGCCCTTTCTATACTCCTCTATAACTTCCAATGTTTTGAACCCTGCACTGTACACCCTCCGAATTTCAGGTGGACAGGTCGGGGGCAGGTGGATAGATGACAGGATCTGCCAACCACTGGATTTCACGTGTCCCCATTCCTTCAAACTTGTTGGCTGGCCATGCAAAGTCCATCCCTATGTGTGTCAGATGTGCCCCAGTGGGTAGTCATTGGCATGTTGGAAGGATTTGCAGGTCAACATTCACCCTGTTTGACTGCGTTATAAATGCACCTTCATTGGCCATCAAATCCTGGAGACGGACACAAACCCATAGCTGGCTCAAAGACAGGGATGCTGCCCACCATCGCAAGACCCCCAGATGGAGGTATTCAAATTATGAGAGGGTAGGACAGGGTAGGGAGAGAGAGAAACTGTTCCCAATAATGTAAGGATGGAGAACCAGAGGACACCGATTTAAAATGATTGACAACATATTGAAATCAGGTTACGACAGAATCAAGAGAAAAAAAGCTAAATCGTACTTCTTGCCAATCATCAGAATCAAAGTACTTAAACTCAAATAGATATCGAACATTACTCCACTTCTTTATATCTTCACTGAGGTTGTCTTTCCAAGTAATTGTCAATTCTCCGAGCTGTCTGTCTACAATCGTGATGTTGGTCGGTGGATTAAGTTTGGCTGCTTAAAAGATAACAAACAAAACATAAATGAGCAAAACAAAAAGCTGGAAATGGATAAGTTTAATTCACACTCTGGCTCCTGTTCAACATTTGCAGATAATGAGAGAAAATATATGTACTTTGTACAACTCTTCGTAACATAGCAAGGCAGGAAAAAGTCCATCCATTTTGTTGGCGTCATCTTTCTTCTGTATATTTCCATGACTTCCCACACCACCCATGTCTATTTTGACCTTGAATTGTTTCTGGGATAAACTGTTTCTGTAAAGTAATGATGTGGAGATGCCGGCATTGGACTGGGGTGAGCACAGTAAGAAGTCTTACAACACCAGGTTAAAGTCCAACAGGTTTGTTTCAAACACGAGCTTTCGGAGCGCAGCTCCTTCTTCAGGTGAATGGAGAGGTATGATCCAGAAACATTTATATAGACAAAGTCAGCGATGCCGGACAATGCTTGGAATGCGAGAATTTGCAGGTAATCAAATCATTACAGATCCAGAGAGAGGGATAATCCCAGGTTAAAGAGGTATGAATTGTCTCAAGCCAGAACAGTTGGTGGAATTTTGCAAGTCCAGGCCAGATGGTGCATTCCAAGCATTGTCCGGCATCGCTGACTTTGTCTATATAAATGTTTCTGGATCATATCTCTCCATTCACCTGAAGAAGGAGCTGCGCTCTGAAAGCTCGTGTTTGAAACAAACCTGTTGGACTTTAACCTGGTGTTGTAAGACTTCTTACTCTGTAAAGTAAAGAATATCTCCTTAAATCTCACTTATTTGCCCCATTTAAATTTGCTGAATCGGAGCAGCTGTTGCACCATTTGCCTGTCGTTAAATTTGGATTTGGATTTGGAATTGTTTATTGTCACGTGTACCGAGGTACAGTGAAAAGCATTTTCCTGCAAGCAGCTCAACAGATCATTCAGTACATGGAAGAAAAGGGAATTAAACAATTCAAGAAAATACATGAGAATACATAATAGGGCAACACAAGATATACAATGTAACTACATAAGCATTGGCATCGGTTGAAGCATACAGGGTGTAGTGTTAATGAGGTCAGTCAATAAGAGGGTCATTTAGGAGTCTGGTGACAGTGGGGAAGAAGCTGTTTTTGAGTCTGTTCGTGCGTGTTCTCAGACTTCTGAATCTCCTGCCCGATGGAAGAAGTTGGAAAAGTGAGTAAGCCGGGTGGGAGGGATCCTTGATTATGCTGCCCGCTTTCCCCCGGCAGCAGGAGGTGTAGATGGAGTCCATGGACGGGAGGCAGGTTCGTGTGATGGACTGGGCGGTATTCACGGCTCTCTGAAGTTCCTTGCGGTCCTGGGCCGAGCAGTTGCCATACCAGGCTGTGATGCAGTCCGATAGGATGCTTTCTATAGTGCATCTGTAAAAGTTGGTAAGTTGGTAAGGGTTAATGTGGACATGCCGAATTTCCTTAGTTTCCTGAGGAAGTATAGGCGCTGTTGTGCTTTCTTGGAAATACCACGGTTCTCACGCCGGCGTCAGCACCTAGTCTTAAAATCGGGAGAAACAAGCCCCATAAGTGCAAAGAGAACCTTTTAAAGGTGAGATTAGCACTGACTTGGCAAGGAAGGGCATTAAGGAATGTGGCAATGGGATTGAAAAAATGGAGCTATTATTGTTGAAAGGAAATGAAAAAACAGGCTCTAGCTGGTGAAAGCTCTTTACTTACTCAGGTTTGCTCGGAACTCGAGATTTCCAACACTTAACACAGTGGCTAACACAAAGGAGATCGCAAAGCAAGATGCCAGTAGCCACATAGTGGAAATCTTCAGCAGAAATACGGCCGACTCTGAAATAAACTCAGATGCCAGATAATAAAACTCTCTGGAAAAAAAGAAATGAAAACAATATCATATTATAGAAATGCAAGAACATTTGTAAATACACTTGAAATCTATTTTTACTGCGATTGACAAAACTTTAACTCACTATTAGCATGTAATTATTAAGCGCAGTAAACTCATGTTGGATGTCATTTGCGACAGTGCAGATCAGTATTGCACTGGCACGTTAGCCTCGATTATCAGCTCATCAGGTGAGAATGCCACCCACTAAACCACACTGATAAGAGATTTATCACATAAGAGAGGAAGAGGAAGTTTACACAAAAATAAATATGGAAACATAGAACAGTACAGCACAGAACAGGCCCTTCATGTTGTGCCGAGCAATGATCACCCTACTCAAGTCAACGTATCCACCCTATACCAGTAACCCAACAACCCCCCCCCCCTCCTCCCCTCCTCCCCCCCCCTCCTCCCCCCCCCCCCCCCCTCCTCCCCCCCCCCCCTCCCCCCTCCCCCCCCCTCCCCCCCTCCTGGCTTTGGGTCACTGTCCGTGTGGAGTTTGCACATTCTCCCCATGTCTGCGTGGGTTTCCCCCCTTCCCCCCCCCCCCCAACCCAAAGATGTGCAGGGTAGGTGGATTGGCCGCGCTACATTGCCCTTTAATTGGAAAAAGTGAATTGGGTACCCTAAATTTATTTTTAAAAAGAATGGGTCCTGGATGTCGTGGGTTAACCGAGGATGGAGCAGTCATTGGCAGTGAGCGTGGCCTGCGCCGCAGAGGTGAGGATCCATTGCTCCTTCATCCAGATGACCAGCTTCAAGTGAGTTGTTCATGTCAGACAACATAATCCTTCTCCCTACCTCACCACATCTCCCTTCTCTCACACGATCTCCATTGGATGGGGAAGGGCCATCCGGGATCCCCCCCCCCCCCCCCCCCCCGCCTCACCTTACCTTCCAAGAGAACACCTCAGAGGAGAGCTCTGAGGACACCATCATCGATGCATCACAGCTGTGGTACTTACCTTCCACCAGCCCAGAGACATTCACATCGGTGGGTGACATTAGCAGACAGGCTTCTGGGGCACAATCTGGTGAGGGCCACCCAGGGGCTGATGCGCATCGGGTGGAGGCAGGAACATCCGAGGGAGTCAGTGGGCAGAGGACTGGAGGATCCCGGGACTCAGCTGGGTCCCAGTCAGATGCCCAGGCTCTGTGCACGGTTAACCTGGAGCTGAGGCAAATTCTGGGACATGGCCATGAGGTTCAGGAGGGGATGTCAGCGACACTCTGGCGAGTGCATAGCCATTTTGAGGAGTCCCAAAGACTAATGGCTCAGGAGATGGTGCGGGGAATTCAAGGCCAACACTGCTAGGGTGGCAACCACAGAGGAACACCCGGAGCGCGGTGTCAGCCATGAGTGGTGGTGTCCAACGCACAGCTCAGTTGAGGGCCTCGACAGCATGTCCCATGGCTGGGGGTCGTGCCCCAGATGCAGGTGGACATTGCCAAGGCTCTCTGGAGCATGTCCCAGTCACTGAGGAGCATCGCTAAAGGGGTCAACATCATGATGCAGCCAATGGGAAGGCGCCCGGATCAGCAGGACTGGTTGATGCAGAGGCCTCTGGAGCTCACTCCAGTTGCCATACCATCCCATGGAGTCCCCCAAGGCCGCACGGTTCTCGCCAGGGAGGAAGCAGCACTGGAGACCGATCTGGAACCTCCCACCAGGGAGAAGATGGCGGTCTCAAGTTTTACCAAGTTCCCCCTCCTTACCCGTCACGTTTTGGAGTCAGAGGGCAGAACAAGGTGGTATGGCGGCACCAGAGTCACGAGCAAGGCGGCCTAACCCCAGGCCCTCCAGAGGACACCCGCCACAGGCATCAAAAACCACAGAGGGCGAAACACAGCAGGTTGTCTCCACCTCTGGAAGTGAACCTAGACTGGACGGCACAGCTCGGAAGCTTAAGAAGATTGAGGGCCACTGAGTGGGAACAGGGCATTGAGGGGGACACCATCGTTGACGAGAGATAGTTAGGGTTTTGAATGTTCACAATTAAACCGCGTTGCACCTGATACATGTGAAGCCTCTGTCATGTTATTCCGAATAGTGGGCCAGGCTGCACCCCCACCCATGTTGCCCTCAGCTCCCCCCACTATGGTGGCCAATAGGGAAAGGGTATGATCGGGACGCGTGGGTAGGGGGTAGAGGGGGGATGAATGGGGCACTGCGGGGGGGACTGCATGGGGGGGTTGGGGGGCATTAGAGGTGACGGACAAAGCCTTGTCCTGTGAGAAGCTGGCGAGGATGAGAGCCTCCCTGGCCCTCTGGACATGCTGGACCCTTGCCACTGGCTGTCCTCCTTCCCTGGCTGCTCCCGCAGCTCCACCCCGGGCTTGTCCTCCAGCCCCTCCTGTCAGGCTCCTCCTGGTCCTTCCTCCTCCTCAGTCAACATGTTGCTCCGCTGCTGTGCCAGGTTGTGGAGGGCACAGCAGACCACCACAAAGCGGGTGAGCCTCTGGGAAGTGTCCTGCAGTGCACCACCAGAGCATCCTCAGCATCAGAGCCGCAGTTTGAGCAGTCCAATGCCCCGCTCAATGACGGCACGAGTGATAAAATGGGCCTCGTTGTGGCGGATCTCCACCTCGGACTCTGACCTCTGCACTGGCATCATCGGCCAGGACCTCAGCGGTATTCTTTATCCCCTAAGAGCCAACACATCATCCTGGGATCTCTGAGTGTCCCAGGATCTAGCTGTCATGCAAGCTGCCTGGGAAGCATGCACACACGTGCATGATCCGAAGGTGGGGGTCACACACAAGTTGAAAATTCAGGGAGTGAAACTCCTTCCTATTAATGAAGGGCACACCCTGATGCCCCAGTGTGAGCAAGATGACATGCGTGCCTTCTGTTACCACCTGGACCTGTGGCATCGCAGTGATGGCGGAGAATCCTGCTGCCCGGGCATCTTGATGGGCTGGTCCAACTTGATATTTATCCAGTCAGCTGCCCGGGAATACATGGCACCTGTGACATCATGGATGCACTTGTGGGTTGTAGATTGTGATATGCCGCACAAGTGCCCCCTGAAATGATCCGGTGGCATAAAGGTTCACGGCTGTGGTGACCTCCATGGCCACCTGAAGTGCGTATCCTCCCCTCTCCAAGGGGTGCCAAGTCCTCAAGGACATGGCACAGGTGCCACACTGTCGCTTTGTGGCACATGCTGCCCGACATAGACTTAATATCATAGAATTTACAGTGCAGAAGGAGGCCATTTGGCCCATCGAGTCTGCACCGGCTTTTGGAAAG
The DNA here is from genome assembly GCF_902713615.1 of Scyliorhinus canicula. Lineage (NCBI taxonomy): Eukaryota > Metazoa > Chordata > Chondrichthyes > Carcharhiniformes > Scyliorhinidae > Scyliorhinus > Scyliorhinus canicula. The sequence goes on from NC_052159.1 coordinate 18,492,178, forward strand.
AGCACCCTACCCAAGGTCAACACCTCCACCCTATCCCCATAACCCCACCCAACACTAAGGGCAATTTAGGACACTAAGGGCAATTTAGCATGGCCCATCCACCTAACCCACACATCTTTGGACTGTGGAAGGAAACCGGAGCACCTGGAGGAAACCCACGCACACACGGGGAGGATGTGCAGACTCCACACAGACAGTGACCCAAGCCGGAATCGAACCTGGGACCCTGGAGCTGTGAAGCAATTATGCTAACCACAATGCTACCGTGCTGCCCTGTTATTCTCAAATGTCTAATGTCTAATTCTCAAATATCTAATGCCACCTGTACACTTTGGGCCATCGCTGGCCTCCTGCTCTGTATCTCTCCCCAACCTATGGGCGACTCAGTCTGCAGAGTGTGCGGCGGGTCCCCTGTACATGGAGTGCCGCCTCGAGCCTGCATCGACGCTGCCGCTGCCTTACCCGGTGTCTGGCCGCCGGGGCTGCCACCAGCACTGAGAGGGCTGCCGCTGCGGGGTAAACAACACCATCCATATTGTTATATCTGTTATATTCCTGCCGGGAATATTAGGGGAACCAAGTGCAGGTCTCCTCCCCTGGTCCACACACTCACCCTCTGGCCGTGGGGCTAGCCCCAGTGCAGCGCCCACCTCTCGAGTGTTCGATTGTTGGCTGCTGCCTCTGTAGTGCTGATGCCTCCAGGATGCAGGCCTTGCAGTTTGACTGGAATACCAGGCATTCTCCCACAAACTATTTGAGACTATTTGTGGCCGTTGCACCCATGGGAATGCACTTGAGAATATTCTGTCCATTAGAAGGTCAACAATAACGAAGATTTAAAAATAAACTACTTAACTTCTCACATATCACACTAACCAGCAAACAACAAGGAAACATCACTGCTACATCAGCTCATTTTCACAAAGCAAAACCACACGGTAAACCTCAACAGAATCGGAACAGAAGCCTGAGAATGTGCTATCATGTCCAGAACTTTGCCGTAGAAATGATCTGTCCATCAATGTGTTACTTGTTCAATGTATCAGTGCCATTCTCCATCCAGGATCCACAGCTGTGTAGGCCTTCCCACACGGCCCAAACAGACAGGAACCAAATCCTGGCATCCACCTTACCCCACTGGCGCTCAAGGTGCAGTTGAACGTTCAACCTTTACAGATGCACCATAGAAACCATCCTATCAGGCTGCATCACAGCCTGGTATGACAACTGCTCCACCCAAGACCGCAAGAAACTTCAGCGAGTCGTGAACACAGCCCAGTCCATCACACAAACCTGCCTCCCATCCATTGACTCCATCTGCACCTCCCGCTGTCTGGGGAAAGCAGGCAGCATAATCAAACACCCCTCCCACCCGGCTTACTCACTCTTCCAACTTCTTCCATCAGGCAGGAGATACAAAAGTCTGAGAACATGCACGAACAGACTGAAAAACAGCTTCTTCCTCGGTGTTACCGGACTCATAAACAACCCTCTTATGGGCTGACCTCATTAACACTTGTAGCCATCTAAAATGGTCACCTGCAAAGGGCCATGGGAACTCTGGTCAACTTGGACACAGAGAAGTACAGCCTCTGTGTATTGTGCAAAGAAGCCAGACCTGACCGAAGCTTGTACCCATTAAAAGTCAATCAGAATTTCCCCCAGTTCGAATCAAGGAACCACAACAGTAGCAGACTAACCGGCGGCACTTCCCCTTATTTGGAAAGGCCTACGTGCCTCGGACAATGACAGCTAGGACCCGTCCAGCCATTGAGGTATCCGCCTTTTAATTGGCTAGGATCAATGAGGGTGATCGAAACCCTATCGAGCCATTGGATCTGGAGTTAGGACCGCCCAAAAGGGCGCGGAAGAGAAGAAGGATAAGAAGCCCTGCGCACTAGGGATCGGCCTCCTTTGGACCGGCCTGTGTGCGACCAATTGCAGCATATCGACCAGCCAAGTTCAAGGACCCGCGATCGCTACCTGAAGGATGAGCCCAGCAGAGACGAACCTGGGGACTTCCAACCAACCCACGTGGACACAGATAAAGGCCTTATCTCCCGCACAGAGCCGGTCACCCCGAAGTTAAGTAAAGGCCATCTTAGTTCTTAGGTTTAGTTTAGTGCGTAGCACGTGAATCATTGCATATAAAACAAGTTGTTTGTTAATAAACTGTCTTTTGAACTAATATACTGGTTGTGTGGTCATTCGGTCAATATAAGAAACAGCTTGTGGTTCACATAGAAACGATAATCTCCCTGGACACAGAAAATGCCTTCAACAGAGTCGAATGGAAGTACCTCATAGAAGTGCTCGAACAATTTGGGTTCGGACCAGGATTCACCTCCTGGGTGAAACTCGCTCTCCCTCGCCGGGAGAATACAGACAATCAAAATGAACATACTGCCCAGGTTCCTCTTCCTTTCAAGATCTCTCCCCTTCTGCTCCCATAGCGAATGTACGGACAAACACCACCAGTTCTAAATATTTCTGGCTGCATAGAGGCAGCAACGCCATCCGCACTGCTGTTTGCTCTGGCAATCGAGCCACTGTCAATTGCCCTCAAAATGGCAAACTGGTGGAGAGTTTTCCAAAAGGGGAACAGAGAGCAGAGTTTCACTCTCCACGGGTGACTTGCTCCTCTGCATCTCGAATCCCCAGACCAGCATGGAAGGGATAATGGAACTCCTGAAGGAGTTTTGAGCCTTCTCTGGTTACAAGCTTAACCTGAGCAAGACCAAAGCCTTCCCTGTGAACCCACAGTGCGGGGGAGGGGGAGGGACAGAGCTGGGGGACTGCTGATCAAGCAGGCCCTGACCAAATTCCACTACCTGGGGATGCAAGTAGCCCACGACTGGATAGGAACCACAAATGGGAGCTGAAGAGTCCAGTGGGTGAAGTCAAAAGGGACCTGCAGAGGTGAGGCCCACTCCCGCTCTCCCTCGCCGGGAGAATACAGACAATCAAAATGAACATACTGCCCAGGTTCCTCTTCCTTTCAAGATCTCTCCCCTTCTGCAACCCAAATCAACACAGTCGACAACTAATCATGGAATCATGGTGCTTTTGGGGGTGGTGGAGGGGGGGGGGGGGGGGGGGGGGGGGGGGGACCCAAGGCTCGAAAAGAAGGTCCTACAAAGGAAAAGAAACGCGGAAGGCCTGGCCCTCCTGAACCTGCAGTTCTACCTCGCAGAAAGAGAGGGGGGATGGGCGAGGGAACCGGGAACAGAGTGGGTTAAAATGAAATGAAAAAAATTAAAATGAAAATCGCTTATTGCCCCGAGTAGGCTTCAATGAAATTACTGTGAAAAGCCCCAAGTCGCCACATTCCGGCACCTGTTCGGGGGGGCTGGTACGGGAATCGAACCGTGCCTCTGGCCTGCCTTGGTCTGCTTTAAAAGCCACTGATTTAGCACAGTGAGCTAAACCAGCACCTGCATAGGGACGTCCTTCCAAGCCCTAGCCACACTCCCTCTCCCACCCCCACCTGGCCAACATTCAAGGAGCCCAGTGGTAGTAGCCATGCTCCTGACGTGGTTCCAAATGAGGCAGCACTTCAACTTAACCAAAATGTCCACCATGGCCCCCGTCTGCAACAACCACACGTTTACCCCTGCAATAATGGACGCCACCTTCGAAAGGTGGAGTCAGGACGATGGGACACTGACAGTTAGGGACATTTATGAGAACGATGGAGTAGCAACCCTGGGGAACTCAGGGAGAGGTTCCAGTTACCAAGAGGAAAAATGAGATATATTCAGGTCAAAAACTTCCTTCGTAAAGAGACAATGACGTACCAGTAGATACCAGGACACTCGCAAGTGGAAGAACTGTTGGACGCGGACGACACAGTGAAGGGATGCTGTGCGGACCTGTACAGGTGACTGTTGGTGGAGGTACCCACCCCCCTGAACGAGACGAGGAAAAAATGGGAGGAGGAACTAGGCCTAGAGATAGAGGGAGGACTCTGGATCACAACACTGCACATGGCGAACTCCACCTCCACATGTGCATGGCTAAATCTAACACAGCTAAAGGTGCGCTCTCCAGAACCCAAATGAGTGGGTTCTTTCCGGAGGTGGAAGGCAAATGTGAACAATGACAGGGAGGCCCAGTCAACCACACCCACTTGATTCTGGGTTTGCCTCAGACTTGTCGGGTACTGGGTGACCTTCTTTGAGTGGCGGTCTTCAGGGTATCAGATCAGTTAGAACTGTTCATGGGGCAGGGTCCGACCGCCGAGCTTGTGCCTCCCTGGTGCCCGCCGGAGAATCCTGCTTGTCTAGCATTCAGCAGCACCACCCAAAGCTGCAGATTGGCTGTCCGACCTGGGGAATTTATCAGGTCGAAGAAAATAAAAGTTGCCATCCGGGGTACGCGGAAGCCATTCACCAACTTGTTCCAAGAGCTGTTCGTAGCCAGGAACCAGTAGAGTAAGCGGGGGAGGGGGCAACGAGGTGAGGAGGGGGGGGGGATGAACCAGCTGTGGGACAAAGAGGAAAATGAAAGAGGGGTGGGGGGGAAAGGGAAGGATGTGAGGGGGTGAAGGCATGCAAACAAGATGATAGGTACAAGGGATAAAGCCGCAGGGTCCGATGGTAAGCTGAATACCAAAATAAACTGTAAATAGACACCGGTAAATACGTGCTCTGGCCATACTGGGGATTATAACATGCGTATGCAGACAACGGGAGGGAATACAATTCACCGTAAATATATGTGCTGATTTCTATTTGCCTTTCTTATTTTCCTTTTTGTAATATGCAATTTATGAATTGTAAAATATAAGATGTGAAAACCAAATACACTTTAAAAAATTTAGTGTAAGTTAAAATCACCCACCACAACACCCCTGTTGATTTTATATCTTTCCAAAATCTGTCTATCCATCTGCTCCTCTATCTCCCGCTGGCTGTTGGGAGGCCTGTAGTTAACCCACAACACTGCGACTGCACCCATCCCATTCCTGAGCTCTACCCATATTGCCTCACTGCATGAGCCCTCCGAGGTGTCCTCACTCAGTACAGCTGTGATATTCTCCTTAACCAGTAATGCAACCCCCCACCTCTTTTACATTCCGCTCTGTCCCACCTGAAGCATCTAAATCCTGGATGTTTAGCTGACAATCCTGTCCCTCCCTCAACCAAGTGTCTGTAATAGCAACATCATAGTTCCAAGTACTAAGGTCTAAGTTCATCTACCTTACCTGGTTATCCTTCTCACATTGAACAAAATGGACTTCAGACCACCAGTCCCCATTGTGTTCAGCAACCTCTCCCTGCCTGCTTTTCCTCTTAGTCTTCCTGGCCTCAGTCTCTAACTCTCCCTTAGTTACTTCCCCTGCTGGCCTACTGTTCTGGTTCTTACCACCCTGCCAAACTAGTTGGCACTTCAGCTTCTTTCTAAGATACAGCCGTCAAACCACGAGCTACGAGCGCATACCTGTTGGCTCCCTGCTGAGCACAGAGGTAGATTTGGATTTATTGGCATGTGTACCGTGGTAGAGTGAAAAGTATTGTTCTGTGTACAGTCCAGGCAGATCGTTCCATACATGAAAAACATAGGACGTACGATAAATACGCAATGTAAATACATAGAAATAGACATTAGGTGAAGCATACGGGGCGCAATTCTCCGCTCTCACGAAAATTCGGAGAATAGCGGGCGGCGTAAATTTTTACGGACACGCTGGTCCGACGCCCTCCCGCTATTCTCCCCCCCCCCCCCCCACGGCCGAACCCGACACGAATCGCTGCTCGCCGTTTTTTTACGGCGAGCAGCTATTCACCCCTGGCCGATGGGCTGATTTCCAAGGCCATAATGGCCGTTTTTATGAACGTAAAACACACCTGCTCTCACCGTTGGTAAAAACGGCCGTAAAGTCCCGATCTGGGGAACCATGGCACCGATTGGCACGGAAGTACCACGGCCGTGCCAAGGGTGCCATGGGCCCGCGATCGGTGCCCACCGATCGCGGCCAGCGGATACTTAACCCGCGCACTCTTTCTCCCTCCGCTGCCACGCTGGATCCATTCACGGGGCGGCTGAGGGGCATACCGGCCCGCGCATGCGCGGGTTTCACGCATATGCGTGATGATGTCATCCGTGCATACGCAGGTTGGAATCATCCAATCCGCGCATGCGCGGCTGACGTCATCTGACGCGTCAGCCGTCGCTAACTCTGGCTAGCGGGCTTAACGAAATTCGTTAAGCCAGCGATGCCGGAGTTCACGGCCGCGCGATGCTAGCCCCGACCGGGGAGCTGAATCGGTTCCCGGTCGGGGGGGGGCGGAGGCTGGCGTCAAACGCGCCCGTTTTTGACGCCAGCTTCCCGAGTTTTCGTAACTCGGGAGAATCGCGCCCACGGAGTATAATGCTACAACAGTGGAGAAGATGCAGAGAGAGATCAGTTCAGTCCATAATTGGGCCATTCGAGAGTCTGGTGACAGTAGGGAAGAAGTTGTTTTTGAATGTCTTCGTGCGTGTTCTCAGACTTTTGTATCTTCTGCCCGATGTAAGAGGTTGGAAGTAGACATAGTCAATGGATGAGAGGAGGGTTCACATGATGGACTGGGCTGTGTTCACGACTGTCTGCAGTTTCTTACGGTCTTGGGCTGAGCAGTTGCCATACCAAGCTGTGATGGAGCCAATTAGGATGCTTTCTATGGTGCCCAGAAGTATAGGAGCTGTTCAGCCCAACACTACCTTGGGGTAAATGAGGAGGCAAAACTAAATTTGTGAGCGACCTATCTTCAGGCTGTTGTGTCCAGTTTTGATCTGCTTATTTGAGGAAGGATGTGGTGGCATTGGAGGCAGTTCAGAGGAGGTTCACCAGATTGATTCCGAGGTTGAAAGGATTGACGTATAAGGAGGGATTAAACAGTTTGGGTTCATACTCGCTGGAGTTTAGAAAAATGAGAGGGGATCTGATCCAGGTGTATAAAGTATTAAAAGGAATTGATAAAGTAAACATAGACCAAACGTTCCCCTTTGTGAGGCAACCTCGAACGAGGGGTCGCAAATATAGATTGAGACATGGTAGATTTAAAACTGAGATGAGTAGGAACTACTTCTCGCCGAGGGTGGTGAATTTGTTGAATTTGTGGAACTCGCTGCCCCATAGTGCAGTGGAGTCCGAGTCATTAAATAGTTTCAAAATGAAGATAGATATGTTTCTGATAGAAAATGGGTTAAAGTGATATGGGGAACAGGTGGAGGGATGGATTTGAAACTAGGAAAAGATCAGCCATGATCTGATTGAATAGCGGAACAGGTTCGAAAGGCTGAATTGCCTACCTCTGCTCCTAATTCTTGTGTTCCTATTGGGTACAGACAAGTCAAGCTTCCTGCATGCCAAAAATGGCGTGGAGAAAGTTCCAGCCAATTTTCTGTGCAATCCTGGAGGATTACTGCAAAGTTAGAGGCGTTACTTTTTGCTGCTGAACCAAGAATGTCTGTTTGTTCAGTTGGCTATAAATGATTCCATTGTACTGTCTGGAGAACAGCAGACAATTATCCCAATGTCTTCTCTAAAATTCACCTTTCAAGCAATGTCAGAAAGTGATTGATGATCATTGATCACATTGCTGTTTATTAGCCCCATGCTAGAAGCAAATATGGCTGCTGTGTTTGCTTACACAACATCAATGACTATGGTTCAAAAGTAATTTATTGGTTGTTTTTCGAGGTCCCGTCGGGTAAGACCCGGTTAGAACGGCGGCGGCATAACCCGGGATTTTTGGTACAGCCGCTTGGCCCTTCCCGGGCCAAGAATTGCCCGGGGAAGAATGTCCCCCCACCGGCGTTGCACCGACCACGCCGCGTCCATGACATCTGCGGAGAATCACGTCCCGGCGTTGGGGCGGTGTGGCGTGATTCACGCTGGTCGTGCCAATTCTCTGGCCCGGCCCCGAGCTGAGAGAATCCCGCCCGTGGGGTTTTTTTTAACGTTCATCTAATGGAGCCCCAGTTGAATATCTCACTCGTAAGACATGACCTCTAACAGTACAGAGCTGCAGAAGAACTTGCTGCAAGGAGATCCCGGAAGGAGATCCCGCTGGAGGGGGGGGGGAAGGCTGGAAAATCCCACCCAATATATTTGTAAAGAGGTGTAGCATACAATGGAGCTGAACACAAAACGCAGGTCTACCATTGAACTCCAAAACATGAGATGGAACAAAAATATTAATCCGTATGCTATGCATTTATTATTCATGTCACAAAGAAGAGTAAAGGTACATATAATGAACAATAAGTCCAGGTAAGTTACTAGTTGCAGAAGTGAGAATATTAATCATCCTTATTGCATTCTAATGAAAAACCAGACTTGTTCCCCGAAAGTGTTAGTTTTGGTAGTGAGAATTTGAGTCAGAGGAAGGCACGATTCATGTCCTAAACCTCTTGTTGAGCTAGGGATTCTACTTCAAAGCTACAGTTCTTAGAGGAAGGGCAGAAAAAGAGCTGGTGAAGGCAAGGGTTGTGGCCACTTCATGTATGAAAAATAATAATCTGCGAATAATATAGCACCTTTAATGCTGTAAAATGACCCGAGGTACTATTTCGATGACGAAAGAGAAAATGCTGGAAAATCTCAGCAGGTCTGGCAGCATCTGTAGGGAGAGAAAAGAGCTAATGTTTTGAGTCCGATGGCACTTTGTCAAAGTGCACTTCATTCAGAAAGAATGGGCGAAATTCTCCCAAAACGGGGGAAATCGTCAAACTGCCGTAAAACCCGGGCGGGTTTTACGGCATCGCGCCCCTTCCCGACGGGGGACCGATTCTGGTCCCCCGTCGGGGCTAGCAGCCCGACGTCGGAGGCCCCGACAAGTCGGGCTTAACGAAAATCGTTAAACCCGCTTGTCGGACTTAGCGCCGGCTGACGCGTCATATGACGTCAGCCGCGCATGCGCAGGTGGGAAGACTCCACCCGCGCATGCGCGGGTGACGTCATCGCGTTTTTGCGCGAAACCCGCGCATGCGCGGTCCGGGTTGCCCCTCAGCCGCCCCGCGTATTGATACTGCGGGGCGGCGGAAGGACAAATAGTGCGCGGGCATCGGGCCCGCTGCCCGCGATCGGTGGGCACCGATCGCGGGCCCATGGCACCCTTGGCACGGCCGTGGTACTGCCGTGCCAATCGGTGCCATGGTTATTTTTTTCCAGGTGGTCACGACGTTTTTACGAATGGCAGGACCAGGTGTGTTTGCCGTTCGTAAAAAGGTCGTAAAGGGCTGGGACTTCGGCCCTTCTAACAGCTGTGAATCGCTGCCGGCCGTAAAAAAACGGCGGCAGCGATTCGTGTCGGGATTTCGGCGGGGGGGGGGGAGAATAGCGGGAGGGCGTCAAAAAAGTCGGGAAGGCCCTCCCGCTATTCTCCCACCCGTCGTGGGGGGGGGGAGAATTTCGCCCAATGTTTCCAATGGCGGGGGAGTCCAGAATACAGGTCATAGTTTGAGGATAAGGGGTAAACCTTTTAGGACTGAGGGAAGGAGAAATCTCCTCACCCAGAGAGTAGTGCGTCTGTGTAATTCACTGTCACAGAAAGTACTTGAAGCCAAAAGGTTGTGTGCTTTCAAGAAGGAGTAAGATATAACAATAATCTTTATAAGAATCTTTATTGTCACAAGTAGGCTTACATTAACACGGCAATGAAGTCACTGTGAAAAGCTCCAAGTCGCCACATTCCGGCGCCTGTTCAGGTACACGGAGGGAGAATTCAGAATGTCCAAATTACCGAACAGCACGGGCAGAATTCTCCGCAAGGCCCAACGCTGTCGTGAAACCTGGAGAGGTTCACGACGGCGCCGGAAGCCTCTCCCAGCCCCCTATTCTCCCCTACCCGGGGGGATAGGCGGGCCGTACCGGGAAACCCGGCGGCCGGGCCTTGTCCCTGGCTTCAAGGCCCGGCACGCCAAGAATAACGCCCCGGCGGTGCCTAATGACGTCAGCCGCGCATGCCCGGGTTCAACAGCTCACAAATGCGCATGCGCGGTTGCCGTCCTTCCCCTCAGCCGCCCCACAAGATGTGGCGGCTTGATCTTGCGGGGCGACGGAGGGGAAAGAGTGCGTCCCCTTGAGACGCCGGCCCGACGATCGGTGGGCACCGATCGCGGGCCAGTCCCCTCCCGAGCACGGTCGTGGTGCTCGATCCCCAATCTGCCCCCCCAAGGCCCCACACTTACCTGGCGCGCCATGTTCACGGCGGCCCGCGATTCTCCGAGCAGCGTGTCGGAAAACCGGACACACCATTTTGGGGGGGGGGGTGGGAGAATAGCGGGAGGTGCGGGAGCGGACCTCCCACTATTCTCCCACCCATCGTGGTTGCGGAGAATCGCGGCCCACGTCTTTTGAGACTTGTGAGAGGAAACTGGAGCTCCCAGAGGAAGACACGGGGAGAACGTGCAGACTCCACACAGACAGTGACCCAAGCCGTGAATCGAACCTGGGACCTTGCTACTGTGAAGCAACAGAGTTAACCACTGTGCTACCGTGCTGCCCATGATTATCATCGATTATAATTCCGGTTCAATATTTCGGAAAGGAATACTGACGTCTTGAAAAAAAACCAGCTCATGCACTCACAGCCGTGCTTCCTCATTAGTAGATCATTATAGGAATTCCAAGTTAAAATGTCCAGCACTGCCTGCTCATAAATTAAAAGAACACCGAGTGGAAATTAAAGAAAAGCTTCAAAATAGTCACCTGTGCCAGATTTGCTGCAGACAATTGCATTCATCTTAAGTTAATACAAACTGGCGAAGCAAATTGATTACTAAAAGTTAATTCTGTGAGAAGTTTTTACTCGTGCCATATCCATTCAAAAACTCACAAGGGTGTGCGTGAGCAGAGAAATGGTCTGTCCCTTTCCTTCCCGTGATCGAGTCCAAGGACAAGTGGGGCGCTTTTTTGTCGGAGCTACAGTAAGCAGCTTTTCCTCCAGATGTTAATTCTTGTGCCTGTGCAGCATAGTGTGCGAGCAGCTATTTGAGAGAACTCTCTCTCTGGTTGCCTTCCACCGCTGAGGTCACTCACAAAACTTCCTGTTTATTTGATTCTTTGGTTTATACAGGCAGCAGCGCATCAAACTGATTGACATCTTGATGGCATCATATCAGTTTATAACTTTGAAGACAGTAACAAAACTATGTTCAAGTATTTTGAAGCAGCAAATGTATGGGAACACCATTTTGTTCAGTTTGCCTTCAAGTCACACATCACTCCGTTTGAAAACAAATCACTCTTTCTTCATTGTGACTGGGTCAAGCTGAAGGAACCCATTCCCTACAGCACTTTCTTTAAATAAAGCACGTCCTCACACAAGTCGCTTTTCCCCTGTGAGAAACAGAGGGCAGGAGGAGGATTATCAACCTCTTGAACCACGCCACAAATGCTCCTTCCATGGACAACAAGTCCTGGCATGTTGTCCAGAGTCACTCCACCAGTTCCGCGCACCCACGCCGGCCAGCCCCCAGCGCCCCCAGTCCCCGGTTGAACCAGGAGAGTATGAAGCTCGGATACAACCCTACCTGGAGTCCGCCATCGTACCCCAGCACACAACACCCATCCAGCCACCGCAAGAGGCTGCAACCCCGGTGCTCCGCAGATCACAACGGACAATTCGACCACCGGACAGACTGACGTTGTGGACCACCAGCCCCGCCGGACTTGATTTTTTTGCAGGGGGTGAATGTGGTGAATGTAATATATATATGACATGATAATTCACACTGTCTTTGTAAGCGCAGTAGTGTTATCTGACCACTAGGGGGAGTAGCTCTGGGAGTACTCATGAACTTGTACTGGGCTCCACCCTTGGCTCCGCCCATGACTCCTCCCCCTAGTGCTGCTGTATAAATACCCTTGTCCAGAGTCAGCCTGAGTTCACTAAGAGTTCATCAACGGGTAACAGGCTGGCTCTGAAGTAAGTCGATTAAAGCCTCGATTCATATCGGAAACACGTGTCTGGTGAATTGATGGTTCCATCAGGACTTGAACCCAGAGGGCGGGAAACTGACACTGCATCACAAGGCCTGTTGTCAAACCAACCATGGAGCAGGCTATTTTGGATTTAGTATTATGTAATGAGATGGGATTAATTAATGGTCTTGTTGTAAAGGATCCTCGAGGGAAGAGAGTGATCATTGCGTGCTTTAATTTCAAATTCAGTTTGAGGGAAATAAATTTGAGTCCCACACTAGTGTTGTGGTGTTAAACCAAAGTAATTACGTCAGCATGAGGAGAGATTTGGGCTTAGTGGACTGGGAAGAAAGACTAAAAGGTTGATGAACAGCGGCAGATATTTAAGGAGATATTCAATTCCTCGGAACTAAAATATATTCCAGAGAGGGAGAGAGATTGTCAGAAGGGGAAAATGCATTCATGGCTGAGCAAGGAGGTTAAAGATTACATAAAGGCAAAAAAACAAAGGCACACCACATTGCAAAGGTCAGTGACAGGCTGGAGGATTGGAAAAACTTTAAACAAGGTGAGTGGGGGCTCGAAGACCCCCTAAGAGGCAAGTTGGGGGGGGGGAGGTCCAGAGTGGGCTGGGGTAAGGCTGAGGGCCGAGTGAGGGTCGAGAGATAGGGGCACCATTCCCAGACGGGGCAAAAGGAAACACAATGCCCCATGTGATAGCAGGGATGTTCTCGGTGCGACAGGCTCCGAGAAACACCCCGCTACTTGCCCGCAAAAAGGGACTCTGCTTTTGTTTTCGTTAAATCGGGCCCCACGGTTTCCCTTTAATCTGCGCTGCATGTTTAATCCTTGAAAACTCTGAAGAAATTTGTCAAACACCATTTTCCTTTCATGAAAACCATATTTGATTTTTGCTGATCGTACCACAAATTTCCAAGCGCAATAAGAATTTTCAGGAATGGTTCTGCTTCAGTTATGGTGATAGTTCAGAGAGGCTGGAGCTGTTCTCCTTGGAGGGCTAGAAGACCAAGAGGGGATTTGATAGAGATGTTCAAAATCATGAGGCTGATGAGGCAGAGTAGATAGGGAGATAGGATCAAGAATGTAAAGACACAGGTTTGAAGTGATTTAAAAAGCAGCAAATGTGTGCGCAACTAGTCTTTTCCATATTGAATGGTCCGAGTCTGGAATGCACTGTCTGGAAGTATGGTGGAGGCTAGTTCAATTGAGGGATTCAGAGGACAGTAGACACCTACTTAAATAGATATAATGTGAAGGGGTACGGGGGGAAAGGCAGGAGAATGGCACTAAGCGTTTGGCTAATGACGGATGTCAGGCTAATTGACCTGTAGTTCCCTGCTTTCTCTCTCCTTTACTTACTTGAAGGCCCCGTGGGAGTACAATGCGCCCCCACCCTCCCTCCTCCATGCTCCAACCGTCCCCACAATGCATACCCCAGGGATTCGACGGGACCGTGTGATTGCCATCTCGCATGCAGGGATCACCCAGGTGGAAGGTGCTACTGTGGGCATGAGTCAGACATTGTCATGTGATGTGGAGCACCAGAGCTCATCGCAGAGCGAGTTGTCATCATCCTCCATCCTATGGATCAGACCCGCTGTCATTGCCAACACAGGGTCCCCAGCTTGTAGCGCCGCAGGTATGTACAGTGGATGGGTGTGCAAGCAGGCTGGTCCCTCCAAAGCAGTCCAGGCACCTGGGCCGGGATTCTCCACTACCCGGCGAGGCGGGGGGGTCCCGGCGTAGCGGAGTGGCGCCAACCACTCCGGCGTCAGGCCTCCCCAAAGGTGCGGAATTCTGCGCACCTTTAGGGGCCAGGCCCGCGCCGGAAAGGTTTTCGCCACACCGACTGCCGCCAAAATCGGTGCCAAAGACGCCGACCAGCGTCGGGGCTGGCCGAAAGGCCTTCGACGGTCCGCGCATGTGCCGGTGCGTAAGCGGCCGCTGACGTCACCACCAGCGCATGCGCGGTAGGGGGGGGTCTCTTCCGCCTCTGCCATGGAGGAGGGCGTGGCAGCGCCGGAAGAAAAAGAGTGCCCCCACGGCACTGGCCCGCCCGCCGATCGGTGGGCCCCGATCGCGAGCCAGGCCACCGTGGGGGCACCCCCCGGGGTCTGATCGCCCTGCGTCCCCCCCAGGACCCCGGGGGCCCGCTCACGCCGCCAATCCTGCCGCCACCAGAGGTCGTTGAAACCACGCAGCGGGATTGGCCTGTCAGCGGCGGGTCTTCGGCCCATCGCGGGCCGGAGAATCGCCGCGGGGGGCACACCGATCGGCGCGGCGTGATTCCCGCTCCCGCCGATTCTCGGATGGCGGAGAATTCCGGCCACGGCGGGGGCGGGATTTACGCCGGTCCCGGGCGATTCTCCGACCCTGCGGGGGGTCGGAGAATTGCGCCCCTGAAGCGAATCTTCAGGATGCTGAAGCACCGCTCGATCACACTCATGCTCGCTGTATGGGCGTTGCGGTAGCAGACCTCTGCGTCGGACTGTGACCTCCGGATAGGTGTCATCAAACATGGCCGCAGTGGGTAACCTCTGTCACTTAGCAGCCAACCTCAACCTCACGGCCATGTCAGGAATCACCGAGTGTGCCAGGATGAAGGAGTTGTGCACACTGCCTGGGTATCGGGTGCAGAGGTACACGATGCACAGCTGATGGTCATAGACCATTGAATGGTATCCATTCGGTTAGTATAGAGTGGCCTGTTATCCGCAGGTGCCCGTAGGGCGACATGTATCCCGTCTATCGCCCCCTGAACCCGGGGGAATCCCGGCAATGGCAGTGAACCCCGCTGCCCGGGCATCCCGGTGGACTTGGTTTGGATCAAAATGGATGTATTGACGCGCCTGGTCATATAGTGCCTCCATGACAGTGCGGATGCAGCTGTGCACTGAGGTCTGTGAGATCCCGGACAGGTACTCACTCGCCGACTGGAATTTCAGGGTGATCGACATCTTGATGGTCACCAGGAGCGGGTGTCCTCCCCCCATACCCCTGCGGTGCCAGGTGCGCCATCGTCTGGCAGATATTTTGCACTCTCTCCCTGGTGAGTCAGAGTCTCCGACGGCATGCCCGGTCCGGCAAGTCTTCGAATGACAGACGGTGCCGGTACAAGAGGCCTCATGCAGAACCTCTTTGGCAGCTCCTCCTCCTAGGCCTGTGTGGCCACCACCTGCCCCTCTGCAGCCCGGTCCTCTGCAGCCTGGTCCTCTGCAGCCTTGTCCTCTGCAGCCCGGCCCTCTGCAGCCTGGTCCTCTGCAGCCTTGTCCTCTGCAGCCCGGCCCTCTGCAGCCTGGTCCTCTGCAGCCCGGTCCTTGCAGCCTGGTCCTCTGCAGCCCGGTCCTCTGCAGCCCGGTCCTCTGCAGCCCGGTCCTCTGCAGCCCGGTCCTCTGCAGCTAGGCCCTCTGCAGCTAGGCCCTCTGCAGCCCGGTCCTCTGCAGCCCGGTCCTTGCAGCCCGGTCCTTTGCAGCCCGGTCCTCTGCAGCCCGGTCCTCTGCAGCCTGGTCCTCTGCAGCCCGGTCCTCTGCAGCCTGGTCCTCTGCAGCCTGGTCCTCTGAAGCCAGGTTCTCTGCAGCCCGGTCCTCTACAGCCCGGTCCTCTGCAGCTCGGTCCTCTGCAGCTCGGTCCTCTGCAGCTCGGTCCTCTGAAGCCAGGTCCTCTGCAGCCCGGTCCTCTGAAGCCAGGTTCTCTGCATTCCGGTCCTCTGCAGCTCGGTCCTCTGCAGCCGGTCCTCTGCAGCTCGGTCCTCTGAAGCCAGGTTCTCTGCAGCCCGGTCCTCTACAGCCCGGTCCTCTGCAGCTCGGTCCTCTGCAGCCCGGTCCTCTGCAGCCCGGTCCTTGCAGCCCGGTCCTTGCAGCCCGGTCCTCTGCAGCCTGGTCCTCTGCAGCCGGTCCTCTGCAGCCCGGTCCTCTGCAGCTCGGTCCTCTGAAGCCAGGTCCTCTGCTGGCCGTTCCGCTGTTGGTCGCTCTGCTGCTGCCCGCTGTGCTGCTGCAGCTTCCCCACCTCTCCGAGCAGCCCTCGCTCGTGCAGCAGCAGGGCATCTCGCAGAGCTGCGACCATGGCCACGGCGGGCAGCATTGCTGGTTGAACGTCATTGTCTGCAGGGGGTGGAAGACCAACATGTTAGCATGGCGCCTCCTCCCATGCCCAGCAGGTTCCATGGGCTTTGGGTTGGCCCCGGTTGGCACTGCGGGTTCTGCCCATGCCTGTACGTCCCCCACCCCCGCACCCCTGCCCCCCTCGATATGTGGCACCATCGGCACCCCTGGACCTGGCGCCCGTCCCTGCTGCCAGGGGTACTGTTGGCTGGCATTGCCCTCATTGTGGGATGCCATGGGTGTCATCCTGGGTGGTCCCCCAGTGGGTGGGGGCGGGTTGGGCGGGGTGTTTGGGGGCGGGGGGGGAACGCTATGGCAGATGTGCGGGGGTGGGAGCACCCATGCGGCCGGTGTCTCTGTGTAGAGCCAGGGGCTGAGGTGGGTGGTCAATAGGTGTCATCAAGATGGCCGCTGTGATGGCGGTTGGTGCCTGGGAACTGCCCCAGTCCTGTGGGGGATCACCTCGGCTGCTCGGCTTGTTCCCCCCCCCCCCCCCCCACTTCCCCACTCCAGCCAGCATGGCGGGTGTCAGGCCGGCAGTCCGCAGTCACTCCATGCCATTTCCTACCTCCTCTCTCTCGCTCAGCAGCCACAACGCCAGGTTCACGACCTTTGAGAGCACACGTGAACCACGCCGGCGTGAACTCTCCTCATCGGAGGCAGTGAATCTCGGAGGCCCCGGAGAATAGGGTGTCAGGCCCGCTAATGATATGCCTACTGTACTTTTACCCCGCGTGGCCGGCGACGCATTTACGCCATTTTGGGGGTGCCGGAGCGTCCCGCTTTGGTGTCAAACCGCTGCCTACCACTATTTGGCATCGGAAGCTATTCTGCACCCAAACGTATTTTGCGACTTCGGCGTCGGCAAATGGAGAATACAGCCCTTAGTCTCTGAAACAGAGAATCCAGCCCAAAATATTTGTTCAATTTTTTCAGCCATTTCCTCATGCACCAAAATTATTTCTCCTTCTCTGTCACTAAGAGACCAATGTTTACTTTAGCTACTCTCCTTTCCTATATACATGCTTTGACAATCTGTTTTTATATTCCTACTATCATATGCATGTTCGTTTTTGTTCTCTTTTTATCATCTTTTTGCTGACCCTTTGCTTGCTTTTAAAATACCCCCAATTCTCAGTGTTACTACGATTCTTTTCCAAATGAAAAACCACATTTAATAATATCCTTAATTTCCTTACTAATTTACGAATGGATCTTTCTTGCTGAGTTTTTTTCAAAAGTCTGTTTTGTGTTGAGCATTTGAGTTGTTTCTCTAAATGTTTTGCACTGTTTATTTATCGTCATACAATTTAGTCTATTGTTATGAATCAACATTAACAACTCTCCTCTCATACCCGTGTAATTGTTTATGTTTAAGGTTCGTGTTCGGGACTGGAGCATGTCACTTTTAAACCATCATCGTATTATGATCGCTTTTTCCAAGTGGACCCTTTGCAATGGGATTACGAATTAAATCTTGCTTATTACACATTACTAGTTCGAAAGGGCTGGGGGGTGGGGGTAGACTCAACGCTGGATTGTTAGCCGCCTCCGCCAGGAAACTGGCACTGGATGAGCCTTTGTTGGGGCCTTACTGAGCTTCGGGATGGGTCTGCCACATGAACAGACAGACTGGATGCAGAAACAGAGATGGGTCAACACTAGAGTGGATAAGAGAAAAGGCCCCACCTTGGCAGCCTGTGTTGTGGCTGCTACTTCAATCTCTGCTCAAAGTGCTGGCAAGTGTGTGGAAGGCAAAATGGTTGTGTTGCCTCTCCTTGCTGTATTTTGGTCTACTTTATTTGTTGCTCTCAATGTGGCCTGGAAAGTCCCATCTCTAATGAATTCAAAGAAAAAGCCTTTCACAGTTCAGGAAGACCTTCCCAATGTTGCTGGTCCTATTTTCCCCACTTCTGGGTACTGGTGCCCATGAATCAAAACCTACTTCCACCCCAATCTTTGAGTCAAGCATTCAATTTATTTCCCTCTGTCAATTTGCTCCAGAGGTTTAATCTAGAGATTATTATATTTGAGGTTCAGCTCTTTAATTTAGTCCCTAGCTGCTCGTACTCTCTTCAGAGAACCTCTTTCCGAGTCCTACCAATGTCAGTGGTACCCACCTGGATTACATCAACTGGATCCTCTCCATCCCATTCCACATGTCTGTCCATACCAGGCTGTGATGCAACCAGATAGGATGCTTTCTATAGTGCATCTGTAAAAGTTGGTAAGAGTTAATGTGGACGTGCTGAATTTCCTTAGTTTCTTGAGGAAGTATAGACGCTGTTGTGCTTTCTTCGTGGTAGCGTCGACGTGGGTGGACCAGGACAGATTTTTGGATATGTGCACCCCTAGGAATTTGAAACTGCTAACCATCTCCACCCTTATAGAGACCCTCCCATTACAGAGACCCCTGTCTGGAAGCTAGAGAGGAGAGCCAGAGACAGTGAAAATAATCACTGCTTTAAAACTCATCAGTGATCTACACCTGCTGGTTCAGGCAGAGAAAGCAGCACCTTGTAATTCCTAGAAAGTGAAAACCACATCATCTGGGTCTAAATCCCCTCAGATCTTTGATCTGCAAGACTTTCATTCATTTCAATGGGAATTTTTTTTCTAGGCTGTGATTGACACCTTGCACACAGCCAGCTGTATGGATTGCTTAATTTTATTTCCCTTCATGCTTGAATGTATCTCAAGTACCCAGCTGTGAAACTAACTGCAATGTTTATAAACATCCCACTATGATTGACTTCTCTTGAACATTTCAAAGACAGTTAAGTGCTTTCTGTAGAGAAAAATAGGAAGTGAGTACACTTTGGTGTGGTCCATGGGCCTAAAATTATTGCTGGATGGTCATAATTTGCTAATTTTAAATTTGCCAACTATTGTGTTGAGATTTTAACACACATCTCTAGATTGTTTGTTTAGGAGCAGAAGTTTTAGGGCTCTCTGGTTATGTCAATGGAGGCAGACAAGTGTGGAATTTCCTGCCACCAAGCTCCATTCCAGTTCCCAGCTGCATCCCAGCCACGAGCCATTTTCTAGGAGGATAGGTAGGGAGCAGAGGCAGGCACCAGGGTTACTCTATTGCAGGTTAAAGCCAATTAAATTAAATCTGATAATTATGGGACAAATTAAAGGATCAGCCCCTAAAGGGATGCTGCCTGAAAGGGAAAACAAATCACAAAAGAAATTTAAAACATCAAACCAAAATGTGATCAAGGTGGCTTGCCGGCACGGAAGGTCTTGAAGGTGCTGGCAGACACCGGGGAGATTAGACACTCTCCAGGGACAACCGGTCGCGAATTTAGCCACGGTAGAGGGCAGACAGTTGGGTCAGACAACCCCCTCGGTCGCCAGCAACCTGGACCCGTTGATGGCAGGTTTGGTCAGGAGCAGCAGCTGGGTTACCCAACCACAAGTGGCAGGTCGTCAATTGAGGCTGTTTATAGCCAGTTAAAGCCAATTATTACTGATTGACTCCAGATCCTCACAGGGTGTGGGGATAGTTTAAATGCTTAGAGGCAGGCAAAAAGTCTCCCATTAGCTGCCTATATTCAGCAACAGCTCCAGGTCACCTTCTTGAGAGGATTTCCCCCTCCCAAGGGTGGCCCAACCTTAAAGGCCTTGTCTGAGAGGCACCACCTCTACTTTGAGCTGCCCTTTCCCTCCCGTCTCACCTCCTACTGGCCCTCCAACTTCCAGAATCTGCCAACCAACCTGAATTGGGCAGCACGCCCAGTCTCTCCCCTTTGACTGGCCAATTCAGGAAAATCGCATTAACTGACTGTTTCCTGCACAGTGCAGGACTCCCATTGGTTGGGAGTTCAATATCTGAAGTTCCAGGGGCAATTCCTGAACAAGGTCTCTGGATTAATGGTCCAGTAACATAGCCACCATGCTACCATTCTTAACTGGAGTTCAATATCTCCAAACCTTCAGTAACACTACAGGCAGAACTATCAGATTCAACCAGCACCCACAATAAGGTCAGTCAATTATTTGTTTTCAGAAATAAATAGCCTCTTCTTTTTGTGAATAAACCTGTGAACTCTTCCACCCACAGTGTTGTTCTATTTTAGTCTCTCCTTAAAAGTAATTTCTCTTCAGTACAAATAGAGTTTCTCAATTCAAGACTCCCACTGCACTGAAATGATATCTACCAGGAATTCCCTCTTTGCTCTTTGCAAATGGTTGCTGAACAATTGTTTTTGATAAGATCACAAGTTCTTACGCGCATAATGAATAACGTGTTTTGGTTTATTCATCTAGAAACACACTAGTTCTCCCAAATTGAGTTTTTAAAATGTATCACTTCAAGCCCTTGGATGAGCCAACATTTTTTGCCCACCTCTAATTGGCCTTGTGAAGGTGATGGTGGCAAGAACACCCACAGTGCTGTTCGTGAGGACGTTGCATGATTTTGACCCAGTGACAGAAAATGGCGTTACTGTTACAATTCAGGATGGCGAATGGGACTTGGTGGGGAACTTGCAACTGGCGGTGTTCCCATGCATCTGCTGCCCTAGTCCTTCTTGATGGTAGAGGTTTGGAAAGTGCTGCTAAAGGAGCCTTGATGAGTTGTTGAAGTGCATGTTGTAGATGGTCCACACTGCAGCCACTGGGCATTGTCAGTGAAGGAAGGTGTTTAAGGAGGTGAATGTGGTGCCAATCCAGCGGGCTGCTTGTTCTGGGTGGTGTTGAGTTTCTTGAGTGTTGTTGGAGCTGCACTCATCCAGGTAAGTGGAGAGTATTCCATTACACTCCTGACTTGTGTCATCTGGATGGTGGACAGGCTTTGGGGAGTCAGAAGGTGCGTTATTCTCTTCAAGATTCCTCGCCTCTGACCCGATTTTGTAGCCACAGTATTTCTACGGCTGATCCAGTTCAATTTCTAGTCAATGGTAACCCCCAGGATGTTCAGAATGGGAGGTTCAGGAATGGGAATACGATTGAATGTCAAGGAGAGACTTCCATTTAATCCCGAGTTTTCAGCTTCACTCCAGGAGTCCGTTGCATGTCTTGATCATTCTTTGTATGCAGAAATCTTTGGCCGTGGCAGGAGAACTTGACAAATACGGAAAAAAAAACATACAGTATGTTTGCTTTATAAACAGAGGCATTCTGCCTGCATCACTTGACCAAACCCATAACTTTAAAGACATTATCAGGTCACCCCTCCCTCAGAGGAAGGATATCAGAGCCATGGAAACGGGCTTTCAAAGAATACAGGAAAATGATCACATTTACAATTATGTCAAAGGGCTGCTTTATCTCAGTGGGCAAGACAGCTGGTTTGTAATGCAGAACAAGGCCAGCAGCGTGGGTTCAATTCCCGTACCAGCTTACCTGAACAGGTGCTGGAATGTGGCGACTAGGGGCTTTTCACAGTAACTTCACACTTGTGACAATAAAAGATTATTATTATTATTAAATGGATTCCTAATGAAATTTTTGCGTGCATCTCACTGGGCAATTATATTTGGAAAATATCAAGAAGGCCTCCCTCTCCAAGCAACATGCAAGAGGATTGGGAATGCCATCAACATCTATACAGGAACCTTCATACAGCACCGTCAATGTAAACAAGGCTTAATGTTCTTTCCTGATAAGCATAAAGAAGAAGAGTTAGTATGGGAGAGATGGGGAGAGGTAGACAAAGACCACATCGAAAATGGAGTTTTACAAGAGGGGAGAGAGAGAGGCAGTACTATAGAAAAGTTTAGGGTGAAAATTCCAAAGAGTAGGGGCTGGATTCTCCGTTATTGTCCCCGCGCCGGCGTCAAAACGGTGGAGTTTCACGTCAGAAAAACTGACGTGAAAGGACCAAAAATTCCTAGCCCTGCAGGGGGCTAGCAGGGACCCGGCGTAGATCCAGCAGCTTTTGCTGCAGATACATACCCCCGCACCTCCGGGTCGGAGGCCGCATATGCGCATGGCAGCTGAGTCCGCAGCCGCCACACGAGTATCCTGACCGGCTGGACCACATTTTTTCCACGCGGACAGGACTTCGGCCGGTCTGGGGTGGAGAATGGCGTAGCGGGCCTCTGGCAATGGTCCCAGATAGGTCCAAGGTGCGCGGCGTACCCTTCCTCCCCTCCCCCGAGTACGCCGCTTCTCGGGACCCACAGAATGGGGGAAGCGGCACTGGTCCTGAATCCGTGCGGGAAAATGGATTCTCCGGCTGCAATTTCGGCGGCGGGTTGTGGAGAATCCAGCCCTAAATTCCTGGCAGCTGAAGGTGCTGTCACTAATAATGGCAGGAAAGGAGAATGAGAGAGTGCACAAAAGTGAATAACAATTAAAAAAAGGTAAATATACTTTTAAATATGACCAAGACGAACAACATAAAAAAGCAAATGAACAGACTGGCCGCAGAGTCACAACTTTATTTATAAATTTCCATCCTTCCCTTTTCTCAATTGTTGAGGTTAACTTCCTCAATGTTGCCACTCTCCATGACATTCAAGATGAACTCATCACTGTTACTTGTTTCCATCTGGGTCAAGTTGAGAAGTGGGGTTTTCTCTGAGAGATGTTGGGCTCCAGTAGGTTTTCTAATTTATTTATTTTTACAGGTTGTGGACTTCGCTGGCTAGGCCGGCATTTATTGCTCATCCCTACTTTCCCTTGAGAAAGTGGGGGTGAACTGCCTCCTTGAATCACTGGAGTCCATGGAGTGTAGATACACTCACAGTGCTGTTTGGAAGGAGGTTCGCCAAGATGGGGCAATGGGAAACAAATTGAGTGATTGAAAAACAAAGGGGGCGAAATTGGATAGCTCCCAAAAACTGGCACAAGGGTTGCAATGGGCCATGGCAACTTTTTTGTCGATAAATTTAGAGTACCCAATTATTTTTTCTTTCCAATTAAGGGGCAATTTAGCATGGCCAATCCATCTACCCTGCACATCTTTGGGTTGAAATCCACGCAGGCATGAGGAGAACATGCAAACTTTACACGGACTGTGACTTTGGGCCGGGATTCAAACCCGGGTCCTCAGCGCCGTAGGCGGCAGTATGCCACGTTCTGCCCCAGGCAACGTACCCTATGGCCATTCAACACAATACAGACAGCATGCCAAGGAATAATAGAATAATTGCAGTACAGTAGGAGGACATTCAGCCCGTTCTTTCCGTGCTGACTCGATGATGGAGCAATTCATCAAGCGCCACACCCTTGCCTTTTGCCCTTAGCCCTTTTCCTCTTCTGATAATATCAAATATCTTCTGGAGTGCCTCGAATCAGCCTCCACCGAACTTTCAGGCAGTGTTTTCCACACCCTAACCACTGCTGATGTAGAAAAAGCTTTCCCCCATATCGCCATTGTTTCTTTTGGTCTTCAAACTGTGCCCACTTGTTTCCAATCCCTCCACCAATGGGAACAGTTTTTCTCCATCTACTCTCTCGAGACATCTCACAATTTCTAATATCTCTCACCAAATCTCCTCTCAGCTTTTTTTTTGTCCAAGGAGAAGCCAGCTTCTCTAATACTTTTACCTAACTGAAATTCTTCATTGCTGGAACCATTCTCGTGAATCTTTTCTGCACCCTCTCTATTGGATTTGCATCCCTTCTCGAAAGTGTCCAACACTGGATACAACACTGCAGTTGAGACCAAGTCAGCATTTCATACCGGTTTAACATAACTTCCTGAAATGAAAAAATGAAATGAAAATCGCTTATTGTCACAAGTAGGCCTCAAATGAAGTTACTGTGAAAAGCCCCTCGTCGCCACATTCCGGCGCCTGTTTGCGTCCGTATTGCTGTCATCATCACTGCTCAGCACCCGCAGCTCCGGCTGTGGCACTGTCTGGGACACGAGACGGACCCGCCCCGTCACCAGCACGTCCTGCAAGACACAAGACGAGACACATGATTAAACCGCAGGCCGGGGGTTGTGAAAGTGAGGGTGGTATGGGGTGAGGGGTGTGGTGTGTGGTAAGGGTGAAGATGAGGGTGTGGGGTGAGGGAGGGGTGGGGGTGAGGTTGGGGGTGATGCTGAGGCTGAGGGTGGTGTGGGGGTTAGGGTGGTGTGTGGGGGTGGGGCATTTGACACACGTGTCATAGGGAACAGCAACAAAGCGGGATCTCACTTCCTTGCCCATGGCCGATCTCCACCCCGGTGACCTTCCTTTCCGCCGGGACACCGACCACATCCAGGGCCCTCTGCTCTGCCACAATGAGAGACCGCAGGTCCAGCAGTCTCGTACAGGCCAGGCAGGAAGTGACCGTCTGTGTGAGGGATTTGTAACCTGCAACCTGCTCCATGAATCTATTTGACATCTGTTTTGGCTTCCAGTCTTTTCTGGTTGGATTGCGTGAACATGAAAAAGAAAGCCTAAAAATTGATGAATCCAAGAAGAGTGGGATTACTGCTGCACATCACAGTTTCAAATAATTATTTTAACAAAATTCACGCTCAAAATACAACTTTTCAAGTGGTTAGCTGCAGCTTGTAGATATTGCTTCTCGTTCAAGGAATTGGTTTTATGCTTACACCCTAATTGTTTCTAATATCGCTGACATGATAAAGTATTCTGAATCTGTTACTATTTTATCAGGAGAATTAATAACCAAAAAAAAGTCTTAATTCTACTTAACTTCAGTTTAACTTAATTTTAAAGGTGACGACTGAAAAAATTATAGCAAAGCAAAAATTTTTAAAATGTGATAATTCCAAGTTAGGGCAACATTAATTTTATTTTTCTTCAATTGATACCTAAATTAAACACATGGGTCTAATTTATTTATGCAAGTTATGGTTTCAACCAGTGACATTTGGCAATTTGCCAAATGTTTGATCGCATGTCAAACTTTTGTCGCGAAACTCTCTCAGAAGTTTTATTTTTTGCAATTTCATGTGATAAAGGCTTTTCAGATGAAAATGTAACAGACCCAACTATTGCCTCCCCCCCCACAGCCTCCTAAATCACAGCTGTAACTCCCAATAATCTTTCATTCCCTTTGAATCGAGAATCTATCCAGCTCTGCCTTAAAGATATTCCAAGACTTTGCTTCCACTTCCTCTGGAGGAAGAGTCTCACGACTGAGAGAAAAAACTTTTCCTCGCCTGTCTTAAATAAGCGATCCCTTACTTTTAAACAGTGACCCCTAGTTCTAGATTCTCCGACAAGAGGGAATATCCTTTCCACATTCATCCTGTCAGTACCCCTCAGGATCTTAAAGGTTTTGATCAAATTACCTGAACTCTAGATGATACAAACCTAATGTCTCCAACCTTTCCTCATAAGCCCATTCCTGGTATTAGTCTAGTAAACCATCACTGAACTGCATTTAAATCATTTACATTTTTCCTTTAGTAAGGAGACCAATACTGTACACAATACTCCAGGAGTATGACCTCCCTACATTTGTAATCAGTTCCCCTCACAATAAATGATAACATGCTATAAGCTTTCCGAATTACTTGCTGCCCCGGTGTACTAGCTTTTGTGAATCATGCAACAAGATACCCAGATCCTTCTGCACCTCAGAACTCTGCAATCTCATACCATTTAGATAGAAGCTTTTTTAATTCCTCCTGCCAAAATGGATAATTTCACTTTGCCCACATTATGCTCCATTTGCCAGATTTTTTCTCACCTAACCTGTGTCCTTTTGTTGCCTCCTTACGTCCTCTTCACAATTTACTTTGCAGTCTATCTTTGTGTCATCAGCAAATGTAGCAACTGAACCTTCAGTCCCTCCATCCAACTAATTTATGTAACTTCAAAAACATTAAAGGCCCAGCACTGATCCCTATTTCACACCACTTGTCACATCCTGAAAAAGCCCTTTATCTGCCAACTGTTTCGTGTTAGTTAGCCAACCATCAATCCATGCCACTATGTTACCTGCTGTACCATGAGATTTTATTTTCCGCAAAAAGCTTTGATGTCTTCTGAATGCCTTCTGAAAATTTAAGTACAGTACATCCACCTTTATCAATGGCATATGTAATCTTACATGAATGTAGTGAATGAGTTAAACATGGTTTCCTTGAGCAGCTTGTCCTGCTCTCTGTTCAGTATCCCCCTCATGTTCAATTCCACGGGGAAGGCTAATGTCTGGGAGCAACTGGTTTCTGTCAAGACCTTGACCTAGACTTTGTCTCACCTGGGACAGGCAGAACTATGGGCAGCAAAACTCTATCACTGTCCCCGGTTCAATCACAAACCCGTTCACTCCAGTCTAGATGGTATCCTGCTCTCAAGGTCCTCTTTAAATGTATTTCAGCAAGTCTTATTTAGCCAGCCCTGTCTTCATCTGCCACCAGATGGCATCCACTCTACTGCCACACTGGTGGAGACATCCTGGAGACAAAGGCCGTGCCCTGTCAGCATCCGTCACCTCTCTGTCACAATGTCCCCCAGGCACCTGTGACCAGTCCTTTGTAGAACTTCCTCATTTAGATGTTGTCTCTGCATGGGACACTTGGTAGTGCTGATGAAAGACGTCCAACCTATAGAACATAGAACAGTACAGCACAGAACAGGCCCTTCGGCCCTCAATGTTGTGCCGAGCCATGATCACCCTACTCAAACCCACGTATCCACCCTATACCCGTAACCCAACAACCCCCCCTTAACCTTACTTTTATTAGGACGCTACGGGCAATTTAGCATGGCCAATCCACCTAACCTGCACATCTTTGGACTGTGGGAGGAAACCGGAGCACCCGGAGGAAACCCACGCACACAGCGGGAGGACGTGCAGACTCCACACAGACAGTGATCCAGCCGGGAATCGAACCTGGGACCCTGGAGCTGTGAAGCATTTATGCTAACCACCATGCTACCATGCTGCCCCTTATGTGATGCCTTTGCTGTACTATTCAATATATTGCTGGCATTGATTGTTGTTTGTACTACTCTGGCTATGTCCAAGCCTTTTGTCTGTGTTGGTAATATTTGATGCTCATACCATGTGAAACTGCTGGGAGGCTGACACTGTTTGTCAATTCTTCTGTGGACCTTGATTTCTCCATTGCCAGCCGCGGAGATGTTGCTTCCGAATAGGGGAAATGGTCAATACCCTTGATGCTCTGTTGCCGATTGTGACAGGAGGGCCTCGTTGCTGTCCAGTCTAAATTGCATTGGGCTTCTCACAGCTGATGCATGGAGCAACCTTGGTGCCCCTCCACTCAAGATGGGTGGTCACATTTTGGAGTTTGCGCGATTCTTCGCCCAGCAAGGTGATGGCGTCTGCGACGTCCAGGTCTATTGTCCACTGAGCTGCCAAAACCTGCATCCATCACCACCCGGCTCATAATGAAATTGATAACCAAGAGCAAAAACTTTTGCAATCAGCAAAAAGACCTTCGACATGCCACTCCTTGTAGGTTTTTGAAACTTGGGACATAGTAGCAAAAATATGCAAAATTCTAACAATAGCCAATAGAAATCATCCTGCAACAAACCTAAAAGCAGCTGATGATCTGTTTAAATAGACTTGTGGCAGTGACTTTTCTATTGTTGAACATGTGTTCAGCCATTTGTGATGAAGAGGGGGTACCAGCTGGGGAGTGGAATCCCCAAACTAGCAGCTTCACGTCAGTGTTGCGTGCTGATTTTCTTTTTATTCGTTCATGGGACGTGGGCATTGCAGGCTGTGCCAGTATTTATTGCCCATCCCTAATTGCCCTTGAGGGGGCAGTTAAGAGTCAACCACATTGCTGTGGGTCTGGAGTCACATGCGGACCAGATCAGGTAAGGGCGGCAGATTTTCTTCCCTAAAGGATATTAATTTTTATTAAAAATATAAATCTAGAGTACCCAATTGTTTGTTTCTACAAGGGGCAATTTAGCGTGGCCAACCCACCTAACCTGCACATCTTTGGGGTTGTGGGGGTAAAACCCAGGCAGACACGGGGAGAATGTGCAAACTCCACACGGACAGTGACCCAGGGCCGGGATTCGAACCCAGATCCTCAGCACCATAGTCCCAGTGCTAACCACTGCGCTACATGCCGCTCTCCTAAAGGACATTAATAATAATAATAATAATCTTTATTGTCACAAATAGGCTTGCATTAACACTGCAATGAAGTTACTGCGAGAAGCCCCTAGTTGCCACATTCCGGCACCTGTTCGGGTACACAGAGGGAGAATTCAGAATGTACAATTCAGCAAACAGCACGGGCAGAGTTCTCCGGCAGACCCGACGCCGTCGTGAAACCCGGAGAGGTTTATGACGGTGTCGGAGGCCGCTCCTGACTCCCTATTCTACCCCCGCCGGGGGGGTAGGAGGGCCGTGCTGTGAATTTCGGCCGCCAGCCTTGTCACTGGTGTCAAGGCCCGGCGTGCCGAGAATGACGCGGCCGACGCACCTAATGACATAAGCCGCGCATGCGCGGGTTGGCCGGCTCCAACCCGCGCATGCGCGGCTGACGTCACGACGGCTCAAACCCATGCATGCGCGGTTGCCGTCTTCCCCTCCGCTGCCCTGCAAGACATGGCGGCTTGATCTTGCGGGATGGTGGAGGGGAAAGAGTGCGTCCCGTTGAGATGCCGGCCCGACAATCGGTGTGCACTGATCGCGGGCCAGTCCCCTCCCGAGCACGGCCGTGGTGCTCACTCCCCTCTCCGCCTTCCAGAAGCCCCAAACAAGTATCTGCCGCCACGTTCACGACGGCAGCGACCAGGTGTGGTTGTGAATCGGTCGTGAACGGCAGGCCGGTCGGCCCATTTTTGGGGGGTGGGAGAATCGCGGGGGGGTGTCAGAGCGGCCCTCTCGCGATTCTCCCACCCGGCATGGGGGCGGGGAATTGCGCCCCACATCTTTCGGGACTTGTGGGAGGAAACCGGAGCACCCGGAAGAAACCCATGTAGACACAGGGAGAACCTGCAGACTCCACACAGACAGTGACCCAGCCAGGAATCGAACCTGGACCCTGGAGCTGGGAAGCAACAGTGCTGGCCACTGTGCTACCGTGCCACCCAAACTCATGGATTTGGAGATTGAAACACCCCCAGAAACTAACAAGACCGTAAATGGGAAAAGTCTTCTGTTGAGAGCTTTCTTCCTCCACCTTCTTCGAGTAGCTTCTCTTCTCTGCTGACCCTTGCTGCAGATCTTCCATCTTCACCTGCTTCATCTGCAGCATCTTCACCCTCATCTTCATCCTTCTCGTGCTGGTGAAGCAGATGGGGTTTTCCGATAACCGTCAATGGTTTCATGGTCATCATTGGACTTTTTATTTCTTTTTCTTTCCAGATATTTTAACATAGGGACATAGACAGAGTGGATAGTCAGAGGCTTTTCCCAGGGTAGAGGGGTCAATTACTAGGGGACATAGGTTTAAGGTGCGAGGGGCAAGGTTTAGAGGAGATGTACGAGGCAAGTTTTTTTACACAGAGGGTAGTGGGTGCCTGGAACTCGCTGCCGGAGGAGGTGGTGGAAGCAGGGACGATAGTGACATTTGAGGGGCACCTTGACAAATACATGAATAGGATGGGAATAGAAGGATACGGACCCAGGAAGTGTAGAAGATTTTAGTTTGGACGGGCAGCATGGCCGGCACGGGCTTGGAGGGCCGAAGGGCCTGTTCCTGTGCTGTACTTTTCTTTGTTCTTTGTTCAAATTCCATCACCTGCTGTGGTGATATTCAAACCAGGTCCCCGGATCATTACCCTGGGTCTCTGCATTACTAGTCCAGCGACAATACCACTATAGCACCGCCTACCCTAATTGGCGGCACAATTTGCCCACCCTGCAGACTCTGGCAAGCATTTTGTGCATCTGCACTAATCCTTTTACCAATGGATGCGGTGGGATTTGCTCAGATGTATGTATTATTAGCGTGGTCACCAAGCCTGTCAATAGCTTCCACAGTGGCCAAATGGAGCTCAGAGCTCTCCAGAGTGGCGTGAGGACTATGTGCATCATTTTGGAACTCTAAGAACACTCATAACCCTCAACAACAAAAAAACAAACAGGCAAAGCTCTGATAAAGAGTCATCCAGACTTGAAACATTGGCAGTCTTCTCTTTCCTCGGATGCTGTCAGACCTGCTGAGATTGTCCAGTATTTTCTGCTTTTGTTTGAGGCAAAACTAAGCCCCAATTTCTGCCCCAAGGCTTTGCATTTTGTTTTGATTCTCAGGATGAGGGCGTTACCAGCCCAGCTCCACAAAGTGCGAGTGGACCTTCCTTCCTTTTGGACGGAAGCCATCATTGGAAACAACGGAGTGGCTTTCTCGGTCACTGTGGGGGCTATTGGGTTAGGATAGCATGTTTCTTCAAAGGACGTCATGTGAGCCACGTATGATTTAATGATGATCAGACAGCTTTGTGATCAAATTTGACTGAAAACAGCTTTTTGATTGCATAATGTATGTGCCCTCTTGGTTATTAAGGGCAGCACGGTGGCATAGTGATTAGCACTGCTGCCTCACAGCGGCAGGCTGGTGTAAAACTGTCATGGGGCCGGGCAGAGAAATGCCAATCTTGACGTTACTTGACAGAAAGGCAGGTGATGGTGCCATCTAGCTGCCTGACCAGCATTCAGCACTTCCTTAATCTGTACAAAATGCAAGTCCTTCAACAGCAGTGAAAACCTCTCAACCCCTCTGGCTGCACTGGAAACACTTTAAACCCTTAATTTAAATGGAGAAAGTTTACAGAAAGCGGCAGCACGGAGGAATTTGGGGCCCTGGTTCTTAAATCACAAAAATCCAGCATGCAAGTTCAGCAGGGAAGGCAAATGGAATGTTGGCTTTTATTTCAAGGGAATGGAGCACAAAAATAGGGAAGTCTTGCTGAAACTATAGACGGCACGAGTTAGACCACATCTAGAATACTGTGAATGCTGTTTCGATCCCCTTTTCTGAGTAAAGATATGCTGGGTGCGATTCTCCGGAAAGATTTCTAAGTGTGGTAGCGAGCAGGAACTACGGCGAGCTTCCCGCCGCTCGGCCCGGCGAGGCCGGCTACGCTCCCCAACATTAGTTGGTCCACTTAACGAGGCCCCGCTGGCTTCACGCCCACTAACAAGTTCCAGCAGCACTTAAAGAACACTTACACAGCCGACCCCACTCAGCTCGCAGCCACGGAGCCAAGACGACGGGCCCTACAATTTGGGAATGCAGACCTGGGGAGGCTCCTAGATGCGGTTGAGGCCAGGAGGGAAGCCCTGTTCCCCCGAGGGTCCAGGGCAGTCTGTGCCGCCTGGGACAAAGTAGCAGCGGCCGTCAGCTCGGGAACCGTGATCAGGAGGACAGGCTTCCAGTGCCGCAAGAAGGTCAACGACCTACACTGGGCAGCACGGGTGAGTTGACACCAATGCACCCCCCCAGACCTTTCCCCCTCCCCCAACCTTCTATGCAGCCCGCATCCCTCCCTTCACCCCTCTTTCCCTTCAACTCCCCACCTAAGCTCTCCTTCACCACCACCCCCACTACTGTCAACCATGCATGCCCTCTAACAATGCCCTCTCTGTGTCCCCTCAGCAAAAGCTCTCCCACAATCGCTGGGAGAGGGCCCAGACTTGCGGAGGTGTGCCGGACATATGAAACCTCACGATCTTCAAGGAGCAGGCCCTGGAGGTGACGTGGTTGGCCGAGGACAGAGTGATCACCCGGATGACCTGTCAAACATGAGTTTCTATTGCCATGCAGACTGACCCATCCCTCCCACTGACCACATGTCCATTCTCCCGCAGGTCCTTCAGCCGACAGCGCCGGCCCATCCAGGTGGCCCCCTTCCCTGCCTCCCATGAGACCACTTTGGCAGAGAGCTCTGAGGATGCCACAATCGACGCATTAGTGGTCAGGCTTCTGGGGCACAATCTGATGAGCACCACATAGTTGCTGATGCAGATCAGGTGGAAGCAGTAGTGCCCAGGTGAGGCAGCAGTCGGAGGACTGCTGTACCTCAGCACCCAGCAGTGTCCCAGCCAGATGCTAAGGCTATGGAACATGCTATCCGGGAGTTGATGGAGATGTTGGGGAGCGGCCGGGACATTCAGAGTGAGATGTCAGAGACACTCCAACTGGTCCATAGCTGATTGGCGGAGTCCCAAAGGCTACAGGTGCAGGAGATGTCACCGGCAATGCGCGGCACCGAGGTCAACATTGCTAGGATGGTGACTGCAGTGGAGAGCCTGCAGCACGATGTCAGTAGCATTAGTGGAGGTGTCCAAGGAGTGGTGCTGTCAGTTAAAGCCATGGCTGAGGGCCTTGGCAGAATGGCCAACTCGCTGGGGGATATGTGACCCAGTACCTTGACGAGTTACTGGGGGACATGCCCCCCTCTCAGATAGGAGTGACCGAGGCGCTGAGGAGCTTGTCCCAGTCGCAGGTGGGCATTGCCGAGACGCTGTACAGTATTTCCCAATCACTGAGGAGCATCACCGAGGGCGTTAAAGATGGCGCAGACATTGGGGAGCCGACGGGGTTGGCAGCACGAGATGATGCAGGGGTGGCCGGGGCTCAAACCAGCTGCCTGTCCCTCCTGAGGTGAACCCAGGGCCTTATGCACACCAAACAGGAGGAGAGCACGCGGGGTGCCAACACGAATCTGCCCCATGGAGTGGGGATGGTGGCCACAAGCTCCCCAGAGTTCCACCCCTCTGATGAGGTAAGGAAGGCTAAGCACGTTGAGGATCACTGATGGCTGGGGGGGGGGGGGGGGGGGGGGGGGGGGGGGGGGGCAACGAGTGGGGTGACACCATCAGGAGCGTGGGCCATTGGTGGACACCTGTGAAACATTAAAGACCCTTCACCACAACCAGCATGACGCCTCTGTCACTTTCGTCCGTAACGCGGCCCATCTCTCCAGGCATTCCCCTCCCCTACCCCAGGGCACACCACATGCAGGTGATGGAGGTGAGCAGGCACTCAGCAGACAGGCAGGGTAAGACTATGAAATTGTTTGAGGAACACCAGCGCTCCCTGTGGGTTATTATCACAATGATGTAACACATACTCTGGGAGGCTGGGAAATTGGGTGGGACAACAGAGATTATAGACCAGGCCACGTGCTAATTGAAGTGGGTGGGTATGAGGGCCGCCCTGGCCCTCCTGGCTTGCCGGATTCTCGCTGCTGCCACCTGTCCTGCGGCCATCGGCTGGTCCTCTGGTTCCTTCCCGGGATTCCTGGGATTGCCCTCCAGCCCCTGTTGGTCTGGCACTTCCTCCTCATCCTCGTTCTCCTCCTCCTCGGTGGCCACATGTTCCTCATCCTCAAATCCAGCATGTCGCCCCACTGCCGTGCCAGGTTGTGGAAGACACAGCAGACCACCACAAAGCGGGCGACCCTCCGGGCATTGTACTGCAGGGCACCACTGGAGCAGTCAAGGCATCGGAACCGCATTTTAAGGAGTCCGATGCACCGCTCAATGAGAGCCCGGGTAGCCACATGTGCCTCAGTGTACCCGAACATGTGAACAATGTGGCGACTAGGGGAGCTTCACAGTAACTTCATTGCACTGTTAATGCAAGCCTACTTGTGACAATAATAGAGATTATTATAAAGATTATTATAGACTGACAAACAGCGGTAGCTGCACCCTGGGACCATCCATTCCCCCATTGATCTTAAAGTTTGAGTAATAACACCTTCAAAAAGGTCAATGCCCTGTCAGGAGCAAGTGGTTAGGTCATCATGTTTGACATGTGAGAAAGCATCAAGCTCACACATGGAGATTCACAGCAGGCATGGAAGGCAGAAGGAAATGTGACGACGGTAGGCCCAATTGTTTTTCTTTCACATTTCCATACTTTGGCAGGATGGGCAGCCACAGAAACCTGCAGTCCTACAGTCTAACTCTGAGGAGGAGGATGGTTCCTCAGAGGGTGCAGTGACACGAGTGTAACTATTCCCACAGGAAAATTCAGGGTCACATCATGCTGAGCACAGCACGGATGCACCTGAGCAACTGATGAAGGCTGAGACAGCTGAGGCCACGGTCTGCCGGAGGACTGTTGGAGGCCATACCTGTGCTGAGCCGCAGGCTGGTAACAAGCCTCTGGCGCTTGCCACATGGTAACTGCTGGAATTTCAGGGATAGATAAGGAGGGACCTTCCAGGAGGCTATGGACAACCAACGGTGGATGATGGAAGGAATCTATCCAAGCTATGAGTGCCACCATATCTCAGACATGTACACCATTGGCCAAAGCCTCCACTGGGAGATCCACTGGGAGATCACAATCCTCAAGCAGAATCAGATCAAGCAGAGAGGTTTGCCGATGTTCTGCAACTCATTACCTTGACCATGAGATCAATGTAGCATTGACCAAGAAAGCAGCATGGATGTGGGGGTGCAAGGCATCTGAAGCCTCTATCAGGTGCTCCTCCATCTCTGGAAGGCAGAGAAGAGCACTTATGCATCGTGAGGAGAAATGAATGTCTTTCCCATCCTTGGGTTCCTCTCAGGGTGCTCCATGAGTGGACATGAGCTCCTCACCCCCAGCGATCCCAACTCCAGGAACTGCAAGGACAACAAAAGTCCAGCACCATTGTGACATCGCCTCAGAGTGCCGGGACCCTCCAGACTGACAACCAGGGGATGGCTGATCAAGTTATCCCGGGTCACAGGGTAGTCCAGTCAGCAGTGTACCTTCACTCCAGCTCCAAAGGCAGGGATCACACCTCGAAGAAGTGATGTTGAACATGTTAAGATGAGCAAAATCGACCCACCTGCTTGTTTGCACATGTTAAGGATGGATAAACAAAACAAATGCTAGAAAGACTCAGCAGGTCTGTCAGCATTTGTGAAGAGAGTAGCAGTTAATATTCCAGGTTGGTGGCCTTTCAGCAGGAGATTATAGGATTGATAATGTGATTTCAATGAATCAGTTCTGTGCTTTGAGATGTGGGTCATTGATGGAGTGAATTGTGTCTTGTCTAATGGACATTTACCCTTCACCCTTGTTTGCCTGCCCATGTGTGGAGAGAGATGGCTGGGAAGGTGGAAGGTGGAATTCGCTAATGCTTTCACATGTGGCAGTGCATATTGAGAGGCTATGCCGAGCATGGTGGGCAACACGCTGAAGGCAATGTCATGGCAACATGGGATGGGGTTTGTATTGGGTAGGTATTTCAAGGGCATCACAGTTGCAGGATGTGGGTGTCATGGACAGGGGGGAGGGGGGAAGGGGGGGTGGGGTGGTCAATTTAAACTGCCCTAACATTCCCGCTCTCTACCTGTCTTTGCAATCATCAGCAAACATCTCCACTTCCGAATTTATGATGGAAGGAAAGTCATTGATAAAGCAGCTGAAGATGGTTGGGCCTAAGACACCACCCCAAAAAAGAGTCAATGCTTCAGGTTCACGTTCTGCAGTAAATCTGACTAAAATCTGATATCGTAATCGGCGACCGGCGGAGAATCCCTTCTGACTCCCAAATCGGGGGGAGTGCCGGTTTGATGCTGGTTTGATGCTGGTTTTCTATTCTCCACCCCCTCTGAAATGGCGTCATCACGTCACGTGCCGCATGCCGTTGGAATGGCGTTGGCGTGTCACCTGAAGGCCCTCCCCCAATGCACCGCCCCTGATGGGCCGAGTTATTGACCGCGCGGGGGACTAGCGGTCTCAGCGGTCGGGAACCCGGCGTGGCGTCTGCGGACTGTGTCCAGCACCACCACAGTCGGGCGGGTGCTGTACTGCTGGCCGGGGGTGGGGGCGTCTGCGAGGGCTGAGGGGGACTGGTGGGGGGGGCGTCTGCGAGGGCTGAGGGGGACTGGTGGGGGGGGCGTCTGCGAGGGCTGAGGGGGACTGGTGGGGGGGGGGCGTCTGTGAGGGCTGGGGGGGACTGGGGGGGGGGGCGTCTGTGAGGGCTGAGGGGGACTGATGGGGGGGGGTCTGCGAGGGCTGAGAGGGGGACTGGTGGGGGGTGGGGGTGTCTGCGAGGGCTGAGGGGGACTGGTGGGGGGGGGCTTCTGCGAGGGCTGAGGGGGACTGGTGGGGGGGCGTCTGTGAGGGCTGAGGGGGACTGGTGGGGGGGGCTTCTGCGAGGGCTGAGGGGGACTGGTGGGGGGGGCGTCTGTGAGGGCTGAGGGGGACTGGTGGGGGGGCGTCTGCGAGGGCTGAGGGGGACGTCTGCGAGGGCTGAGGGGGACTGGTGGGGTGGGCGTCTGTGAGGGCTGAGGGGGACTGGTGCGGGGGGCGTCTGCGAGGGCTGAGGGGGACTGGTGGGGGTGGGGGCATCTGCGAGGGCTGAGGGGGATTGGTGGGGGGCGTCTGCGAGGGCTGAGGGGGACTGGTGGGGGTGGGGGCGTCTGCGAGGGCTGAGGGGGACTGGTGGGGGGGTGGGGGCGTCTGCGAGGGCTGAGGGGGACTGGTGGGGGTGGGGGCGTCTGCGAGGGCTGAGGGGGACTGGTGCAGGGGGCGTCTGCGAGGGCTGAGGGGGACTGGTGGGGGTGGGGGCGTCTGGGAGGGCTGAGGGGGATTGGTGGGGGGCGTCTGCGAGGGCTGAGGGGGACTGGTGGGGGGTGGGGGCGTCTGCGAGGGCTGAGGGGGACTGGTGGGGGGGGGCGTCTGCGAGGGCTGAGGGGGACTGGTGGGGGGGGCGTCTGTGAGGGCTGAGGGGGACTGGTGGGGGGTGGGGGCGTCTGTGAGGGCTGAGAGGGACTGGTGGGGGGGGACGTCTGCGAGGGCTGAGGGGGACTGGTGGAGGGTGGGGGCGTGTGTGAGGGCTGAGGGGGACTGGTGGGGGGGGGGGGCGTCTGCGAGGGCTGAGGGGGACTGGTGGGGGGTGGGGGCGTCTGTGAGGGCTGAGGGGGACTGGTGGAGGGGGGGCGTCTGCGAGGGCTGAGGGGGACTGGTGGGGGGGGCGTCTGCGAGGGCTGAGGGGGACTGGTGGGGGGTGGGGGCGTGTGTGAGGGCTGAGGGGGACTGGTGGGGGGTGGGGGCGTCTGCGAGGGCTGAGGGGGACTGGTGGGGGGTGGGGGCGTCTGTGAGGGCTGAGGGTGACTGGTGGGGGGGGCGTCTGTGAGGGCTGAGGGGGACTGGTGGGGGGGGCGTCTGTGAGGGCTGAGGGGGACTGGTGGGGGGGGCGTCTGTGAGGGCTGAGGGGGACTGGTGGGGGGGGCGTCTGTGAGGGCTGAGGGGGACTGGTGGGGGGGGCAGTATTTGGCAGACCTGGTCCGTGCACAGCTGGCGTCATGTTTTACGGCACGACCATTGCAGGTCGTCGCCATGCCCATGTGCGGCCAGGGACCCGGCCATGCTTCAGCCGTATTTGTTGAGGGAGCCGGGAGTGTTACCCGACGTGGCGTCCCAGGATCAGTGAGGGTTCGGTGACGATTTTGGTGACATTTAGTCTCAGAAATGGAGAACCCCACCCCGTTTCTTTTCAAAAATGGTGTTTCACTTTCCAATATAAAGGGACAATTCCTGAATCAAGAGAGCTCGAGCTTTCAAGTTGCCTCTCCTGACATCGCACCCAGTCCAGTCACAACCTAGCTGTATCATGTCATATTTATGAAGCCATTAACCCATTGGGAGCAGATAAAGTTTGAAGGTACCAAGGAAGAAACAGATAAATTGTGGCTTCCTGATTGTGTGCACTGTGAAAATGATACTTACCAAATTCGTAGAAAAGCTAATCATTAATTCTCTGATATCATGCCTTTATCAAAATTATTTTGCAAAATACTCAGTGTTTTTAAACTGAGGACAGACCTGACAGAGAGCTGTGTCCTGAAATGATATAAATATTGATTTCCGGATTTGGATTGGTACAGGAGTGGCTGAGATTCAGAGCATTGATCGAACTTGCACATCCGAAAGTCTGTTGTGCACCAATGCAAGTACAATAGTTTAACAAGAGTTTAAGTCTGCAGCACATAGAAAGGCAACATTAACAACTTATTCATATATATATATATATAGAACATCTTCTGTAAAATAATTTTGATAAAGCTTTGGCCAATGGAGTTTGGAAAATTGACGGTTAGCTCTTCTTTGAACTGGCATGAATATTAGGTTTCATAATAGACAGGATCAAGAAGCTGCAATTTATCTGATACCACATTAGATATTTCAGTCAAGGTTTCCTCCAGCGAGTGCACGCATGCACACACATATACTGTTGAAAGATAGCAGAGCTTCTCAGTGTCTCTCAGTTGGAGGTCTTCATTGAACGTCTTAGAGACAGAGGCGGTCTCATGACACAGGTCACCTGACTATGGAAAGCCAGATGGGAGATTTAGAACTGATTGCAATTCAAATCCAAACATCCCACTTTTCATACCAAAAAAGATACAGTAATAATAATAATCACTTGTCACAAGTAGGCTTCAATGAAGTTACTGTGAAAAGCACCTAGTCGCCACATTCTGGCACCTGTTCAGGGAGGCTGGTACAGGAATTGAACCCACACTGCTGGTCTTGTTCAGCATTACAAGCCAGCTGTCTTAGCCCACTGTACTAAACCAGCCCATCTGTCTTACAACACCAGGTTAAAGTCCAACAGGTTTACTTGGAATCACTAGCTTTCAGAGCGTAGCTCCTTCATCAGGTGAGTGAAGAGGTAGATTACACAAACACAGCATATAAAGACAAAGCCAAGGTGATACTTTGAATGTGAGCCTTTGCAGGTAATTAAGACTTAAGATGAAAGCTAGTGATTCCAAATAAACCTGTTGGACTTTAACCTGGTGTTGTAAGACTTCTTACTGTGCTCACCCCAGTCCAACGCCAGCATCTCCACACCAAAAAAGGTACAAATATCCCTCTTTTCTGAATGAACAAATGACATATTTGCACGCACAATCATGTGCAACTGAGAGTTACCCAAGTTACCCACTGTACACCCACTATTCTCATGCATCAACAGTTTGTCCTACTTGTCAATCTAATTGCATACTTAGTCTTCAAATCATGCGGGTCTCTTCATGGTGCGCATACACGGTGACATCTGCCTGGATGATGTTCCTTTTCCTGGGAGTGTCATTTCCATGGTAACTGTTGTTATTCCATTGAGGTTGTTGTGGACACCTGGACCTCTGGGATTGATGGTGGTTCTGTACTCAGTACAGCTGGTGAGATCCCTTCTTCCTGACCGGCAAATTGCGGTGAAGGAGCAGCTTCCCTTGTTGTGAGTATATGCCGGCAGGTGAGCAGGGATATTTGTGTTGGATCCAAGGGAGCGACCACATGAGAGCGTAAAGGATACCAAGGTTTATTTAAACGTTGAATGAAAACTCTATACACCATCACATCTCGAAGGGACTCCTGTGACCGGCCCACACCCGGGCTGGGGTTTTATATGTAGGTTTGTTCCCCGCTAATGAGGGAGCTCCACTCCCGTGGCGGGGTAACTCGTATTCTTCGAGAGTTACAGGAACCTAATTGGCCTGATCTCATATAAGTTTTAGCATTCCTCCTGCCCGCGCCCCCCCCCCCCCCCCCCTCCAACCAAATCCAAACATATGCCCGTCGAAATAGGGCGCAGGGTAGGACCTCTGTACTTTTTAGCTCGAGGCTGCTGTTCGGGCAATGTCAGAGCGGGATCAGGCAGTGTGTAACGGTCAGGTACCGACACTTTCAGGTCGAGCGCCTCGGTGGCACCACCTCTGATGGGTGCCCACCCGGAACACCGTCTCCGTCATCGTCAGGCGGCAGTATCTCCATCTTGGAGTTCGAGCCATCGGGCATCTCGGTGTCAAAAACCTAATTGGGTTGCGGCAGGATTGACCGCGGCAGCGGTGGCATCCCCAAGGGGCCCCCCCAAAAGGGCATCACCCAATACAGGTGCGCGGACGTGGAGATGGTCCCGTGCCTGTTGGACTCCTGCTTTCTTACGCAAACCCCCATCCCACACACCTGTAACACCCAGCCCCCCCCCCCCCCCCCCCACCTCCCCCACACCAGGGGGGGGGCGTTTGAACCACCACCCTCCTCCTGGGCTGCATGTGTCGGGCTGTCCAGCACTGTGTCTTTTCTGTTGAGGGGGCGGGCCCTCCAACCACAGGTGCCGACCAGCGACAATGACACCGACGTGGATGCAAGTCATTGACCCAAGACCCAGGACACACTGGAGCTCAAGTCGGAGGAGCCACCTAGAACATACAATGCAGAAGGAGGCCATTTGGCCCATTGAGTCTGCACCGACCCACTTAAGCCCTCACTTCCACCCTATCACCGTAACCCAATAACCCCTCTGAAACTTTTTGGTCACTAAGGGCAATTTACCACGGCCAATCCACCTAATCCACACATCTTTGGACTGTGGGAGGAAACCGGAGCACTCAGAGAAAACCCACGCACACACGGGGAGAACGTGCAGACTCCACACAGAGAGTGACCCAACGGGGAATCGAACCTGGGTCCCTGGCACTGTGAAGCCACAGTGCTAACCATTTGTGCTGCCCCAGATGTAGTGTTAGGGCCCGCAAGGCCAGAATAGTAGACACCAGTTCAGTTGGCATGGGTGCAGGGCACAGGTCACAATCTGTTTTCAGAATAAACACCTGTGCTCAATGTTACAACCTGCTTGGGTGCTCTGTCAGAAGGGTGTGAGGGGTGGGCTGGCCCAGAGGGGGCACAGGGGAAATGGACAGACGTTAGGGGTGGTCTTGGCTGAGGGACCACAGTTCAGCCAGCGCTCACCACTCCGGTGTCCCACCCCCATGCCCCACTGTCCCCACCTCCGCCATCCCAGGGATTTGATGGGACCCTGTGACGGAATGGCAGATTGCATGCAGAGATCAACCTGGTGGATGGTAGAGAGGGCTACCGTGGGCAGGAGCCAGACGTTGTCGAACAATGCGGAGCACCAGAACTCATCGCAGAGCGGGTTATCATCATCCTCCATCCCATGGATCATACTCAACATTGCTACCAACCCAGGACCCGCATCCTGTAGTGCGGCAGGTATGTATCACGGAGGGGGTTGCGGATGGGGGGGTTGGTGGGGGATGCAGTGTCCGTTCCCCTGGCCAGTCCCAACCCCTCCCCAGTGGCAATCAGAGCATCCCTTGCGCATTGGCCCTGACGTACACATTGTGCAGCCTCCCATGCCTGCCTGAGCTCCATGTCCTGTTCATCCTCGGCGTCCCCGCATCCTCCTCGTCGGACGAGGCCTGCCATTCACCCTCCTCCCCCAGCACACCACCCCTCTGCTATGTGATGCTGTGGAGGACGCATCAGGCCACTGCGATGCGGGCGACCCTCCCAGTGCCATAGTAGAGGGCCCCTCCAGAGCGGTCCAGACACCTGAACCACATCTTCAGGATGCCGAAGCACTGCTCAATCACGCATCCGGTCGCTGCATGGGCATCGTTGTAGTGGGTCTCCACGTCAGTCTGTGGCCTCCGAGTAGGCACCATCAGCCACGGCCACAGTGGATAACCTCTGTCGCACAGGGGCCAACCCCCCCAGACAG
Source organism: Scyliorhinus canicula (assembly GCF_902713615.1). Taxonomy (NCBI): domain Eukaryota; kingdom Metazoa; phylum Chordata; class Chondrichthyes; order Carcharhiniformes; family Scyliorhinidae; genus Scyliorhinus; species Scyliorhinus canicula. The sequence continues at coordinate 18,533,553 of NC_052159.1, forward strand.
AACCATTGAGTGTGCCAGGATAAAGGCATCGTGCACACTGCCTGGGTATCGGGCACACACTAGCTGCATGTTCATCGAGTGGAACCCCTTTCAAATTGTGAAGAGCGGCCTGTCATCTGCAGGTGCCCAGAGGACAACATGCGTCCCGTCGATCACTCCCTGGACCCGGGCCATCTCAGCGATGGTGGCGGAATCCCGCAGCTCGGGCATCCTGGTGGGCCCTGTCCACATTGAAATGGATTAATTGTGCTGACTGAGCATACAGGGCTTCCGTGACGGAGCAGATGCACCTGTGCATTGGGTTCTGTGAGATTCAGCACAGGTCAGCACTAGAGGGAGCGCCAGAGACATCATGACACACAGACATTCAACCAATAGGTCAGTAAGATAGAACACGACCAATGGGCAGTCAAGACACACCCAGAGGTGACACTACCACAAGGGGGCTACCCATATAAAAGGACAGGGTACACATGCTCCTTCTCTTTTCCAGAGGCGACACTCAGAGAGACAGGGGCAGATCAGGAAGCATCACACCCACCGCATGGATTAGAGCAGACTGGTTAGTTAGACTGAGTTACTATAGTTAGATTAGCAGGAGAGTCGAACTCAATTAGGAGAATTGTTAACTGTTCAATACATGTGTTAAACCTATCTCCAAGTCTGAACCTTCCTTTGTCAGAGTATACATCAAGGAAGCAGCTTATGCTGCGTAAAGAGGCAGAACACAACAGTCACCATCGGCTTCCGGAAGGACCCCATTGCAGAGACGTTCAGGGCCACCGTCACCTTGACAGCCACTGGGAGTCTTCCTCCATTCCCCCACGGTGCCATATGATGACCTTTTGGGAAGTACAGCTGCCATCCTTACCTGGTCTGGCCTACACGAGACTCCAGATCCACAGCACTGCCTGCTGAAATAGCCCAGCAAGTCACTCAATTCGCAGGCAATTAGGGATGGACAAGAAATGCAGGCCTTGCCACCGACACTGAGACCCGTGCAGTTACCCAGGCAACACCTTTTATTTGGAGGAGGTGAGATGAATTAAAAGGGAAGTTGTTTAATGAGGGAACAAGTGTCAGTTATTTTTTATAATAATAAGTTGATGACTCTTGTGCTATTAATAAGATTTCATATAATTGCCTTTGGTCTTTTTCTCACTATCTAAGTTGTTTAATTTAGTTAATTTTCTTTTGACGTTCCAATCAAGGGCTCCAAATCAAAACTTATGGACTTGAAAAGCAGAGGCTGACTCTGAAAACAGTAATCAGAGTCCAGCAGATTAGAAGTAATTCTTTGTCAGCTTCAAAAGGCTGCCAGTCAGTTACATATCTGAACAAATTTTAACAGATGTTTGCATTTGAATTGAGTGGCTTGACTCCACTCAAGCAAATTGCCTGGTGACTGATCAGATCACCATGCCAACAACCAAGGCATCAAGTCATGGACATGATTTAAATGGGGAAAGAGTAGTATTTAACCACTTGTGTATTGTGACACAATTTTTAAAAAAAATGTCCATATCAAGTTAAACCTTAAACAACACAACTTCATTTTTATAAAAGCCAAATGCTGAAATAAACAGAACACCCTGGATGACTTCAGCAAGTCTGGCCATATTTGTGGAGAGAGAAACCGATTAATGAGAGTGATTTAACTAAAAAAAAAACCAGAGTCCATTATGGGCGGGAATCGAGGGGTCAACCACCAAGAATGACCCCGGCACTCTTTTTTTTCGGCCCCTAGCGGGAATGCCAAGGCCGCACTTAGTCACATATATTGCACTGAGGAGCTCTGACACTTCCAGTGCCGCAAGTCACCTGTTGGGGGTCCTCAAGCGCCCTCCCGTACCCCACCACATACGTCGGGCACCCCCGGGCTTGATTGCCTTGGCACTGCCAGCTTGGGACCCTGGCATTGCCCCTGCCAACCTGACAGTGCCAGGGTGGCACCCGGGTAGAACTGCCAGGGTGCCAGGCTGCCCAGGTGGTAGTAGCAGTGCCAAAGGCTGACCACCCAGGGGCCTCCACTGGCCTGGGAGACCAGCCCCCACCCCCCACAAGTGCCGTTTCGCCCGGTCACCGGTGTGGGGAACCAGCGCAAAAAGGCACCCAGTTGGGGTCTCCTCGGCAAGGCCGATGAATGCCAATTGGCCGTTCGATCCAGTGGCAGCATAGCTCAGTGAGTTTTTAAGGTCTTTTAGCAATGTGAGTCTGGGTCCCGCGCATTGTCGGCGGGATCCAGATCATGATGTCTTGTGAGATCCTGCTGGGTCCGGAATTCTGGCATTCCAATTCCGGTGGCACGCGGTCGGTGAATCCCACCCAATGTTTCACCCATCTACAGAACTGTCATTATCAATGGCCTCGAAATGTTAATTCTGTTTCTCTCTCCACAGATGCTGCCAGACCTGCTGAGTTTTTCCAGCATTTTTTCTTTTCATTACTACTTCAATGTTATCAGTTACGTGGCCCATGACCTCCGAGTAGTGGCGGAAAGCCATCGGCCGCCGATTCTGAGATAGAAAACTGTGCACTTACCTGCCCTCAATAATCGTGGCCAGCCTTCCTCTTCTTGCTGCCGCCTCGAGGCTCCAGCGCGGCACAGGAGGAGCGCAGTGGGAGGAAACGACGGCAGCACAGTGGCACAGTAGTTAGCATTACCATAGAAGAATAGAACAGTACAGCACAGAACAGGCCTTTCGGCCCTCGATGTTGTGCCGAGCAATGATCACCCTACGTAAACCCACGTAACCCGTATACCCGACAATCCCCCCATTAACCTTACACTACGGGCAATTTAGCGTGGCCAATCCACCTAACCCGCACATCTTTGGACTGTGGGAGGAAACCGGAGCACCCGGAGGAAACCCACGCACACACGGGGAGGACGTGCAGACTCCACACAGACAGTGACCCAGCCGGGTATCGAACCTGGGACCCTGGAGCTGTGAAGCATTGATGCTAACCACCATGCTACCGTGAGGCCCCCATTGCTGCCTCAAAGGGCCAGGGACCCAGGTTCAATTCTGGCCTTGTGTTGGAGGGTTTTAAGGTGAGTCCTGTAGACCATGTTGAGCTATAAGGAAAGGTTTTTATTTCACATGCATGTGGGAGTCACAGCTGCTTGGCCCTGAATGCTGCCGCTCCTGCAAATCAGTATCTCTCCCTGATTGGACATTGTAACGGCCAGATATACTGTCTGAAGTTGAAAAGTTCCGTATTGATGTGTTAATTGTTTTGCTGAGTACAGATAGCTGGAAAAACGGAGAAACTTAGTATTTAAATATCGATTCGTTTTACTGAATGCCGGACGCTTTGCATAATGTAGTTAAGTACAGACATTGTTTAAAACAGCCCTGATAATTGCATCTCCGGACAATTTCTGGCCCTCTCTTTGCATGTCAAAGGGTTGTTCTTAGCTGTGATGTGCCGTGCTCCACAGCAGACTCAGACCGCGGAGCCATACCAAAGGAAGAGACCCCGCCAATCGGCCGTGCGCCCGACCCTCAAACCCCGCGCATTTAATCGCCGGCTGCCTATAAGGACCCCCACTGGTTTCCGATCCGCCCGTCCCTGACCAGGGTGTCTGCAGACTGAGTCCGCAGCCACCATGCAAGCATCTCGACCGGCAATAGGTGCTTAGTTCCATGCTATCGGGAACTCGGCCTGTTGGGAGCGGAGGTTTGCTGAGTGGGCCTCTGGCAATGGGCCCCCAGTGGCGCGGCGTACTCTACGGCGACGTCAATGTTCGGTGTCCGGAGAATTGCCGGACCGGCGCCGGGCCCGATTTCGGCGTCAAACTGGACTTTCCGCCCCGGTGCCAGCCGCGATTACACCGTCCGGCTGCGGACAATCCAGCCCGAGGTACTAAGCTGTTTGATCCAACTTTTCCATAATTGTTATTGTTAGCTATATTGTTCCATGTTCTATTTTCTTTGTTGCTTGCCGTTCTACATTAATTCAAGATGTTCGTCATGATGTCCACTGAGTTTCCCCAGACTCTTAACATCATACACTCCTGTGCCAACACCACTCATGGTGTATGTGTCTGTTTTTTTCTGCACACCGATTTATTCTTTCCCGATCATTTCTGAACTGTATCCTCCAACTATCATGCCTCTCCCAGTTTAATATCTTCAGTAACGTTGATTAATCTGACTTAGGCTGCTGAGTCCAATATGGCAACTTTTTGTACACAGCAGGAGGTTGTGGATGAGATGAATGCATTGGGTGGAGTCTGGCAGCTCACCAGTTGAGGTTGGTGAAGAGGGAAGTCCAGAGGAGGTTCACAAGAATGATCCCTGGAATGGAGGGCTTGTCGTATGAGGAACAGTTGAGGACTCTGGGTCTGTACTCGTTGGAGTTTAGAAGGATGAGAGGGGGGATCTTATTGAAACTTACAGGATACTGCGAGGCCTGTATAGAGTGGACGTGGAGAGGTTGTTTCCACTTGTAGAACAAACTAGAACCAGAGGACACCATCTCAGACTAAAGGGATGATCCTTTAAAGCAGAGATGAGGAGGAATTTCTTCAGCCAGAGGGTGGTGAATCTGTGGAACTCTTTGCCGCAGAAGGCTGTGGAGGCCAAATCACTGAGTGTCTTTAAGACCGAGATAGATAGGTTCTTGATGAATAAGGGGATCAGGGGTTATGGGGAGAAGGCAGGAGAATGGGGATGAAAAAATATCAGCCATGATTGAATGGTGGAGCAGGCCTGATGGGCCGAGTGGTCTAATTCTGCTCCTATGTTTTATGGTCTTATGGGAGGATAGCAGCGGTGGTGTTGTCAGGAATTCTGGAATGTCCCCTTTGGATTCAAGTCAGAAGTGAGAGGGGTGAGAGGAAATCTGGGGGAGGGCATTGTGGATGGACTATCAACAGCTGGGAAGATATTTGAAGGACAAAGGAACATCAAGTTCCTACTTGCCCCACTAAGTTATTGGCACAGTCTTTTTGAATTTCCTGAGTAACCTGCAAAGGGCCATTTAGTCCTTATGTTTGGCCACTTGACTCTCACTTCCAATGGGTGGAGGCATAGGCCACCTGGTGGAGGGCCAAAACCTTTCACATTGAAAATAGGCCCGGGCCTGTTTCTTGACCTGCTCCAACATGGTGGCAGCTGGACATCAGCAGGACGATGATAGCTGTGTTTAGGTTTTCAGTCTGATAGCCTTCTGAAAATTTTGTTCAAAGCGAAACAGGAGCAGCCGCTCAAAAATAGTTTACTAAAGATGCTTTTTCAAGAGACATTAAACAAAGGTTCTGTTTGTCCTCTCAAGTGGACATAAAAGATCCCATGACATTATTCGAAGAATAGCAGAGGAGTTCTCCATGGTGTGCTAAGCTAGACTTATCACTCAAACACCAGCTCAAAACAGATTCTATGGTCATTATGCTATTTGTGGGAGCATACTGTGGACAGACGAGTTGCTGCTTCTCTGACATTGCAAAACTTTAGATGTAATTAATTGGTTGTTAAGCATTTTGAGAGATCCTGGTATCATGAAAGGTGCTATAATATGCACATTCTTTCTTTCTCTTGCAGAATTCAACGGTTATCGAAGTTTTACAGCCAAATTCAGTTGTTTCTCCTTTAGACCGAGGCCACTAATGAATACGCACCTTTACAAAGTAGCTCGGAATCAGTTCTTTTTAAGCATTCCGTCTGTAGTATTAATCAAAGTGGGAAGAAAGAAGTTGACAGCAAAGTCTCACAGTGCCTTGCTACTGCTTGTAATATGTATGTTTGATATCCTCATTATTTTATTACCCCTGGCTGATAAGGTATTAATTAGCCCTCCACTCCCCCACCCAAATTTCATACTGACAAGTGCAGTTGAATCATAATGTCCAGGCTGTTAAACTAGATGGTTGGAAGACTCAGTAGGGTGTGCAATGAAGAAAGGTCTTCAGAACATCCCTGCAAAATCTCATTACCGCTTACTTTCTCTGTATGTGCTTTAGAGTGTATTAGAGCTGGGATGGACATTAACCCACTGAGATTAGCATGAAAGTAGCAGGCATTGACTACTAACACCTTCATGTGCACATGATGTTCTGCTGCAGCTCTTTAATCTCAAAGGTGTATCTTTTACACATCCGTTTCCCTCTGGGTAAAATTCATGTAAAACTTTTTAATTGAGCAAAAACTTATTTTAGGTCAGATTTTATGTTAAAAAATCCTACTTGCCTCAAGGAATGAATAAACATTATTAGCTTAGTTGTTAAGAGCAAAATTGAGCCAATCAACCTAGAAAGGTCCCAGAATTGATTTTCGGTCAGCCACAAAGAAGACAAAAGAACAACATTTATAAACATTCTTTCAACAATGTTTAGGATTGAGATAAATTGATATGGATGTCGACAAAACATAGCCTGCAACTTTCTCTCCGATCCCCAGTGCGCGGCGCGAAGAAAGTGCAGACCAGCGGGAATGCACACTTGGAGCGTGCAGCGTTAAACTCCCTGTCCATTTTTTTTTTACTGGCTTGACTGCACACGCTGAAATGCCTGTACTAAAAATCCTAGATGTGAAGAGACCGGCGGACTGGAGTGAGCACAGTAAGAAGTCTTACAACACCAGGTTGAAGTCCAACAGATTTGTTTCGAATCACTAGCTTTCGAAGCACTGCTCCTTCACCTGAGGAGCAGGCCCGGCCCAGGGCTGGGGGAATCCCGCCGGGATTCTGGGTGGCCCAGCGGAGTTGGTTTCGGATGATTATGGCCTCGATATTGGTGCTGTTGCCTCCTTCAAGCAAACTAATAGGAAACCAATGTTAGCACGGCTTCCTTCCCAGCTGATTCAGAGCTAAATACATTTTGATTTTGCAATGTATTTTAAGCTGTGTTGATTAAGAGTCTCCCTGATGTAATGTTCATCCTTACTTCAAATGTTTTAATAAAGTTCAATGCCTTAGTGACATATGCAAGCCTCCTGTAAGCTAATGTGAACTTTCTCTCTGGCGGAATCCAGTGTGGATTCAAAATCTGTAGTCATGCTTCACCTCTGCTGGGGCATCACACTTATAGCGTGGCTTCTTAAAATCCTTGAACTTCTTTTGAAGCTTCGACGTAGGCACAGAGATCATGGGAGAAGAGTCAAGCACCACCTCTGCCTGCCGAGGAAGTGAATCAGTTACCCACCCCTAAGAGTGCACAGGCAAAGGAAATTATGTCGGAGGAGATGTGTGCCAGGAGGCTGCACTTTAGCAGCTACTGCTTTCGGACTTTGAGTTTGTGAAATCAACAATTGATGTGGCTGAACCTTCGCTCCCTCCTCATCTCACTCGCTCCCTCTCTCTCCTTCCCCCTTCCCTTCCTCCTCTTCCCCCCTTCTCTCCCCTTTACAAATAACCAGAACCATTACGTGTATGTGGAAAAATATATTTTTTTGACAGTTGTGATTAAGTGAGAAAATATATTCTATTGCAAGAAATTTGTCAAAGTTGAGGTAGTTTGATGTCACTGTTCATGCAAGCCCAGGCCAGATGGTGGGGGATGAATGTAATGCGACACGAATCCCAGGCCCCGGTTGAGGCCGCACTCATGTGTGCGGAACTTGGCTACAAGTTTCTGCTCAGCAATTCGCTTGCGAAATCCTACCAACTGTCCTGGCTTGAGATAATTCACACCTCTTTAATCTGGGGTTACCCCTATCTCTGGAGCTGTAAAGATTTAATCACCTGCTAATGCTCGCATTCTAAGCATTGTCTGGCATCTTTGAATTTGTCTATATCTATGTTTCTGGAACATACCTCTTCATTCACTGAGGAAGGAGCAGTGCTCCGAAAGCTAGTGTTTGAAACAAACATGTTGGACTTTAACCTGGTGTTGTAAGACTTCTTACTGTGCTCACCCCAGTCCAACGCCGGCATCGCCACATCGTGGTTACCCGATGTCAGAATCGAACCTGGGTCCCTGGCACTGTGATGCAGCAGTGCTAACCACTATGCCACCGTGCCACCTCTGATGATCTTGAGGGTTCATCTTAAAGTTCTTTGAAATAAAGAAGATGGAGACATGTTATAAAATGTTGCAATTGGTGCCATTTCTCACATATCAGAGGTTGGGGTTGGGAAGATAATTGGCTGACATTTTGCGATTAAAAATGGCCATTTCTTTCAGAACTTGCTTGCATGTTAAAATGGTATCTGACTAGACAGAATTAAACTTCTACAATGACTTATCAGCTGGAGATTTGGAGATTAATTGTCTCCACTGATTACAGAGAAATTCTACGTCTAGACTTCAAAGTAGAAAAAATAAGAATGTGAAGAATATCGCAAAGCATATTTCCTCGAATTTCAGATATTACACTTTCAGGCACAGGATGCCAATAGAAAAATAGACACAGTTCATTCGACAGATTGGAATCCAAATTTATCCAGTTAATTGCTTTTTTCATCCATTTTTATCTTCTGTACATGAGTGAACGTGCAACAAAGATTGAAACAATTAAGTTGTGTAATGGAAGGTGTTTATCTGACATCCAGATCTGAAAAAGCATCAATTTGATTCAATCAAATATTAAGAAGGTCAAATCCACTGAGTTCATCTCCAATACTAACTTCTGACCATCACCCTCCACTATACTTTTCTAGCCATTGCGTGTGTTTGTTCAGCCCTTGCCCCCGCTAGGATCTTGGATTGGATTGGATTTGTTTATTGTCACGTGTACCGAGGTGCAGTGAAAAGTATTTTTCTGTGAGCAGTTCAACAGATCATAAAGTACATGAAAAGAAAAGGAAATAAAAGAAAATACGTAATAGGGCAACACAAGGTATACAATGTCACTACATAAGCACCGCCATCGGATGAAGCATACAGGGTGTAGTGTTAATGAGGTCAGTCCATAAGAGGGTCATTTAGGAGTCTGGTAACAGCGGGAAGAAGATAATTTTGCGTCTGTCCGTGCGTGTTCTCAGACTTCTGTATCTCCTGCCCTATGGAATAAGTTGGAAGAGTGAGTAAGACGGGCGGGAGGGGTCTTTCATTATGCTGCCCGCTTTCCCCCGGCAGCGGGAGGTGTAGATGGAGTCAATCGTTAGGAGGCAGGTTTGTGTGATGGACTGGGCGGTGTTCACGACTCCCTGAAGTTTCTTGCGGTCCTGGGCCGAGCAGTTGCCATACCAGGCTGTGATGCAGCCCGATATGATGCTTTCTATAGTGCATCTGTAAAAGTTGGTAAGGGTTAATGTGGACATGTCGAATTTCCTTAGTTTCCTGAGGAAGTCTAGGCGCTGTTGTGCTTTCTTGATGCGAGCGTCGATGTGGGTGGACCAGGACAGATTTTTGGAGCTGTGCACCCCATGGAATTTGAAACTGCTAACCATCTCCACCTCGGCCCCGTTGATGCTGACAGGCATGTTCCAGTCCTGCCTAAGGCATCCCCCTGTGGCGGGTTCCCTGGCGGCAGGATGAGTGAGCCAAACAAAACGCCGTAGACTTCAGCAGGACCGGAGAAAGTGGCTGGTTGCCAATGGTGAGCTGCCGCTGGGGGGGAGCTGGAAAATCCTGCCCATTATCTCAGTTTGTTGCAAGACCATTTTAAACACATTCCTCCCCTTTAAACATACATCTTCATCTGTGCATTAAGTCATTCCTCCTGATACCCACTATTGTTTGTCTTCCTTTATATCTGTTGATATCTGAGTGAGGCATCGAGATTTGCTTTGCATCGTGGCTTGATGCCTTTGCTAAAATAGCAGGATTCTCCGTTTCTGAGACTAAGTGTTGATGCTGAGGCAGGATGCGTGGACTTCCACGACAGTAAAACCGACGCCGCGCCTGGACCAATTCAGCGACCGTTGAGGGGCCAGCACCGACGTCACGTGGAACACAATCGCTTACAATGGGAAACAGTGCAGGATTCGTCGGGTCTGTGATTGACACTCGGGAGGCTGACAAGCTGCAGCCACATTACACACATCCCAGCCAACAAGATGGCACTGGTTCCACTGCAGCGCGTACATCCCAATGGTGCTAGCTGGCGCCAGAGGGCCCTTCGGGGGGTGGCCTGGGGGAGATACCTATATGACCTGTGGCCCTAAGTTCATAGTGGGCAGTCAGTGGCGTGCGCAGCTGCGTGGCTGCCTTGCAGGTTGTGCCAATGGTGTTTCGTGCCCGTCTACCCTGACCCCACCGTCCACCTCCTGGCCAATCCCCGCTACTGCCCCCCGGCTCTGGCAGAAGCCCCCCGGCCAGCGACACCGCTGTCAGCAAACTACAGCGATGATGGACACTTTCCGTACATCCTCTCTCTACTCAGCAGCATGTTTCCCGATTTTTAAAAGCACAAGTGAGCCTCGCCGTCAGACATTTTCCCCAGTGGGGGCAGAGAATCGCGGAGGCCCCGGAGAGTACTGGGTGAGGCCCACTAATGATATGCCAACGGTGTTTACCGTACGTGCAATCTGGAAAGCATTGATGCAGCTGTCGAGACACCTGAGAATTGCGATTTGGTGTCAAAACCAAATCTCCGCCCAATCGCGTTTCGTGATTCCGGCATCGGAATTAACCCCTTGAGTTAATGTATTGGGCCCGATTTAAGAAGCTAACAACACTCATTGTTTTATAATACGCAAATCAGACTACAGCACCAATGACGTCACAAGTGCAGTGGAAAGTAACAATTCAGAAGTTACTGTCCAAAATATGTTTTTTTTTAATAAGCTCCTTGAAAATGGCTCCCCACTGTCTGGCTCAAATATTTTGAGTGCAAGCAGCTCCTGTTGTCATCTCACAGATATGTATAAAACTCACCAGTAAATGCTAGATCAGGGCATGTCAAACCCAGTGTAAGTAACAATGTGGTGTGTCCTAATTACTGCCAAAAATAAATCCTCTCTGGCTATGAAAGTTTGTTTTAAAAGTGTGAAATACCATTTGTTTGGCTTTTAATTGCCGGCACTTTTCTTCATTTACATTTTAATTCTGTTTATTTTATCTCACTTTTTATCCAATCTTTATTTTCCTCCAAACAAAAAGCAGAATACTCTGGATTCTGGGAACCTGCAATAAAACCAGGAAACATTGGAAATACTCAGCAGATCAGGCAGCATCTCTGTTCAGAGAAACACTACTCCAGCCACCTGTGTGTTTATTCAAAGAACTCCAGGATACCACTGAGAGAGTGTTGCACTGTGAGAGGAGCTGCCTTTCAGCTAAAGCCACATCACGTTAGCCTGGCTTTTCAGATGCTGTCAGACCTGCCACTCATTTCCAGCATTGCATTTTTGATAACACATTATAAACATATTTTTCAATGCATAATTGGCTCGAAGGGCAGGAGCTGTGGTTTATTGAGTGAGAGTTGGTACCTGGACAAGTTAAATGAAGCACTGTTATCCTTTGCCTGACAAGGTGGGGTGGGGGAGGTTAGCGTTGTCGTGTTCAGGCTGTCTGCTAACCTGCCTTCGATCACGATAGTCAGAGCAGGAATCAGCAAAGAGCGAGAGCATTAAAGTGTGATTAAGGGCGGGAGAAGTAAGGAAGATATCAACAAAAAACTCAGGATTCTCCCAAGCTCAAAGCACAGACTGAGGAGCCACTGGAATCAACAATAGGTGAGATAGAGTCTGCAGCCTGGGTTCTTATGCTTACACAATGTGGAAGCAAGGAAGCATGGTTTCTTTAAATTAAAAAAATTTAACATTATTTGCATTGGGGTTAAGCCATCATAACGACTTTCGGCTGCATTAAGTTAATTAAGATTTGAAATGTTTGATTCTTACGTGAGATGGGATGGGACAAGTTCCCAATTCTCTCCCTTCCATTTTAATCAAAGTCAAGTGAACACGCTGCATTCGGTCACGTGAAAAATCTTCTTTCATTGAGACTTCTCGAGAGAAAGGCTAACACAGAAAGTTTTAAAAGATTAATTAAAGTAAATTGCAGATTACGTTACTAAAATATGAACGACGTTCCTTCCAAAATGTCCACATTTTAAAACAGTAAATGAAAAAAAAACCCTCGGCAGCAGCTGGAGATTTTTCTACCTCTGAAGAAGCAAAACTCAGGGCGGGATTCTCCTGCAACTGGCCGGCTGGCCCGACGCAGGCGCCAAGAGCGGCGCGAACCACTCTGGCGTCGGGCCGACCGGAAGGTGCGGAATCCTACACACGTCCAGGGGCTAGGCCGGCGGCGGAGGGGATGGCGCCGTGCCAACCGGCAGCAAAGGGCCGCGAGTTGACCCATGCGCAGAACCGCCGGCGTGTGTGCAGACAGGCCGGCGTGTTCCTGCGCGTGCAGGGGGGTTCTTCTCCGCACCAGCCATGGCGGAGCCCTACAGAGGCTGGCGCAGAAGGAAAGTGTGCCCCCAGGGCACAGGCCCACCCACAGATTGGTGGGCCTCGATCGCGGGCCAGGCCACCTTGGAGGCCCCCCCCCGGGTCGGATCCCCCCGCGCACCCCCGAGCACACACCTAGCCGGCCTACAAGCCAGGCCCCACCGTGAAGGAACATGCCAATTTCACGCCAGCGGGACTGGCCGAAAACGGGCAGCCGCTCGGCCCATCAGGGCCTGGATAATTATCGGGGGGGGGGGGGGCGCTGCCAACGGCCCCTGACCGGCGTGGCGTGATCCCAGCCCCCGCCCGAGAACCGGAGCCGGAGAATTTGGCAGCCGCCGTCGGAGCGGCGGGGCAGGATTCACGCCGCCCACCGACGATTTTCTGACCCGGTGGGGGGGGGGGGGGGGGGGGGTCGGAGAATCCCGCCCTCTGTTTCCCTCTCCACATACGCTGCCGAGTTTGTTCCAGCACTCCTTGTTTTTTATTTTCATTGCTCACAGTGTAGAACGGCTCAACATGTGGTTAATAGGCATGGAGTGCCCTGTTTATTTTGCGAATGATAACAAAAGATATTGGACCATTAGCTGAGCATCAGGACACAGGATTCCCACACTACTCAAGCAGAGAAATTGCCACTTAGCTGCTAAAAGGTTGAAATATGTTATTCCCCCCCCCCCCCATCCCCCGCTGAGCTTTGTCCAAAACCCTGCCCCCACCCTATGACAAGAGGATTGAAATAGGAATAGGTGCGGGCTGTCCTTCAATAATGGTGCAACATTCAGCCCTTTCATTCACGATTAATAAAATCCTTCTCGAACATTCTGCTCTGCTCTTGTTCCCACAGGTCTATTCACTCACCTGTGAAAACGACGTGACTCACATGGGAAATAATACAGCTGTCAGTATTCCTCGACACTAATCTATTATTCACTAGAAGGACTGAAAAAATACTGCCAGGCGGTGATTCCACCTGCTGTATAGGATATGGTATAAATTTACAAAGCTAACATTGTTTCAACCCTTGATTGAGGACGTTGATATCAATATGGAGAGGAAAGAGCTAACGTTTCAAGTCCAGGTGACCCTTTGTCAAAGCTTTGACCAAGGGTCATCTGGACTCAGAACGTTAGCTCTTTTCGCTTCTCACAGATGCTGCCAGACCTGCTGACATTTTCCAGAATTTTCTCTTTTGGTTTCAGATTCCAGCATCCGCAGTAATTTGCTTTTATCAAGTGTTGATGTCAGTGTTTTTCATCCAACCAGTCGATCTTTAGCAACTAAATTCCAGTTCAGTTGCTGTGTCACATTCATCTCTGTACAGTGAAACAGAAATTAAAGGATTGCTGAGAAAAAAGAGACATGCTGTCAAAGCTTTTCATCTTGCACTCAACAGGACAGATTCGTAAGAATATCAAATCTCCAAGGCAGCAACAATTAACTGATTAATAATATATCCAGGGTGATGGCCCCGAGGACCCAGGTTCGATCCTGACCCCGGATCACAGTCTAGAGTTAGCACATTCTCCCCGTGTCTGCAACCCAAAAGATATGCAGTTCAGGTGGATTGGCCATGCTAAATTGCCCCTTACTTGGGTGCTCTAATATTTATTTAAAAAAATATAAATTCAGGATAATCGTTGTTCCCTTTGAAGTTTGGCATTCGTGCACCTGCCCTGATGAGTGCAAGTTGAAAAGCTTCGACATGTCTCTTATTTCAGCAATACTCAAGTTCTGCATTACCAAGAGATATCAAAGCGTGTGAGTTAATGAAACCAGATCCATGGAAAATAATCAGCTGTAAACTCAGGAATAAGTTATTTCAATCCATTTAAAATAGTTTACTTTAATTATCATTTCTCAACAAACTTATTCTGTTTGATTTACTATTTGCCTTCTTCGCAGAAGAAGGCTTCAACATTGGCAGGGAAGAAGGGATGGGTAATTAAACAGAAAATATTAATTCCATGTTTGTTGCAGGAAATTAGATCGAGGATAGTTCACCATCCCACTAACCTGAACCAGTTTCTGTGCAGAGTTGCGCAATGTACTTCCCAGCCACGATCATATTGCCCCGTCAGAAAGTGAGTTTAATTCCTTTTACATTCCTTCTTTTACTTTCAAAGTAGGCATCCTTCCTCCAGCTTTCAATGAGCATCAATGGTGAACCGAATCATTTCTATACTGCCAGAAATGAATTTTAAAAAGTTTTCTCAACTCTTAACATTTTGTTAAATCTATCCAATTCAGTTGTTGAGTGTAAAGGCTCAGAATGAGAAGTGCGGCACGAGCGAACAGCCTCGACGCGCCTGACTCGTTGATGCGACCATCCTGTTAAATCACAAGGCAGGATCCAGATTAACATATTTAAATAAGCCATTAGGTTCATTTGAATATATCTGCGGCCGATTATCCCAAGGCCTGGGATCGAAGGGCTGTGCCTGGCAGACTTCGCCATGGCGCCATTTAGTACTGGTCCACACAAATGTAGACCATTCGTAATGGTGCCTGGGGGGGTCTCCCAGGTGATCAGAAGGCCCTGTGTGGTTGGGCTCTGGGCAAGGTGGTACTGTGGCACTTAGGCAGTGCCACTCTGTAACTCCCAGAGTACCCAGGTGGCACTGCCAGGCTGCCACTGCAAAGGCGACCGAGTTCCAAGTCACTCATGCCAGGGAACGGGCCCGGGGGTGCCCTGCCCTGAAGAGTTGGAGTGAGGGGGGCTTGAGGACTTCTAAGAGGTTGGATGGAGTCCAGAGGCTGCGGTTGGGTAGCTTAGGGTGTTGGGAGATCGGGCAGAGTTTAAAAATGGTGCCCCAATCTCTTGCGGCACTGACGAGCTGAGGTCAGAGTGTTCCTCGTCAAGGCCAAAAAATTAACAAAATCCCGTTTGATAGCGGGGCCGTTCTCGGTGCTGCTGATGCTAAGAATGACCCCCCCCACCCCCAATTCGCGCCCAAAACGAGACTGTTTCTTTGGTGAAATCACGCCCGCGGTTTCAATGAGAGATCAAAGGAGAGAACAAGGTAACGGATTAAATTCCAGTCCCATATCCATCAATACAACATAACCTTGTATTAGATTAGGAAGAGGATTTACAAATACAAGGGTTCTCTTTCTAGAATTTCGAAGGTTAAGGGGTGATTCATTCAAAAATTTCAAGATATTAAGGGAAACAGAAAGGGTGGACAACAACAAACTACTTCCACTGAATAATGAGTCTGGGACCAGGGAACATGGCCTGAAAATTAGATCCAGACCTTGCAATTAGGAAACACTTCAACACACGGAGGGTAAGAAAGTTTTGAACTCTCTTCCACAAAAGGCAATTATGTTGGATCACGTGTCAGCCAGGATCTCATTGAGTAGCAGCAGAGCATGGGGCTAAATGGCTACGTTCCTGTGTAGGTGTTAGCCTTGGCTGAGTGGGCACACGCTAGTGCATGGTCAATTCCAGCTCAGGCCCTGGAGTCCCAACACATGTGAATTAACCAATAATTCATATATTTTCCTCAGAACTTAGACACTTGACTGCTCCAATACAGGCACCAGAGTTGTAAGTAAAATATAATAACTATTTGTTTGTAAGAGAAACATGTAATGGTGATAATAGAACAATGCCTGATAATCTAATTATTCCCCGAACATCTCCCATCCTCCACCCACCCACCCCCCCACACACACACACACACACAAGACAGACACACAGTGGGGATAGGGAAGGATCAAAACAACAGGGATTAAACTGGGAATGAGAGATGATTATCTCTTTCCTGTTATCTTCGCTGCTGAGGTTGCAGTCTTTGTTGGCAGTGATCTTCTCAGAACGCAAAGTGTTGAAATCCAGTGGTTGGATCGGACCCTCTAATCTGTGCCTTCAATTAGAATCCATAGGCTGTAGAATTTCATCTGTGGAGTCACTTTCACTTGACTGACCCCCACAACATCTGCCCGAAGTCTCACTGAGACAATTTTAGAACTCTCTGTCTGAGTATTTTAAAGAGGGTTTACCGACCACTCTGCCTCTTGAAAGCTTGTCTGCTTGTTCTACAGATCAAGATTAACTGTAGTGAAGAGATAGAGAGAGAGAAAAAAAGGAGTCTTTTCTTCCAAACCTCTAGAGATCTCAGGAGAGAGCTATCAGGACTGTATCTTGCTCAGCTTTGCAAACAGAGGTTAGACTTTCACACATGGCTGCAGAAACTGCTTTCAGCCTTTTGATCAGAGGTTAAACTTTCACAGACCTGGCTGGAGACTGTTTTAAATCGCCAGCCTTAGCTGATTGAGGGTGTCCAAACCTGTTCCTACTTCTGCGCAGGTCGAAGCAGAACTAAATTTGAAATGGAGTCTCCTTCTCCTTCTAGATATTTCTGGCTCTACCAATCAAAATCGAGAACAGGCTAAGGCCAGGAATTCCAGAACAGTTGAATGGCTGCTAGCCAAGTCCATAAAAATTACACCACTGAACTATGCCACATAGCACACTAGACTGAGGAGAGTCCTCTTAGGCCAGTTAAAATAGCACATTATAAAGTAGGTGTTTCAGTATAAAACAAAAACTCTGGCTGCCCTGTGACTGACTATCCGGGACTCTCGGAGTAACAGGCCTCCCACTGCATCCACGAGCCTGACCAGATCTGCATCCCCAAATCTTGGGGCTGGTCTCTGGACACCATTGTTACAAGCTGGCTCGGGTTGACTGTGCAAGAGCTGTTTAAGGGCTGCTCAACCTTGTTAGCGGTAGGTTGGCGGTGCCGACAGATCGGCTGGCAAGCTTTCATTTGCAGCGAGAAGTGGACGGATTAACGTTGAATAGTGTTTACGGCCTCGCTGGTCTGAATGCTGGGAAACGCACGGATGTTCCCGTTCACTACCACACTTAGACATCTTTCGGGAGAATCCCGCCCCAAAGTCCTTTCTTTGTGCTGTTAACATACTAACGTCACAGACTCTCGTTGGTTGTGACAACATAAGGTCATGCGCTCAGATCCTGCACGGAACTGCTGGCAGATGTGTTTATGGACATCTTCAACCTCTCCTTACTCCGTTGCGAGGTTCCCACCTCCTGCAAGAAGACCACCATCAAACTGGTGCCAAAGGAGAACCAGGCAACATGCGCCAATGACTATCGTCCAGTGGCCTTGGCCTTTGATCATTATGAAGTACTTCAAGTGGCTGGTCATGACTCCATACTCGCAGAACGCCTAGATCCACTGCAATTTGCATACCGCCGCAACCGGTCCACAGCAGACGCCATCTCCCTGGCCCTACACTCATCGCTGGAGCATCGCAATGTCAGACTGCCTGACTAGAGCTCCGCCTTCAACGCCACAATCCCAGCCAAGCTCATATCAAAGCTCCAAAACCTAGGACTCCGCCCCTCTCTCAGCCACTAGATCCTCGACTTTCTGACCCATAGACCACAATCAGTAAGAATAAACAACAACACTGCCTCCACGATAGTCCTCAAGACTGGGGCCCCGTAAGGCTGTGTACTTAGCCCCCTCCTATCCTCCCTATACACACATGACTATGTGTCAAAATGTGGCTCCAATCTATCTACAAGTTTGATGATGTGGAAGGGAAATTAATGAGTTGCTCACTTAGAAGCATGCTGGGAAATGCTTGACTATAGTTTAACACTGCTTCCCCTTCTGCAGCTGACTACACGACCATAGTATGTTGGATCGTGAACAACGACGAGTTAGAATACAGGAAAGAGATAGAGAACCTAGTGGCGTGGTGTAACGACAACAATCTCTCCCTCAATGTCAGCAAAACTAAAGAGCTGGTCATTGACTTCAGAAAGCAAAGTATCATGAAAATGAAATGAAAATCGCTTATTGTCACGAGTAGACTTCAACGAAGTTACTGTGAAAAGCCCCTAGTCGCCACATTCCGGCGCCTGTCTGGGGAGGCTGGTACGGGAATCGAACCGTGCTGCTGGCCTGCTTGGTCTGCTTTAAAAGCCAGCGATTTAGCTGAGTGAGCTAAACCAGCCCCATAAACACCCCTGTCTGCATCAATGGTGCTGAGCTGGAGATGGTTGACAGCTTCAAATTCCTAGGGGTGCGTATCACCAACAATCTGTCCTGGCCCACTCGCATCAACACTACGACCAAGAAAGCACAACAGCGCCTATACTTCCTCAGGAAACTAAGGAAATTCGGCATGTCCACATTGACACTTACCAACTTTTACAGATGTACCATAGAAAGCATCCTATCTGGCTGCATCACAGCCTGGTATGGCAACTGCTCGGCCCAAGACTGTAAGAAACTACACAGAGTCGTGAACACAGCCCAGTCCATCACGCGAACTCACCTCTCATCCATTGACTCTGTCTACACCTCCCACTGCCTTGGGAAAGCGGGCAGCATAATCAAAGAGCCCTCCCACACGCTTATTCACACTTCCAACTTCTTCCATTGGGCAGGAGATACAAAAGCCTGAAACCACGCCCTAACAGATTCAAAAACAGCTTCTTCACCGCTGTTACCAGACTCTTAAATTTCTCTTTTATGGACCGATCACATCTCGTCACACATCTCCTCTATTGAGTAGTACTACACTCCGCCTGCTTCACCTGATGTCTGTGTCAATGTATTTACATTGTGTATTTATGTTTGCCCTATGCTTGTTTTTCATGTATGGAATGATCTGTCTGGATTTTACACAGAACAATACTTTTAACTGTGCCCTGTTACACGTGGCAGTAAACAAATCCAAATCAAACTTCTGTGAGTCTGAAAGCTCAGTTTTTCTATTGAATGCTGGCAGTGTTGTGAAAAACTCAATCTACCATCATAGATCAGACTGAATGTTAACTCAATTAGTATTGTGCCCAGTTCTGGCCCATTCAGCTCAGAAAAAAACTTTGGAGAACATACAGAAGTGATTTATGGGAATAAGTCCAGGGATGAAGGATTACAGTTACCTGGCTAGATGGAGAAGCAATGGTTGTTGTCTTTGAAAAGAGAAGTCTTATCGGAAATTTGATAAAGATGTTTCGAATCATAAGGTGTTTAGACAAAGCAAATCATGAGAAACTGCAATGACTGAAGGGCTGATAACACAAGGGCACGGAATTAAGAAGATTGGCAAAAGAACCAAAGGTGACATGAGGCAATATTGGGACTGGAAATGCATTACTTGATGGATGTAGATTAAATTGTAGAATTGCAAAGGGAATTGGATACATCCTTGAAGGAGAAAAGATTGCAGGAAAATGGGGAAAGATTGTGGGGAGGGGTTGGACTATTCAAGAGAATCACAGTATTGTTACAGTGCACGAGGAGGCCAATCAGCCCATTGTTTCTGCACCGGCTCTACCAAGTATCATGACTTGGTGCCATTCCCCTGTCTTTTCCCCGTACTCCTGCACATTGTTTCTATTCTATTTCTACGACTGACTGGATTGCACTGCAAGTCAGCCCCAATCCCCCTCCTGCATCCCACAGCAGCCCCACAGCCCCAGATTGTCTGGGTGCCCCTCCTTCTCCCAAATAGAGGGGGTGACCCGACCTGCCTCCTCCCCAGGGACCCCTGGAATATGGAGACCCTCCCAGGGACCCCTGTAATAGGGAGGCCTCCACAGGGACCCCTGCAATCAGCAGACCCCCCAGGGAGACCCTGAACAAAGGGATCCCCACAGAGACCCCTGTAATAGTGAGACCCCCTCATAGAGACCATGTAATAGGAGAACCCTGGGGGCTTCCTGACCAAAGTGACCTCCGACAGAGACCCTTGAAATTGGGAGACCCCCACAGGAAGGTGGCTGTGGTGTTTGGGGGGGGGGTGGGGGGTGCTCCAGGGGGGAGGTTATGGTGGGCTAAGGGAGTAATTCCTTTGGCGGAGGTGGTCATTAAGACTCATTTGCACTCATTTACCTCCGCCCATCGGTGTGTGGATGTGGACCTCGTTTGGAGCATCGCGATCAGGTCAGTTCCTGGATTCGATCCCCATTTAACCCAGTTGCCTGATTTTCCGTCCCATCAGGGAACACAATCAGGGACAGAGAATCCCACCCAAAAGCTCTTAAAGAGGAACATTGAATCGGAGGAGAAAATTGGTGCCAGGGAGGAAACTAATCTTTTATTACATGTTTTTGCCCATTAACTATGGAAATGGCTATGAGAAATGGAACGTTTCTTTTAACTTGGCCTGCTCAATCATTTAGCCATCGCTATCGTTGCGTTATAGGCTGTCCCACTGTGAACTGATGAAAACTCAATGAGGAGGTGAAGGTTACAGGCTTTGGACAGATTTGTGGAATGCACAGATGTAATTTAAGGCCAAGATGTGTGGAGTGATTAGGGATTAGGTTTGTTCGGAAGAATGAGCAGAGGTAATATAGTCTAATTAGCATTAAGGGCAGCAGGGTAGCATGGTGGTTAGCATAAATGCTTCACAGCTCCAGGGTCCCAGGTTCGATTCCCGGCTGGGTCACTGTCTGTGTGGAGTCTGCACGTTCTCCCCATGTCTGCCTCCCACAGTCCAAAGACGTGCAGGTTAGGTGGATTGATTCTCTCTTTTTAGAGATAGTCATTGCCTGGCACTTGCATGGCATGAATGTTACTTGCCACTTGTCAGTCCAAGCCTGGATATTGTCCAGGTCTTGCTGCATTTGGACATTGATTGCTTCATTATCTGAGGAAAAGGAAAATGGTGCTGAACATTGTACAGCCATCAGCGCACATCCTCAACATCTGACCTTATGATGGAAGGGAGGTCATTGATGAAATAGTTGAAAATGGTTGGGCCTCGGACACTACCCTGAGGAACTCCTGCAGTGGTGTCCCGGAACTGAGATGATTGACCTCCAACAACCAGAACCATCTTCCTTTGTGCCAGGTATAACGCCAACCAGTGGAGACTTTCCCCCATGATTCTTAACCTCTCTGAATCAAGACGTTTATCCTGAATTCTCTATCAGAGTTACAGATTGGCCATCTAAGAATTCTAATGCAGTTTTAGGAATTCCCAGCCAACTGTTGAATACTTCATTACCGATCTGATATCCCTGCCTAATGTTGTTTAATTTCAATCTGTTGTACAGGACCACATAGATTGGTAAACCAAAAATCAAACACATCTGATTTGAATTGTATCTATTATGACAACGGAAACCTAAGCTGCAAGTGGCTACAAGAGAAAGATGCAAAGCAGAACAGCAGTTATGAAATTTATTACAGGTAAAGATCAGTATTTGTTCAGGTGAGAGTGAGCAAATTGATAAAGAGGACTTAAAGAAGTACTTTGAGGCTGGGCCTACATCTCCTGGCATTTAGAGATTATTTAATTGAATCATATAAGATTCTTAGGATGCTGCGAGAATATTTCCCCCACTGTGGAATCTGGAACTCAAGGTCACAGTCTCAGAATAAGGGATCAGACATTTGGGACTCAGATTAGGAAACATTTCTTCACTCAAAAGCTTGTGAAACATTGGAATCATTTAACTGAAGAGCTGTGGATGTTCAGTCTTCGAGCAAGGAGTCAGTAGATTTTTGGATACAAAGAGAATTAAGGGACGTGTAGCTAGTTTGGGGAAGTGGAGTAAAAGTAACAGATCAGCTATGGTGAGGCTGAATTTGCGGAGCAAGTTCCGCCTTTATGTCTTATCTTTTTATTTGTTACAATAGCTGAGTTCGACGGGCAAGCAAAAACTCCTTTGACCTGGGCTGGGAAGTTCTGGTATGGGGCATGCATGACCAGAAAATTAAGCCCAAGATCAAGGTGTGGGCAAGAGGCTTTTGAAAGTTCAATTTGGGATGGGCGATAAATAAATACTGGCACATCCAATAATGAAAACCAATTGAGACATCTTGACAAGCCACTGTACAAATGCAAGTCTATTTTCTTTCACATAATCCAGGCTGACATTCCACTGAGGGAGTGTCGCATTGTTGGAGATGGCATCTTTCGAATCAGGTTTTAAAACAAAGATCTGTCTGCCCCTTCAGGTGGATATAAAAGATCACGCGGCATCTTTTGAATAAGTGTGGTGATGGACCTGGTGTCCTGGTGGATATTTATTTTTTAACCAACTTGTTGAAAGAAATGAACTGCTCAAAACCTCATTGCAGTCTGGGGATCTTTCTGTGCATTAACTGGCTTCCGTATTCCCCACTGCGCCTGAGAAGTGCGTCATTGGTTGTTTAGGTTTCCTGAGGTTATATAAGGCACTATATACGTCTCTCATTTTTTATTTAAAAACTAATTGGGAACTTTAAGCTCAGCATAATTCTGTTTTGTGCAACTTTTAACATTCTTACAAATGTGTTCATGTAAAACTTTTTCCAATTCAGTCATAGACTCACTGATAGGGTGTTGAAAAAAATATCAAACAAACTCCTGCCAACGTTAAACATTGTTTCTCGTTTAACTGGATTGTTAAATCCTGTCTTCCAGGCTTTCTAAAAATGCCCTGCGTGTGAAGCATTGCAACAAATACTTACAGAACCAAAGTCTCAATCTGGGCTGCCTCTTCATCGAGGATGGAAAAGTGTTTGACATCAATTATCTCTATACATCCGTCATTGATTCCAACCGTTTCACAGTAGTGGAACTGCATGAACATGTACTTCTTGAAAATGGTACGGCCGATATATAATCACACTTGGCAGTTTGGTACTCCATTCACTGACAGCTACAACAGTGTACTGTTCCTATCTGTGCCCTGGTTTATTTCATCCCCCACAAGGTTGTATTACTGGAGCGTTGAATGGAGGTGATGGCTGGGAACAAGGTCAGAAATGTCCCATCACGTTCTGCAATCACCTTAAGCATGGGACAGCTTGATGGAGCAACTGGGCCGTTCCTGGCCATTGTTTTGTTGTCATGGCCCTTTTGTTGAGGGATGACACAGTGGCACAGTGGTTAGCATTGTTACTTCACAGGGCAGCAGGGTAGTACAGTAGTTAGCAAAGTTGCTTCACAGCGCCAGGGTCCCAGGTTCGATTCCTGGCTAGGGTCACTGTCTGTGCGGAGTCTGCATGTTCTCCCCGTGTCTGCGTGGGTTTCCTCCGGGTGCTCCGGTTTCCTCCCACAGTCCAAAGATGTGCGGGTTAGGTGGATTGGCCATGCTAAATTGCCCGTAGTGTCCTAATAAAAGTAAGGTTAAGGGGGGGGTTGTTGGGTTACGGGTATAGGGTGGATACGTGGGTTGAGTGGGGTGATCATGGCTCGGCACAACATTGAGGGCAGAAGGGCCTGTTCTGTGCTGTATTGTTCTATGTTCTGTGTTAAAGTGGTTGCAGAAACAGGGAGACAGCGGCGAGATCTACTGGCCACGTTACGCCTGAAAGGCAACATGGTGCAACGCAACCGGTAGATGCCTGGAGATTGCTCTTCCAGGATTTACCCAGCTCACCTCGTGAGATGTTTTTAAAAAAAATTTGTTTAACGAGATCTCGCAAGACAGCTAGTCTCACTCTAATATTTATTCCCATAGTCTAAACCCCTAGGAAACTAAACCCCTTGCCTGGGAGATCTTGGGTGAGTGCTGTTCTCCACAAACAGGGACCAGATAGAATGGCAATTGTGGGGGTCTGTCAGGAGATTGGAGGCCCCCAGGTGCTTGCTCTCTGGACAGGGTTGCATCCTGGCAAGGATGCTGCCACCTGAGCATTTTGGCACTGCCAGTCTGGCACTCAAACAGTGCCACCTGGCACTGCCTAGATGCCCATGTGGCACTGCCGGCTGTCAGGGACACTGCCAGGCTGGTACTGCTCAGGTGCCATGTGCAGGATGGGCCTGGCCTGAGGACCCATTGGGGAATTAGGAGATTAGCATGCCATTTAAAAATGGCGTCCTGATCACACCCTGCACTGAGGAGTTCAACTGAGCAGAGCTCCTCCGTGCAGAAAATGAGACCGAGTGGGACCACGGCTGTGTGTTCTCCGCTGGCGTTCCCAATCTACCTGAATGGCCATTCGATGGCATGGTATTCACGGTGCTTTGAGCACACGGAAACACCTGGCTAATCATGCATGTTACAGATCTCTGTTCCCATTCGGGTAGATCATTTGGGTAGATCATGCCCAGGATGTTTACCGATACTGATGTGAAGGTACAAGACAATTTGAGATGTTCTTAAAAGGACACATGGATCCCTTTGTCATATTGTATAGAGAGTACAAAGCAAGGGCAATTAATGCTGAACCTTCATAAAACAATGGTTAAGTCTCAATTGGAATATTGTGGCCAATTCTGTGCAACACACTTTAGCAAAATGTCAAGGCCTTGGAGAGATTGTAGAGAAGATTCACTAGAATGACAGGCTATGGGCCAATTGCTGGCAAATGGGATTAGGATTGGCAGATCAGTTGCCTTTCATGCGATGGTGCAGACTCGATGGGCCGAATGGCCTTTTCTGCACTGTATTTTTCTGTGATTCTGTGATATCAAGGATTAAGGGCATCAATTATGTTGATAGACTGGAGATGTTGGGATTGTTCACATTAAGGCTGAAAGGTTTAGGAGATGTGACAGAGGTGTTAAAAATCACAAAGAATCTTGAGAGAGTAGGTGAGGAAAATTTCCAATAGCAGATAGGTCAGGAGCAAGACCGTTTCTTTCATTTGTTTATTGGACGTCGGCATAACTGGCTGGGCCATCGTTTATTGCCCTTCCCCAATTGTCCTTCAACTGATTGGCTCGCTCGGCCATTTCAGAGGGCATTAAAGAGTCATCCACATTGCTGTGGATCTGGAGCCTCATGTCGGCCAGGCGCCAGAGGGAAACTGACATTTCAGCTCCCCCCTCATTGTTCCCCACTCCACCCGCCATTACAACGACTGCCCTTAGAGCTGGAACATTCCACCCAATATAGATATGTCGTATACTTCAGATTTTCAAGGTAAATTGAAAGTTCATGGTTACAAATGGAACTACGGAGCCGGGATTCTTTGACCCCCCCCCCCCCCCCCCCCCCCCCCCCCCCGCCAGATCGGAGAATTCCCAGGGAGAGGCGTGAATCCCGCCCCGCCGCCCTGACGCCGACTGCCCTATTCTCCAGCGCCGTTTTTCGGGTGGTGGCGGGATACCCGCCACACTGGTTGGGAGCTGTTGACAGCGTTCCTCCAGGCCCCGATGGGCTGAGCGGCTGTCCAGTTTTGGCCAGTCCCACCGGTGTGAATTACTCACCTCACGCACAGCAGGACCTGGCAGGTGAGTATGCGGGGGCGGTCCTCGGGGGGCCGCAGGGGGATCCGACCCCCGGGGGGGGGGGTGGGGGGGGAGGGGAGGGGGGTGGGGGGGGGGGCTGACCCCCCACGGTGGCTGGCTCACGATCAGAGCCTACCGATCTGCGAGCAGACTTGTTCCATGGGGGGACTTCTTCCTCCGAGCCGGAGCACTTGTAGGGGCCCTGTAGGGCGCCGCCATATTGCCCATGGGCGGCGCAAAGAGAACCCTCGCCAACCCCTCCGCTGTCCACCTAGCTCCCGAAAGTTTGGCGAATTCCTCACTTTCGGTTGGCGGCTGTTGACGCCGGAGTGGTTGCCGCCGATTTTCCTGCCGGCGAGGGGACTTAGTCCCCAGAAGGGAGAATCCCGGCCTGTGTTTTTGGGAGAGAGGAGAACAACACTTACATCACATACAAGTGACATATCATCACTCTCATGATGTAGTACTGCTTTCTATTGTGCTCTATCGATCATTTGCTTGGCCTGATGAACACTTTCCCTTGACACTAGCTCCCCTGTAAGCTGCTCTTTTCAGATGAAAGCACACATATCCTGAAAGTACAGCTTTATTCACCTATATATTGAAATTGGCATCTCTTGTCAACAGTTAACTCTGCCAGTGTACTTCTGATGTTAATTGTGACAGAACCTATGTTACACCTCTTCTACAATGATGTTCCTGTGATGAGGAATGTGCTACAGGAGCAGACCATTGACCTGCTCCACAATTCACTAATGTCATGGACGGTCCTACCTTAACTTCACATTCCCCCAATATTTCTTCTTTCCCTTAGTGACCAAAAATCTATATGCTCAGTGACTGAATGGCCACAGCCCCCTGGAATGGAGAATTCCGAAGATGCAAAACCCTCTGAGCGAGGAAATTACTCCTCATCACTGCCCTAAATTCCTGACCCCTTTTCCTGAGATTTCCAGATCTCTCCAGCCAGGTGAAACAACCTCTCAGGATATAATGCAAAAACAACACAATGTGGATTCAGGAAATGTAAAATTAAAACAGGAAATGCGAACATACTCAGCAGGTCAGTCAGCATCCATGGATAGATAGAAACAGAGTTAATGGCAGAGTCTTGTGAAGGCCACAGCTGGAGAGCCGATGAGTCACCCCTGTTACCCCTTTTCAGAAAGGCCCGTACACCTTGTGACGCTTGGGCACTTGACGGCCGAGGACAGGCCTTCCCTCAGGATTAAGACCCCAGAGGCGGGAGGCTCACCCGCCGTGAGCTGCTGGCCCATTAGAGGGTGGCACGATGGCACAGTGGTTAGCACTGCTGCCTCTCAGCGCCAGGGACCCAGGTTCAGTTCTGGCCTGGGGTGACTGTGTGGAGTCTGCATGTGTCTCCTCGTGCCTGCGTGGGTTTCCTTCGGGTGCTCCAGTTTCACCGCACAGTCCAAGAATATGCCGGTTAGGTGGATTGGCCATTCTAAATTGCCCCTTAGTGTCCAAAAGGTTACGGTGGGGTTACTGGGTTATCGGGATAGGATGGGGGCGTAGGCCTGGTTAGGGTGCTCTTTGCAAAGGCTGGTGCGGACTCAATGGGCTGAATGGCCTCCTTCTGCACTGTAGGGATTCTATTCTATGAAATTGTCTGCCTTCAACAGTGCCTAAAGGGCCTCGGTAACTGCTGCCAGCACTACATCCACACAAGGCCTCAGATCGAGGAGGGACACAGACACAATGAGTGATGGTGGCGGCGTGCTGCATGGAAATGGAGAGCCACCAGCAAGGGCAGGAGTGTGGCTTTCAACAGCCGCCCCTCCCCCCATTACTGCTTCTTCCCGATGCTATGTACCTTGATCAGACACTATGCCTGTGACCAAGGAACACACACCCCCTGTGGTAGTCGATATTAGGGGTATTACGGTACCTCGGTTGGAGGTATCTGATGCTATAAGATCATTGGTGTTGGAGGTACCTGATACTGTAAGATCATTGGTGAAGCCTGCCTGCTGGTTCCGCCCAGTAAGGCGGAGTATAAGAGTCTGTGTTTCCCTAGCTGCTGCATTCTGTACCTGCGTTGCTGGGGGAAACATCTAGTTCAATAAAGCCTTCAATTGTCCTACAATCTCGCTTCGGGAGTTATTAATCGTGCATCACCCCCCTCCCCCACTCCTCCCCTGACCCAGGAAACCGCAAATAATCATGCCAGGATTTGCACGTCCTGCTCCCAATGTCATAAAATCGGTATAAAATGGAGATTAAAGAATTGGATAAGAGGAAACTGATAAGGATTCAGCTGCACTAAGCGCTCCCGGCTAAACAGATATTTACAGAAGTGAAGAGGAGAACAGCTTACAGGCGACCAAGATCACAGTCATGCCGAGCTGGAAGCCGAAATCTCCCAAAAACAAACTTCTGACCTGAAGATTTTTCTTGTAGAACCCAGGTGTGCTACCCTGAACCAGAAGAAAAAGTTTCCCAAAAAAACGATACAGGTTGTGTTTGGTAATTATTGTTGGATTTGGCTCATAGTTTTAAAACCTTTGGGATGTTATTTGGGGGAATGTATATTCTTGGAGTTTAGGAAAGCTGATATATTTGGAACAGGGTTAATTCAAGAATACTGTGTGTGTGTGTGTAGCCATTATTATAGTTAATCATAATTTCTGTTCTGTATGTTGTCTTTCTTGTGTGTTTTCAATGATTTAACACATGTTTTTTGTTTGAATCAGGACAACAAGACTGGACCTTTCTCCACTGGTTTCATCTCTTTCCTCACACCATGAATTGCAAAATAAATAGTTAAGAACTGGCATTTGAAGTTACCCTTCTGGGGTTTGGGATACACAGTGAAGATCAGTGGGGTTCACAACTCCCTTGCAATGTGTCCCCCATCTATTGTTGGGTTAGTACCAGCAGCAGCAGGGTGAGGCCTGTCATGTTATGTACTCTGGGATAACATAGGCTGCAATTGGATGCAGCTTTGACCAAAAGATACTCCAGACCTTGAAGTTAGTTCAATCTGATTTATTGAACCAGTAGCACAGTTAGCACAGTTCTCTATGAGTTCGACTCTCTGCTAACCTAAGTGTGGTTACTCTGTCTGACTGAACCAGACTAGCTCTTAGCCACGTGCTGGAGGTGTGATACTGTACATACACCCTGACTCACTCTGTAGATGTTCATCAGTGGAAAGAGGCGGAGTGTGAGTGCCTCGTGCCGTTTATAGTGAGATACCACCCCTGAGTGTCCTGCCTCCTCATTGGTCATGTTCTCTGTGTTCATTAGCTGCCTGTTTGTGCCTGTCTGCATACCATGACAAGGCCCTTAATTAATTGCCTACTTAAGGACATCAATTGATGGTGGGGAGGGAAGGCTGTCCATGGGTCTTTCTGCCATGGATTTAAACGGATTGGCAGAATGAAGGTGGCAAAGTCCCCACCCACCAGTGAGTTAAATGCCCCAAACACGGCAGAAGGGAGGGTACAAGATTCTGCCCAATATTCCAGGTGGGTGATCTTTCACAAAAATGCCATTGACCTGAATCATCAACCCTGCTTTTCTCTCCGCAGACAACTCTGCTACGCATTTTTAACATCTAGCTTCTAAAGCCATCAGAGAATTTATTTACTTTTTGCATTTCATCAAAATTTCCTGCCATTCTCCTAAACTTCAGAGCAT
This sequence comes from Scyliorhinus canicula, assembly GCF_902713615.1. NCBI lineage: Eukaryota > Metazoa > Chordata > Chondrichthyes > Carcharhiniformes > Scyliorhinidae > Scyliorhinus > Scyliorhinus canicula. Next base: position 18,562,674 of record NC_052159.1, read on the forward strand.
ATGAGCCCTATTGATAATGATAGTAAAAGTTTCTTTCAATACATAAGAAACAAACGACAGGCCAAAGTAGACATTGGGCCAATTCAAACTGATTCCGGAAGGCTAGTGATGGGAGACGAGGAAATGGCTGGAGAACTTAATAAGTACTTTGCGTCTGTCTTCACAGTGGAAGACATGAGTAATATCCCAAAAATTATAGAGGGTCAGGGGGCTGAGTTGAGTATGGTTGCCATTACAAAAGAGATGGTGCTAAAAAAGCTAAAAGGTCTTAAAATTGACAAATCTCCTGGCCCCGATGGGCTACACCCTAGAGTTCTGAGGGAGGTGGCTGAAGAAATAGCGGAAGCGTTGGTTGAGATCTTTCAAAAATCACTGGAGTTGTAACCCCCTTGTTCAAGAAAGGATCAAGACAAAAGATGGAAAATTATAGGCCAATTAGCCTAACCTCGGTTGTTGGTAAAATTCTAGAATCGATCGTTAAGGATGAGATTTCTAAATTCTTGGAAGAGCAGGGTCGGATTAGAACAAGTCAACATGGATTTAGTAAGGGGAGGTCGTGCCTGACGAACCTGTTAGAATTCTTTGAGGAGGTGACAAGTAGGTTAGACCAGGGAAACCCAGTGGATGTGGTCTATCTGGATTTCCAAAAGGCCTTTGATAAGGTGGCACACAGGAGGCTGCTGAGTAAGGTGAGGGCCCATGGTGTTCGAGGTGAGCTACTGGCATGGGTTGAGGATTGGCTGTCTGACAGAAGGCAGAGAGTTGGGATAAAAGGTTCTTTTTCGGAATGGCAGCCGGTGATCAGTGGTGTCCCACAGGGTTCAGTGTTGGGGCCGCAGCTGTTCACCATATATATTAATGATCTGGATGAAGGGACTGGGGGCATTCTAGCGAAGTTTGCCGATGATACAAAGTTAGGTGGTCAGGCAGGTAGTGCTGAGGAAGTGGGGAGGCTGCAGAAGGATCTAGACAGTTTGGGAGAGTGGTGCAGGAAATGGCTGATGCAATTCAACGTGAGAAAATGTGAGGTCTTGCACTTTGGAAAAAAGAATCCAAGCATAGACTACTTTCTAAACGGTGAGAAAATTCATAATGCCAAAGTACAAAGGGATCTGGGAGTGCTAGTCGAGGATTCCCTAAAGGTAAACATGCAGGTTGAATGTGTGATTAAGAAAGCGAATGCAATTTTGTCATTTATCTCAAGAGGGTTGGAATATAAAAGCAGCGATGTGCTACTGAGCCTTTATAAGGCTCTGGTTAGGCCCCATTTGGAGTACTGTGTCCAGTTTTGGGCCCCACATCTCAGGAAGGACATACTGGCACTGGAGCGTGTCCAGCGGAGATTCACACGGATGATCCCTGGAATGGCGGGTCTAACATATGATGAACGGCTGAGGATCCTGGGATTGTATTCATTGGAGTTTAGAAGGTTAAGGGGAGATCTAATAGAAACTTACAAGATAATACATGGCTTAGAAAGGGTGGACGCAAAAAAATTGTTTCCGTTAGGCGAGGAGACGAGGACCCGTGGGCACAGCCTTAGAATTAGAGGGAGTAAATTCAGAACAGAAATGCGGAGACATTTCTTCAGCCAGAGAGTGGTGGGCCTGTGGAATTCATTGCCGCGGAGTGCAGTGGAGGCCGGGACGCTAAATGGCTTCAAGGCAGAGATAGATAAATTCTTGATGTCGCGAGGAATTAAGGGCTACGGGGAGAATGCTGGTAGGTGGAGTTGAAATGCCCATCAGCCATGATTGAATGGCGGAGTGGACACGATGGGCCGAATGGCCTTACTTCCACTCCTATGTCTTATGGTCTTATTTATTCAGGGTGGCGTTTGCAATTAATGTGACAGAACGGAATAGAATATTTCAAAAACTGCCTTGCGCCTGAGTAACATTTTAAGCTGCGGTCACTAGATGGCACTACATTTGGTTTCTCAGCTCTGATCATCTGCAAAACTGCCTTGCTCCTGTTCCACGTAAAATTATTTAACTTTAAAGATTTTCATTCAGATTTAACCTGATAAATGCACTTACCTTTTCTTATTTTTTCTGGAAATAGGTTCATTTTCCTCCTAAATCCATTTCTCATTGCTTCTCTGTGAGGCTACAGCAGGACTTTATCTCGTCTGCATCTGGACCGGCGCACCCCTATCTCTACAGAGAAACTTGGTTTGCTATATACACCTCCCTCCAAGTGTGCTTGATTCAAATTTTATGTGTGCGCCTATATCTTTCATCGACCATCAAATCCTGTAATCTCATTTATGGGATACGACCTGCTTTCCTTGAATCTGCCTGTTCAATTTTTGCAACAACTTTGCCCATTGCTTCCTTCAGCCTGCATGTCCAATATCCCTTTAAGGCAACCACCCACCATCTAACATCTAACATCAGGCAACCACCCACCATCTAACACTCTAACATCATAAAAAATAACGTGGAAGAAACAAATGCCAGGCCTATACTGAAATATCAGGAACTCCCTACCAGCACTGTGGATGTACCTACATCATAATGATTGCAGCGGTTCAAGAAGAGGCTTTCAACACCACCTTTTAAAAAAAATTTAGAGTATCCAATTAATTTTTTCTCATTAAGGGGCAATTTAGCGTGGCCAATCCACCTGCATATCTTTGGGTTGTGGGGGCGAAACCCACGCAAACACGGGGAGAATGTGCAAGCTCCACACAAACAGTGACCCAGAGCCGGGATTGAACCTGGGACCTCGGTGCCGTCAGGCAGCAATGCTAACCAATGCACCACCGTGCTGCCGCTTGGCACCACCTTCTTAAGGGTACTTAGGGATGGACAATTACATTGGCCTTGCTAGAACCATTAACACCCCATGAAGGGACAAAAACAGAATGTATGGGAGCACCACCGGCGATAATTTCCCCACAAATCACGCCATCCTTACTTGGAAGTTTATCGCTGTTCCTTCAATGTCGCTAGGGCACAATCCTGGGAATTCCTTCCCAACAGTACTGTGGGTTCACCTCCATCACATGGACTGCAGCAGTTCAAGGTGAGGCTTTCAACACCTCTTCTCAAAGGAATTTAAGGGTGGGCAAGAGTGTGGGTCTTGCCAATGCACCTGCCACGAAAGAGTAGTTTTTAAAAAGCCACAGCAGATCAAGGAGTTGTTATATTAAAAAATAACCACTTCACTCTTCCCCCCCCACACAGCTACTTATTGTCCTCCTGTACCTTAGCCAAGTGGCTGTTAATCATGTGCTGAGGGTTGGCAGGCCATTCAACTATGGTAGCTGCAAGGGCAGCACGGTGGCGTAGTGGGTTAGCCCTGCTGCCTCACGGCACTGAGGTCCCAGGTTCGATCCTGGCTCTGGGTCACTGTCCATGTGGAGTTTGCACATTCTCCCCGTGTCTGCGTGGGTTTCACCCCCCACAATCCAAAGAAGTGGAGGATAGGTGGATTGAACAAGCTAAAGTTTCCCTTAATTGGGAAAAAAATGAATTGGGTACACTAAATTTATTTAAAAAAACAACTATGGGGACTGTATCAAAGCTTGACTTCTCTGAGAGATTAACAAGCTTTAAATTATATTTCACAGCGTTACAATGCATCAGGTCCAAATATGCTTCAGTGAGGCATTTTATGTGACTTGAATTATTAAAATAACAGATTTGAAATTACACTGGTTAATCTGAGCATACCAATGTTTGACAAATACTGCGGCACAATATTTTGGGCAATTTGCTTTCAAGGCCATGAACATTCTCTAAAGTGGCTGATAGAGGCAGTCGCAGGCAGATATCACAGTGTAGAGGTTGCAATCCCTCACCGAATTATAGAATTGTATAGAAGGCCCTCATTCAATTCATCATAGCTGTGTCAGCTCTTTGAGGGTGCTGTCCAATTAGCCCTACTTCTCCAGATTTTCCCCACAATCCAGCAAACGTCCCCACTGCCAGCATTTATCTATCCCTCTCTTCATGCCACTATTGAACCTTCATCCCACATCCTTTCAGGAAATTGATATTTTTTGTTCAAACTTGCACTCTCTGATTTTTGCTTCAGTGCAGCGTTCACTTTGAGATTCTCGTGGAAATAAACACCACTTCCCTTTTAAGTACACACAGTAGATGGTAATAATGTGATAAAGGCAAGGTATCTTTGAAGCTTACATGCTCAAGTTGACTGGTAGTTATCCGTCTCTTAAGTGCCCAAAAACTATTGGCCCACTTGTTACAGTCGGGTGCAACTGGTGAGAAATGCCAAACGAAAGATATTTAGGGAACGTTACACTGAAATAATTCAGCATCAGCAAATAATCCAATTGGTTTAGCTGAGGGGCTCTGTTGAGAGTTAGAGTCAATAATATTACGATCACTATCAGTTACTGTTTAAACCTGTTCCTCTATAGTTGCACCTCTGTGCTGGGACTGGAGATATGTGGCGGAAGTTTGACATTTTACAGCAAGGTATGAAATTGGATGGATAAAGCAGGGTGTAGCCCCGTTGCTGGCATTTCCCGCCATAGTTCGCCATTAAAAATAAGCCGCTGGCCACACGGTGTAATACTGAACGCCCCACCCTCACCGTCAGTGCACCCCAATCAAAATAATAAAGGAAATCAAAGCCACCCCTTTGGCAACTCCCGTTGAATTCTCCGCCCTCATTGGCTCTCCTGTCCGCCAGAAATAGGGGTGGAGAATGTGAGCCATGCTCTTGGTTCTTGTATTGCACTTCCCCCAAAGCCAATCCTTTCTGCAGTTGTCTTCTTACTCGCCTGCACGAGGTTTACCCGCTGACCATTCAAATGTTGGTGACACCTCAATCTCAGCAGAGAAAGTTGATTGGGATAAATGCCAATGAGAGAGGCTGTTCTATTGCAGCATCAAACTCTCTCTCTCTATCCAGCAGTCCCTCAAAGCAAGGAGGCCACTTGCCAAGGAGTGCAGCCCATGGCACGATCTTGCATGTGGAATCGTCTAGGGGCTGGTTTAGCACAGTGGGCTAAACAACTGGTTTGTAATGCAGAACAATGCCAGCAGCGCGGATTCAATTCCCGTCCCAGCCTCCCCGAACAGGCGCCGGAATGTAGCAACTAGGGGCTTTTCACAGTTACTTCATTGAAGCCTATTTGTGACAATAAGCGATTATTATTATTAACGTGGGGAGACTGTTGCACTGCAGCTAGCACACGGTTCTGGCTGAACAGAAAACTGTCCTGCTCACCCTAGCCATAGTGGAAGGATTTACAGGTTGATACTTAGCCTGCTTGACAACGTTATGAATGCACTTTTCTTGGCCATCAAGTCCTGGGCTGGGACTGGAGCCTGGAGCTTCTGACTCAGAGGTAGCGATACTACCCACAGCATCACAAGGCTGCCCAGCATACAACCGTCTCTTTTTGGCACCGTGTTGGTGGCCTCCACTTCCTTGTCCCAATGTCCGTGGGGCAGCACGGTAGCATGGTGGTTAGCATAAATGCTTCACAGCTCCAGGGTCCCAGGTTCGATTCCCGGCTGGGTCACTGTCTGTGCGGAGTCTGCACGTCCTCCCCGTGTGTGCGTGGGTTTCCTCCGGGTGCTCCGGTTTCCTCCCACAGTCCAAAGATGTGCGGGTTAGGTGGATTGGCCATGCTAAATTGCCCGTAGTGTCCTAAAAAGTAAGGTTAAGGGGGGGGGTTGTTGGGTTACGGGTATAGGGTGGATACGTGGGTTTGAGTAGGGTGATCATGGCTCGGCACAACATCGAGGGCCGAAGGGCCTGTTCTGTGCTGTGCTGTTCTATAAACCATTTCATCTTTGACTCACCTGGTGCATCACAATGTTTCCTGATGAAAGTCCAAAACTTGTCCTTTATCAGTCTGTTACTTTGCCTCTTTGTTCTACAGTTGCACCTTGTGGAGACTTCCTGACATCAACTCTGCTTTGCCTTTGTATGTGTTCAAAGTCCCCTTGTGGTGCAGCTCAAGTTGGAATTGTGTGCAGTTTCTATTCCACTTAGTATCTGTTACGATGTTTGCTGCATTATAATAATGACTATACGTGGAAAAAGTACTTAATTGGCACTTGGAGCTGCCTGAAGGATGTGAAAGGTTCCATATAAATGCCGCTGACTGCAGCAACTGTTCCTCAGTTCTAAAGATAAGGTTCACGTTTATTTGGGGTTATTTTAACTGCTGCCGATGGTGCAGAACACCTGCCAACCTCTTCCGTATCTCCAATGATTTTCGCCTCCAGTCGGTACGGAAGCACAATGAGCACCTGATGGAATATTGCTTTATTCTGTTGCCTGTACTTAAAACTACTCCCACCAGGTTTTCAAACGGCAGCAAACAAATTTGCAGAATGTAAATGAAAAGCTCAGTAGAATTGCTGTGCCTGTGCCCCATTTGTGTTCTGGAGATGGTAGTGATTGTCATGCGTGGAACCACAGAAAGACATTGTCAAAGCAAGCCTTGTTACGTCAGGAACTTCTGCACGGAATTAAGCAGCAGAAAAGTCAGTGAGAAATAACATGAAAGGGTGTGGGATCCGAGTGGAAGCAGCCGACAGAAGTACTCAACCGAGAGCATTGGAGGACAAGCAAAGAGTAAATAGGAAGTGGAGCAGGGGGGCCGTGTGGAGTGGGGGGTAGTGGGAGAAAGGTAAAGGGGCGAGGTAAAATAAAACTCATTAAGAGCCTCGCAAGGTAAAAGCTGAGGGAAGAATGAGTTAAAAACAGGAAAAGGATGGGGAGCAATGGACAAAAGATACAGCTCATAGAATTTACAGTGCAGAAGGAGGCAATTCGGCCCATCAAGTCAGCACCAGCCCTTGGAAAGAGCTCCCTATTTAAGCCCACACCCCCACCCTATCCCCGTAACCCAATAACCCCTCCTAACCTTTTTGGACACTAAGGGCAATTTAGCATGGCCAATCCACCTAACCTGCACATCTTTGGACTGTGGGAGGAAACCGGAGCACCCGAAGGAAACCCACGCAGATATGGGGCGAACGTGCAGCCTCCGCACAGACAGTGACCAGCGAATCAATCCTGGGACCCTGGAGCTACGAAGCAACCGTGCTAACCACTGTGCTACCATGCAGCCCACACTCAATGGCTCACTGAGTTTACCAGTGAGTAACTCAGCCATAGAGGACCCAGGTACAATCTGCCTTTCGTGTGTAGTTAGCTCATTTTGACCAGGGCACCAGTGGAGGTTATAAATATCTTCAGGTTAACAAGTGGAAAAACTGACCAAAGTTTTGTATCCTGCGTGGTTCCTATCTGATAAACCCTGATGAAGTGGCCATGTATGGATGTCAGGTGAAGACCAACCATTGGCAGAATGAACATGGGCAGCCAGGTAAAGGCCAATTTTCAGAGACTGACTGGAATGTCTTTGGGGGATCAACACTCCAGTGGGGCTTTGAGTGGCCTTCTTGTCTACCTGGCCACAGCTCTGGCTGCAGGCTGGCCACCGGGGGGTGGGGGGGAGAGGGGGGGGGGGGGGAATCCTCCTTCACAACAGTGACCTGGCAACCTGGTCATTTTGGCTCACAAAATATTTTGATGTTTCTGAGAGGACCCATAACGGCAGGCTGCAGTTTTGAGAGCCCGTTTGTCGGACTTCATTGGATAGTTTGTGGGCCTTCTGGTCACTAATTAGCAAATTTGAGGAAATTCAGGTGCCAGGTGAGATGGTGATGGGTTGGGACTCTCATTTGATCCCAATGTTAGGATCCTGACCTCTGAGGTGAAATCTCACGCAGTTAAATAGCTGTTGGCACTTCTGAGACAATGGGGTGGATTATCCGCCGTCGATAGCGGGGTTCCCGATGCCGCGGAGAATCAAGCCTTGGGTGCCGACCCTGTTCTGATGCTCGTGGCCCCACACTGGCGGTGGCTGCAAGCTTCACACCCCGGGCCAGCGGGATGGGCCACTTGAACCCATTTGCATCTGATTAATGGGTCGGAAGCCTGACTCTCCATGCCTCTGAGATGCTCCGGCACTCTCAGCCGGGATTCACGTGGATGTGGATTGGTACAAGCATTTTGCAGCATGGCTCTGATGCAATGGACCACCGGTGGGTCAAGGGGGTAAGTATGTAATGTAGGTCCCCACACAGATCATCGGAGGCCCCCTCCACCCCACAACACAAATCCTGCCCACTCCATCCACACCACCCCCATCAGACTTGAGATGTATTCAAATGTTCAAGGATATGACAATAAACAATCCAGGCACCTGAGTGTCTGGAAGCTGTTACCTTGTCAGTTACAGCCTACGAAAAGCTATTTATCTTTGAAAGTGAATAGAAGCCTCACAGATCAAAGGATCTGAAGGGGTTTAAAGCTTGTGATGTATTTTAGGATTCTATGAAGTCACAGCTGCTGCTTTTAACGCTTCTGTCCGAGGCAGCAGGTGTAAGGGACTGGGAAGTGAAAAAGCAGTGATCTTTCACTGTTTTTGTCTGGACTGCTTTTTAACTTCCAGGAAGGAATGACTGTTTGTGGGGTGGGGGTCTCTGATATGGATGCCTGATGGGATGTCTCTGATATGGAAGGGTCTGATGAAGGGCCTGATGGGGGTCTCTGCTGGGGAGTCATGGGGGAGTCAGGTCACCCTCATGCATGCCTGCCATGGGGGTAAAGGGTTTCCTTTACTCCACAAAAGGCTGGTATTGGGTGTCACAGATAACTGTGGGTGTCTCACTCCTGCAGGTGTTGAAACCATGACCCGGAAGTGTCGCACTGGGACAGCTTTGCAATAGAGAGGAAACAAGTCTCACTGTTTATACCTAACCAGTGAGGTTGTCCTTGTGCCACACCAGTTACCGTGACTGCCACCTACGCCTGTGCGAGTCTCTCTCCTGTTGATGGTGAAATGTCACCCGGAAGTGCCCCACTAGTACAACTTCACAGGAGAGAGAGAAAGAGGGACCACTGTTTATTCCTGACCAGTAGCCTCTTTTGAGTGAGCGTGTTTGAAGCGCTCAGATTCCCTCTTTGGTCCTTGACTACGGGATTATGTCCTGGCAATTATTGTGACTTGACCAGAGCGGACAGTGAAAGGAAGGTGAGACCACAACAATGGTAGTTTTAAAATAATTGATTTATTCAAGAGATATTAAGTCTTCTGCAACTCAGATTAATCCACACACACAAACACCGATTATGAAATACTATGTGTAAAACAAGAAACTAAACGGCACATCGAAAATTCTTACAGTTTACACAAATTTACTTTAGCACCCGCAAACACAGATACACAGTAATATTCACTCACCCACCCCAAACCTCAACAAGCTATACTAATTGGGAGTTTTCTGTGAGCTGGAGGAATATACTCACCGTTCCAGGGACAGGATAGTTAAAAAAACGTTGGTATAGATTTCTTTAGATCTTCTTCCAAGCTGGCCGGTCCTTGTGGCTGTTGTTCCTCCGGTTCTCGTGGTCTGTTTTCAGCAAGGCGAAGCGTGTGTCAGGCAGGAGAGTAGAGTTTCCAAACACAGTTCCTCAGACTTGTCATTTTAAGGGCAAAACCCTGAATGGGTCAAATACTGACCCCTCCCACAGTTGAGTTCCAGGACAAAGGAAGCCTTTCTGATTGTTGACAGGATGAAAGTGATTAGGTTCCCCAGCCAAAAGGTGTCATAAGAACATAAGAACTAGGAGCAGGAGTAGGCCATCTGGCCCCTCGAGCCTGCTCCGCCATTCAATGAGATCATGGCTGATCTTTTGTGGACTCAGCTCCACTTTCCAGCCCGAACACCATAACCCTTAATCCCTTTATTCTTCAAAAAACTATTTATCTTTATCTTAAAAACATGTAATGAAGGAGCCTCTAATGCTTCACTGGGCAAGGACATAGATTCACAACCCTTTGGGTGAAGAGGTTCCTCCTAAACTCAGTCCTAAATCTACTTACCCTCATTTTGAGGCAATGCCCCCTAGTTCTGCTTTCACCCGCCAGTGGAAACAACCTGCCCGCATCTATCATATCTATCCCATTAAGGTATTGTGGTTCCGTCTGGCCAGGGCAACAAGTGATTTCCATTTCAACTGCTCCCCCCCCCCCCCCCCCCCCCCCCTCCCCCGGAGTGAGATGAGGCAGTTTCCTTCCCGCATCATTTTCATGACTCATGGTCTGCTTGTCTTACATATTCCGTTGTCTGCCTCCAGACGTGGCTTTTACTGCAATCTGTCCTTTTAAAATGGAATGTCCTTTTCCAACATGTCCAGGTCATTTTTGGTCCTTTGCTGAGTTTGCTTCAATTTACAGGTAGTGGGGTAATGTGGATGGTCCTACTTGTCAGGGGGGGATGACAGAACTTGCGTCTCCCAAACAGAGACTCCTTCCCAATAGCTCCTAAGTGACGGATTGCTACTTTGACAAATTATCACTGGATGACTCACTGTCACAAACAATGCCCTGAGTGGTGGGGTGGACGGAATTGCCAATGAGCGACAAAGGGAACCAAGGAGATAAAGGTGAAAGAGAAAGTAAAGGAGCTCTTGAAAGAGCTATGAGTGGAAAATATAAGCAGGAAAGAGAAGGATATTCAATTAAGGACCTATTCTCTGAAACACAGTTTCAATGCAGCAAAAAAAACAAACAAATGTTTTGCTTTGGATAACAGCGGTGCGTTATCATGTGTCGTGAAAAAAACAAGCAATATTTAGTGGTGTGCCCTTGTCTACTGTTTCAAATCTACTATCAAAATGCAATGTAGACGAACCAGATACTCAATGGTATACCCAAAAGAAAATAAAAAAATTAAGTATTGGAAATCTGATCAGAAAATGTTGGAAGTTCAGGACAGGCCAGGCAGCATCTGTGGAGACGGTAGCAAAGTCGATCGGTGAGATTCTCCAACCCCTCCGTCGGGTCGGAGAACCCCCGGGGGGGGGGTGGTGCGAATCCCGCCCCGATGTCGGCTGCCGTATTCTCCGGCGCCATTTTTCAATGGCGTGTATGTGCCAAAATACGACGGCTGGTCGCGGAATCATGCCGGCGGTTCCGCGCATGCGCAAGATCACGACAACCGTTCCACACATGCACGAACATGCGCAGTCCGTTCAGTGCCGGCTTGAACAGCGCCAACCCCACCGGCGTCCAGTCCCCTAGACAGGTGAGAATTCCTCACCTTGGGGGGCATTGACGCCGGAGTAGTTGGTGCTGGTTTTCCCGCTGGCGTGGGGACTTAGTCCCCAGAAGGGAGAATCCCGCCAGTGTTTCAGATTGAAAACTTTTTACTTGTTTACTTTCCGACCATAAAGTTATGAACATTTAGAAAATGAAGATGAACATTATATTCAACAAGCACACCTCTTTTTTTACAGATTAATTCCATATACCATTCGCCAATCGCGGGATAGAGTGTCCGCGCCGTCGTGAACGCCGTCGCATTTCAGAATCAGGCACTAGCGGTTGTGGCCCCCACAGGGTGCCAGCATGGCGCTGGAGCGGTTCACGCCGGTGCACGGCGGTTCACGCCGGTTCACGCCGGGTGCGCACTGGGGGCGGCGCCAACACGCACATGCGCAGGTGGCTTTACGGAATGCGCCGGCCCCGACGCAACATGGTTGGGGCTGGATGCACAACAAAGTGGGGTGGGGGGGGGGGGGGGGTGGGGGAGAGAGAAGCCGGCCCGCCGATTGGTGGGCCCCGATCGCGGGCCAGTCCCCATTGGAGGCCCCCCCGGGAGGGAGATGAAGGCTGAAAGAAGGTGCAGAGATTTGCTAGCATGGTTCCAGGTGTGAAAAACTGTGGAAAGATTAGAGAAACTGGGGCTGTTCTCCCAAGGGCGGCACTACTGTCTCACAGCGCCAGGGACCCGGGTTCGATCCGACCTTGGGTGACTGTGGAGTTTGCACTTTCTCCCCATATCTGTGCGGGTTTCCTCCGGGTGCTCCGGATTGCTCCCACTGTCCAAAGATGCACAGATTAGGTGAATACTGAATTGCCCCTTAGCGCCCAAACATTAGGCGCGGTTTCAGGGATGGGGTGGGGGATTGAGCCGAGACGGGATGTTCTTTCGGAGTGTCAGAGCAGGCTCGATGAGCCGAATTACCTCCTTCTGCAGTTTCGAGATTTTGTGATTCAAGTTTTGTGGTTAAGAGGACATTTAATTGAAGTGTTCAAAATCATGAAGGGTTTTGCTGTGCAAGGAGAACCTGTTCCCAGTGGCAGAAGGGTCTGTAGAAAGGGTGCACAGACCTAAGATGAGTGGCAGAATAGTTGGAGGTGAGACGAAGAAGAAAAATGATCCAGTGAGTTGTCGATGATCTGGAAGGTGCTGCTGGAAAGGGCAGTGACAGCAGACACAACAACAACTTTCAAAATGGAATCGGCCAACTACTTGAAGGGGAAAACATTTGCAGGACCACGGGGAAACAACTGGGGAGTGGGATTTTTGGATAACCCTTTCAAAATGCTGACCCAGGCACCAATGCGCCGAGCAGCCTCCTCCCATGCTAGATTATTCCCGGATTAAGCAAGTTCAGAACTTAATTATCCTTTGCGGGATTGCACTACCCAATATCAGTTCCTACTGTGAGCTTCAAAATTCATTTTTGTACTCCTCATGCTTAGGTGCTGTCCTCTTTCAATTCCTGTACCGGCCTCCCCAAACAGGCGCCAGAATGTGGCGACTAGGAACTTTTCACAGTAACTTCATTTGAAGCCTACTTGTGACAATAAGCGATTTTCATTTTCATTTTTCATTTTCAATTCATAGATTTACCTACATGCTCAGCTTACACCTGTCCACCGTATGGTTTTGATTCTGTCTCCTAACCCTTCGCTCGGTGGAATGTGGAATGTACATCATGAATGTGTACATGATTTCAGGGTCAGTCTTTAAATATAAGGGGTCACCTGTTTCAAACGGAGGTGAAGAGAAATACTTTCCCTCAGAGGGCCGTGAGTTTTTGGAACTCTCTTCCTCAACAGATGATGGAAGCAGAGTCTTTGAATATTTGTAGGGCAGGGAAAGGTAGATTCTTGTTGAATAGGGGAGTGAAAGGTTATTGGGGGGGGGGGGGTATCAGGAGGTTACAATCCGATCAACCATGATCTTATTGAATGGTGCAACAGGTGGGAGAGGCCATACAGCCTACTCCTATTCTGAATTTGCATGTTTGTAAGTCCTCCACTGGCTGTTACAGCTTAATTTCACTGCAGGAAGTTTGCAATAAAGCACAATGTGAGCAAGATATATGTGGGCATCCCTTTAAAGGTTTGTTAGATCTGTTAGTTGTGGTAGCACGTTCATTATGGGTTCATGTCCCACACGAGAAATTTTGAACACCAAAATCTCAGCTAACACCCCAGAATGTTGCACAGTGGGAGGTGCCGTGCCTCTGACAACGCCTTGACTGCCTTTGTGTGAAATCAAAGAAGACCAGGGGGTGTCTCCTTGGTGACCTCACTGACCTCTAATCCCTCCACCAGCAAGCAGATGATCACATTTGTTGTTCATGGGACAGTGCCGTGAACAAATTGGCTGCTCTTTCTAAATATAGCGGTAAAGTGCTTTGGGATGTCCTCAGGGTATGACAGGTGTTGTGCAAATACAAGTCTTCCTTTTCTTACTTGTGGCTTTTGGCTGAAGCAGCTTAAAACCCCGGTCTAGTAAAATGGGCAATCTCTTGTTCATATGTTTGTTTATTTGTTGTTGGCTGGGTGGTGTTTCTTCGCTCAGAAAGTGATGAGCCTGTGGAAATCTCTACCACCCTAAGGCCATGGAGGCCAAGACGCCGAATATATTGAAGAAGTAAACAGGCGGATTTCTAGCCTCTAAAGGTGGCAAGGGGTTATGGGGAGAGCGTGGGAGCATGGCATTGCGATAGAGGATCAGCCTTGATCATATTGAGTGGAGCAGGCTCAAGAAGCCTGTTTACCCTGCTCCCATTTACCCACTTCTATGAGGAACAATCCTTTGCGGAAAAAACGGCTGAACCTGTCTTCCCAAAGCACTCGATGTAAGAAGTGACATGCTGCACATCTAAAACATGAAATTCATTGTTGAAAATCAATGTTTTGCTACACTGGTTTACTGGAAAGGACGCCAGGAATGGCATAGAATACATAGGACCAACTTACTGGATGAAAGGAGCATTCGAGACTCTGAAGATTTCGTATTAGGATGCTTCAATGAAAGCTATTGTACACTGTGCCTGCAGAAATTTATTAAAAGAAATCAGCACCAGACTTTGTTATTGCACTAAATCTTTAAAATATATATCTAATCTCTCAGAGGATTAAACGCAATAATAGGGAGTTTTAAGTATGTTTGCTATTTTTAAAATAAGCGAGAGCTTGCCAAATTTGTGCTTTGAAGTGTGTGATGGTTCACAAGATATGGTCGAGATATATTTAAACAATATGTAGGTCAGAATGTGTAGCGCACAAGCGATAAAGTCAATGAAGTCCATCATACCCATTCATGTCCATGAGCTGCTTGAATGTGACTTGTGCTTATACACCCAGCTCCACATTTCCCTTCCTAGTTAGCAGGTTAACATCTGACTGACATAAGGCATCGAAAATGTAATTATTTATTCCACGTTCTGGAAGGAAAGAAATATTTACTCTGTGGCAATTGGAAGCAGGCAGTGGCAAGCAATGAGTTACCTTTTAAAGCACAGTTGCTGTCTTTATGCAGGCAAATTCAGAAGACCATTTACACACAGCAAGCTTCCCAAATAAACCATGATGGACTGTTTTGATTTAAGAGGGAACCATGCAGTCGCTCCGCCCCCACCTGCCCTCCCACCCCCCGCCCCCCAGCTATATGACAAGTCCAGATTTTATGAGGGGAAGAGGTCTGGAGTATTTGCTGATGACATGATAATGTATGAAAGTGAGGGGCGGGATTCTCTCAGCCCAGGCCTGGCCGGAGAATCGCCGGGACGGGGGCAAATTGCGCGACGCCGCCCCGACGCCGGTCCGACGATTCCCTGGAGAGCGGAGAATCAGCGCCATTGGCGCCGGTCAGGAGCCGCTCTACTCGGCACCCCACCCCCCGGCGATTCTCCGTCTGGGATGGCCGTACAAACAATCCGAGTCCCACCGGCGGCGTCCACGTGTGGTCTTACCTGGTGGGACCTCGGCGTTCATGCGGCCTGGTGCCGGGGGGGGGGGGGGGGGGGGGCTCCGACCCCGAGGGCCTCCGCTGTGGCCTGGATCGCGAATGGAGCCTACCGATCGGCGGGCTGGCCTCTCAGGGTGGGGGCTTCTTTTGCTCCGCGTTGGCCCCTGTAGCCCTACGCCATGTTGTGTCGGGGCCGGCGCGGAGGAGGGAGACACCTCGCATGCGCGCAATGGCGCCGGTCCCATTGCGCATGCGCAGACCCATGGCGCCCATCTGACTCCGGGATCGGCAGCTGGAGTGGCGTGGGTCACTCCAGTGCCGTGTTGGCCCCCTGGAGGGGTCAGAATCGCTGCTCCTGAGGGCATGTTGACGCCGTCGAGAAACGCAACGGCGTCAACACTTAGCCTCAGGATCAGAGAATCCCGCCTGAGGTTCCTGGGCTCGCATGGCGCAATTTGCACAACTCCACTGGACTGGACTTGAGATTTGAAAACCCCATTGCACTGGACAGAATCACGTTTTTCGCTTCTCTTCGAACCTTGAGCTGGTGCCGACTTTCTCACAGGTTTTCTCACGTAACTCCGGTTGAGATTTTCCAGCTCTGGCATGGCGGGAATCCTCCCCCCCCCACTCACACCCCCACCGCGGCCATGGGGGAGTTGGCGGGCCAGCTGGAATTCCATTGACTTTCGGCAGGCCCAGAAGATCACGGCGACGAGTGGGCCAAAAATTCCTACCACCCGATGATGTAGAAAATGTGACAAGACAATTCGCAGCGATAAAGAAGAGATACCAAACAAAAGGTGAATGGGCAGCACGGTAACACAATGGTTATCACAGTTGCTTTCCAGTTCCAGAGTCCCAGGTGCGATTCCCGGCTTGGGTCACTGTCTGTGCGGAGACTGCACATTCACCCCGTGTCTGCGTGGGTTTCCTCCGGGTGTTCCGGTTTCCTCCCACATTTCAAAGACGTGCAGGTTAGGTGGATTGGCCATGCTAAATTGCTCTTAGTATCCAAAAAGGTTAAGTGGGGTTACTGGGTTGTGGGGATAGGGTGGAGGTGTGGGCTTGGGTGGGGTGATCTTTCCAAGGGCCGGTGCAGACTCAATGGGCCAAATGGCTTTTTTCTGCACTGCAAATTCTATGATTTTATGAATAGCTCGGACAAAGGGGCAGATGTTGAGGGGGATCTTAAGGTGGCACAGGTACGATGAAAGAATTTATTTTATTGAAGGCATGGGCACCAGTAGTGAGATGGACAAAGGAGAAGCTGTTCTCTCCTTCACTTCCCTTCACCACTCCTGCCCCCAGGGAGTACCAGCAGTTGATGGAACACCTATTCAGCAACAGGTTTACTGGCACTTACTGCTCCTAATTTCTTCATGCATTGTACTCTTGTAGTGATTTCCAACAGTTTCAGATGTAATAAGCATGCCCTCTTTCTGCACACAGAAAATGTGGATCCAGAGTCGTTTACATCTTCCCAACCGGCCACTACAATGGAATTCCCGATGCGGTGAAGAATCACTCTGTTCCGAAGCTTTGATCCCCTGCTGGCGGTGGCATCGAGGTTCGCACCCCGTGCCAATGGGAGGTTGCAAAATGACCCATTAGAATCCGATTAACGGGTTGGACACTGGATTCTCCATGCATCTGCTCTGGCTTTCTCGGCCTGGATTCAAGCGGGACTGGATTTGTGCAAGAATTTACCAGCGTGCCCCTGACACGGTGGATCTTGTGGTGGGCGAATCAGTTAAGTATTTAAGGTAGGTGCCCCAAAGTCCATTAGAGCCCCCCCCCCCCCCCCCCCCCCCACCTTCCTCCCCTCCCCCCAACTGTGATTTTACGCTACCAATTAGTTGGCAGCCAGGGCTGAGAAAGGCTCAGCAATCCCACGGAGGGGGGGAGACAGAAAGAGGACGGGTACCGAGAGAAGTGAGGGTGCAGGTGATTGCTTCCTGAAGGTTGACTGATGCTGCCTCAAGGAGCTGCAGTACTGTAAAACTGAAGTGAGCTCAATAACGTGCTGCAAATGGTGTCTGCTGCAAATTCAAGTGCCTGACTTTGGGGAGGTCAAAGCACCTCAGCCCTCAAACATCTTTCCTTTTGTACCATCCCAGATCGTGCTTGTAGCGAAAACGTGAAGGCCATGTGGCTGATTGGCCCACCCCTTAACCGTAAAAGTGGACGTGCCATGTAAAGTAGCGGATAGCTGACTCCTTCATGGGATGAACTGCCCGCTTAATTGACGGTGGACGCGCTGCCAAATCCCACGCACACCCACCGACTGTAATGTGGTGCACAAGTGTGACGAGGTCGGGATGGGTGTACACCATCTTAATGTGCAATTTCATGCCTTTCTGGGTCAGGCTGTTTACACACTGACCTATGAGAGGTTCTTCTGCTCGTAGTACACGTGTGACTCATCAGCCCAATATCAAGACACAGAACGTCCCGTATGGGGCCCACCATGTTTACACAAGAGTTGCCATTGGCTACAAGTGTACCAGCAGTGCAAGCAGCTTCTGAACTTAAGTTAGCAGCAAGGGCAGCACCGTGGGCAGAGGGTTAGCCCTGCTGCCTCACGGCACTGAGGTCCCAGGTTCGATCCCGGCTCTGGGTCACTGTCCGTGTGGAGTTCGCACATTTTCACCGTGTTTGCGTGGGTTTCTCCCCCACAACCCAAAGATGTGCAGGCTAGGTGGATTGGCCAAGCTAAATTGCCCCTTAATTGGAAAAAAAATGAATTGGGTACTCTAAATTAAAAAAAAAGTTAACAGCAGCTTTGATTTCAGTGCACCGTCTGTAAAAGTGCTCCGTCTACAGTCATAAAGTTTGGTATTTTCAGTGGTGAAATGCATTTGTTATTCTGTGGAACACAATGGCCAGAATTTTATCAATGCTCAGTTGTCCCACCACCGAATGTAGGACCCGAACCTGTATGGACAGACAGCTGGTCCCAGAATGGAATTTTCCAGGTGTTGTCCAATTAATTGGATGCCATTGATACCGTTGACCAGTCGAGGCAGCTGGCCCACCTCTTAGAGCTGGCAACTCGGGCCAGGAGTTTGGTAGCCTTGGCCCATGTTGGGGTCTCCCCCTCCAACTGTTCTATCTCTGCCACTAGAGGCTACACCGCACCGATCTCCGGGGCCTGATGTAATATCATGGTGTAACTTTTCTTGTTTTAATAAACATTTTATGCTTTGTAATAACAGTTTGCCAGCAAACTCCTGTGAATTTGTTCAGCAACTTAATGCCACTTCTGTAAAAAGAATCTATCAAGTCGGGTTTCACTCTGGGATCTGACTTGTCCAGCATTAACATCAAGTCGGGCCATAACAATAGATAAGCTTGTTCCATCGCATTGTAACAGACTGACATGGGGCGTGATTCTCGGGCCCTGTTTCGCTCGAGCGAGATTGCAATTCGGCCAGTGAATAGTGGGAGAGGCTGAAAACGAGAACTGCGCCCGGCCCAAAACCGTTTGTGATACGGGAGACGTAGGCAAAATCGGATCCCACCGTAGCGTGGCGGGAAACCAATTATCACCACTTAAGCCCCATTTCCAGACAAATAATGGGAGCCACCCCACATCCTGCGGCCTCCCCAGTAAGTGGTCATGCTGGCACCGATCAGTACTTCTTTTGAAAAACGTGAACCTGGCAGATCGGTTGCTGCGGGGAGCCGAGGAGGTGATTAGCCATCTTCAGTCACAGTCAGTGAGCCCGGGGACTGGGCATGCTTCCCCTGTATTCGGAGGGCGGGGTGGAGGGGTAACCAGAGGGTGCAGCCCCGGTTGGAGGGGGCTGGGAGTATCGAGGCTTGGGGAGGGCGGGAAATTCTGCTGTAGGGGGTGGGCATTGATAGGGGCGGGGAGGTCGGCAGTGCGTGGGTCTTCCATGCCAAACTCTGGACCATGTGTTCAATCTTGTTAATGAGATTGAGATGAATGTAAGTTAATGTTAATGATATTCTTGACCTTTTTGGGCATGATCCAGAATTCGGCATCGGTAGCGGGCCAGGTGAATCTCAAAACGACTTGCGGCCGTGCAAACCTCGGTTTTGCCCTCTCCCGCTATTCACCCGTTGTGCCTCGATCCGGGCTGAGCGCAACGCGGCCGCTGAATGGCGCCCATCAATGCTTTGGAGACCATTGGTCAGAATAGACCTACTTGATTGAAGGGACACAATTCTTCGAGGACACCCAATGGCCAGAGGAGGTCCGGACTAGGAACCCGAGAAAGGAATACCCGCGATCGAGAGTCCAAGGACCGATCCCACCTCCCAAAAATACCTGCGATCGAAGATGTGGCTCTAGGGTTGAACTCATCAGCCATGCAAAGATGCACAGAACCCATGACCAGTAATGCCGAGTTTCTTAGATGGACAATACTCATTAGCGAGTGATTGTCAAAGATTACATACTCACCAAAACCATTGATCCATTATAGTTCCTTTAATGGAATTAACATCCTCATGATAAACCAAAGTTTATGTGCATTTTAAACATACTTATAAACACTATTCTAAAACATTAACCCACCAAAGAAATGCTCTCAGATGTCTCCTTGCCTCTGCTCTGATTCTGGACGGGAGAAAAAAGTGCAAATAAAAAGCGTAAGAACTTACGAATCATCACAACAAGAAGGCCAAGTTATCCAGTTCAGTGCAGCGCTTCCATGAAAACACTAAAAGGCTGGGAGTTCAGACGTGGCGTGCTTTCCTCGTGCATGCCCATGCATCAGAACTTCGGAAAGTCCCAAGACAATCTCCGTACACCAGAAGATTGTACGGACGTTATGGATCATTGTACATTCCAAATCGTTTTCATCAAAATAAAGTATCCATTTGGTGTGTATTTATTTGCAGAATTAATCTGTGTGAAAAACAATTCGAATTTTAATTGGCTTTTATCTAAGGTCAGGTTCCAACCGATGTTGTAATCTGAAGAAAATGTACATTGCAAATTATATAAATATTAATACAATATTGCAAGTATCCTAAAGGATATTTGTGAGGGGAAAATGCTAGCTTGTACTCTCTCTGGATCCAAGGCAGTGTTATTCATTACCAAATTAAAGCTAAAAAGGTTTATAAATTAACATGTAGAGTTCACTCCAAGGCTGAGTTTGCATTCTAATTGGTGGATTAATCAACAAAAACTGCTTCAGCTTTAGTGTAAATAGTATCAGCTGTGGTTCAGTTGTAGAATTCTACCAGTGAATCAAGAGGTTGTGGGTTCAGATCCTACTCCAGAGACCTGAGCACTAAATGTAGGCAGACATTCGAGCACAGCTCTGAGGGAGCTCATAAGGTTGCCAGAAGAAGTGGTGAGCCTGAGGATTGGTAACAATTTTGAATCCAGCAAAGGAGGACTTAGAAACGCATAAAGGAAGAGAAAAGAGAACATGAATGTAAGCTGGTGAGAAGTACAGTGGCAGATTGTAAAAGCCTCTTTAGGTACGTGAAATGGAAAAGATTAGTAAGGACAAATGTGGGTCTGACACAGGCGTAGACAGGAGAATTAATAATGGAGAATAGGAAAATGGTGAAGAAATTAAACAATTACATTGTGTCTTGTCTTCATAAAGGAAGGTGCAGAAAATCTCCAAGAGGTTTTGTGAAAATGAAGAACGGCAATAAATAATATTAATAAAGAGGGAGTTCTCAAAAAAAATTAATTGGACTGAAGGTTGATAAATTCTCTGGACTGGGTGAGCTACATCCCAGAATATTGAAGGAGATGGCTGTAGAGATGGTGGATGCAATAATGATTATTTTTCGATATCCTGGTGTTTACCATTGACCAGAAACAGAACTGGATTAGCCATATAAATATGATGGCAAAAGAGCAGGTCAAAGGCTAGGAGTCCTATAGTGGGTAAGGTACCCCCTGACTACCCAAAGCCAGTCCAGCATCTAGAAGGCTCAAGTCAGGAGTGTGATGGAATACTCCCCACTTGCTTGGATGAGTGCAGCTCCAACAATACACAGGAGTCTCAACACCATCCAGGACAAAGCAACCCACTTGATTATTTCTCCTTCCACAAACATTCACTCCCTCCACCCCCGACTCACAGTAGCACCCATGTGCACCATCTACAAGGTGCACCCCAGGAACACACTAAGGGTTCTTAGGCAGCACCTGCCAAATTCATGACCACTACCATCTAGAAGGACAAGAGCAGCAGACACCTGGGAACCCCACCACCTGAAGGTTCCCCTCCAACTCACTCACCATCCTGACTTGGAAATATATCACGGTTCCTTCACTGGGTCGAATTCCTGCGACTCCCTATGCAACAGCACTGTAGGTGTACCTACACTTCAGGGGCTGCAGCAGTTCAAAAGGGCAGCTCACCACCACATTCTCAAGGACAACTAGGGATGGGCAATTGCGTACCTTGTGTTGCCCTAGTATGTATTTTCTTTTTATTTTATTGTATTTTCATGTACTAAATGACCTGTTTGAGCTGCGCGCAGAAAATACTTTTCACTGTACCTCAGTACATGTGACAATAAACAAATAAATAAATAAATGCTGGTCTAGTCAGCAACGTCCACATCCCATAAATTGAACATTTTTAAAAATTCTATGGATTCTGGAAAGGTTCCTGCAAATTAGAAAATATCAAATGTGACCCCAATGTGTAAGGAGAAAGGTCAGGAGGAAACAGAGAACGACAGACCTATTAGTTTGATGTCAGTATTAGGGAAAATATTAGAATCTATTATAAAAGATGGGTAACTGGACACTTAGAGAATAATGATCGGTTAACATAGATTTATGAAAGGGAGAGGAACCTTTCAAAAAAATAAATTTTGAGTATCCATTTATTTTTTTTTTCAATTAAGGGGCAATTTAGCGTGGCCAATCCACCTATCCTGCACATCTTTGTGCTGTGGGGCTGAGACCCACACAGACACGGGGAGAATGTGCAAACTCCACACGGACTGTGACCCGGGGCTGGGATCGAACCTGGGCCCTCAGTGCCGTGAGTCTGCAGTGCTAACCACCGTGCCGCCCCGTGTTTGAAAAACTGTTGGAGTTCCTTAACAATGTTGCCTGTAGCATAGCTAAAGGAGAACCAGTGGATGTGGTGCACTTAGATTTTCAGAAAGCTTTTGATAAGGTCCCATACAGGAGGACATGGCATCGGGTGGATATACTAGTATGGATTGAGAATTAGTTAGCAGACAGAAAATAAAGAGTAGAAATAAACACATCATTCTCAGGATCAGTGCTAGGTACACCGTTATTCACAATCTATGAATGATTTTGATGTGGGGACCAATTGTACAGTTTACAAACTTACTGATGAGGGTTATAGCTAAGGGGTGTTTTTCTGACTGGAAGCCCGTTTCCAGTGGGGTCCCGCAGGGACCAGTGTTGGGCTCTAGCTGTTTATATTAATGATTTAGACATGAGTATAAGAGGGTTAATCAATAACTTCATGGATGATATGAAAATTAGTGGGGTGGTAAATAAAGAGGAGGATAGCCTTAGATTACAGGAGGATATAGACAGGATGATCAGTGGCAAATGGATTTCAATCCGGACAAGGTGTGAGGTGATACACTTGGGCAGGACAAACAAGACAAGGGAAGACATGATAAATGGCAGGACGCTGGGAAGCACCTAGGATCAGAGGGATTTTGGGTGCATGTACACCATGTAGGGCAGCACGGTAGCATTGTGAATAGCACAATCGCTTCACAGCTCCAGGGTCCCAGGTTCGATTCCAGCTTGGGTCACTGTCTGTGCGGAGTCTGCACATCCTCCCCGTGTGTGCGTGGGTTTCCTCCGGGTGCTCCGGTTTCCTCCTACAGTCCAAACATGTGCAAGTTAGGTGGATTGGACATGATAAATTGCCCATAGTGTCCAAAATTGCCCTTAGTGTTGGGTGGGGTTACTGGGTTATAGGGATAGGGTGGAGGTGTTAACCTTGGGTAGGGTGCTCTTTCCAGGAGCCAGTGCAGACTCGATGGGCCGAATGGCCTCCTTCTGCACTGTAAATTCTATGATAAATTCTATGATCCTTAAGGTGGATGAGCTGGTAGATACAGTGGCGAAGAAGGCAAATGGTATACCAATAAAGGTATACTTGCCTTTATTGGCCATGGCATAGAGTTTAAGAGCAAGGACGTTATGCTGGAACTGTATAAAACATTGGTCAGGCCACAGCTAGAGTATTGTGTGCAGTTCTGGAATCCACGTTATAGGAGGGATGTGATAGCACTGGAAAGGGTGCAGGCGAGATTTACCAGGATGTTGCCTGGGCTGGAGAATTTTAGTTATGAAGAGAGATTGGATAGACTTGGATGGTTTTCTTTGGAGCAGAGGAGACTGAGGGGGGGACATGATTGAGATGTATAAAAGTATGAGGGGATTAAATAGAGTTGACAGGAACAATTTTTTTCACCTTGGTGGAGGGATCAATGAGGCATAGATTTAAGGTAAGGGGCAAGAGATTTAGAGGGGTGTGAGGAAAAACCTTTTTACCCAGCGGCTGGTGGGAGTTTGGAACTCGCTGCCTGAAAGGGTGGTAAAGGAGGGACCCTTATAACATTTAAGAAGTATTTAGATGTGCACTTGCCATCGTAAAGCATAAAAGGCCAAGTGCTGGAAAATGGGATTAGAATAGTTAAGTAGAATAGTTTTTGATCGGCGCATCCTCGATGGTCTGAAGGGCCTTTTCTATGTTGTCTGACTCTATGACACAAAACCAGGTAGAATTGCAAGTTGTGAGGAAATTGCAAGGAAGCTTTAAGGGAATTTGGAGAGGATAACTGAGTGGACACGAACATGGCAGATGGAATGCAATGAAAAAATTTTTTTTTATGTGTTCATGGGCTGCAGGCAGCGCTGGCTGGGCCAGCATTTATTCCCCATCACTCAGGATATTTAAGAGTCAATCACATTGCTGTGGGTGGGTCTGGAGTCACATGTAGGCCAGACCAAGTAAGGGTGGCAGATTTCCTTCCCTCAAGGACATTTGTTAATCAGATGTTTTTTTTTAAATCACAATTGACAATGGTTTCATGGTCATCATTTTAATTCCAGTTTTTAAAATTGAATTCAAGTTTCACTGTCCGCCGAGGTGAGATCGAAACCTGCGTCCCCAAAAGGCAAATTGTTTATTGGCTTTCTTTGCAAGGGGATTTGAGTGCAGGATTAACAATGTCTTGCTGCAATTGTATGGAGCCTTAGTTAGACCTCACCTGGAATACTGTGCACAGTTTTGGTCTTGTTCGCTAAGGAAGGATATACTTGCCACAGAGGGAGTGCAATGGGGGTTCAACGGACTAATTCCTCGGATGACAGGGTTGTCTCATGAGGAGATATTGAGGAAACTGGGAGGTAATCGCATTAAAAATTACAAACTTGGCACAGGGCATGACAGGGGTATGATGTGTATCAGGTGTTTCGACAGGCTGAACGGGGCAGCATGGTAGCATAGTGGTTAGCACAGTTGCTTCACAGCTCCAGGGTCCCAGGTGCGATTCCCGGCTTGGGTCTCTGTCTGTGCGGAGTCTGGACATTCTCCTCGTGTGTGCGTGGGTTTCCTCCGGGTGCTCCGGTTTCCTCCCACAGTCCAAAGAAGTGCAGGTTAGGTGGATTGGCAATGCTAAATCACCCTTAGTGTCCAAAAAGGTCCAAAAAACGTTGGGAGGGGCTGCTGGGTAACGGGGATGAGGCGGTGTAGTGTGCTTGGGTAGGGTGCTCTTTCGAAGGTTCGGTGCAGACTCGATGGGCCGAATGGCCTCCTTCTGCACTGTAAATTCTATGATGAGCCTAGAACCAGGAAATGCAGTTACAGAATAAGAATAAGTCGCAGGCCATTTGAATAAGCTGAGGAGGAATTTCTTCACGCAGAGGATGATGAACCTTTGGAATTCTCTACGCCGGGGGCTGTGGAAGCTCAGTCACTGAGCATGTTCAAGACAGAGATCACTAAATTGTGCTGTGGGGGCACTTCTCCTTCTGCGCCGGCCCCTGTAGGGCTCCGCCATGGCCGGTGCGGAGAAGACACCCCCCCTGCGCATGCGTCAGAATACGCCGGCCTGTTTGCGCATGCAGTGAACCACGTCGGTGGTTCTGCGCATGCGCTAACTCGCGCAGTCCCTTCGGCGCCGGTTGACCCGACGCTGGAGTGGGTCACCCCGATTTTTACACCGTCGTCGGGCCATCACACCGGAATGGGAGAATCCAGCCTATTGTCTCCAAAACAGAGAATCCAGCCCACGATCTGCCTAAATGGTGGAGCTGGCTGGATGGGCCGAAAGGTCTACGCCTGTGTTGCTATGCCATCTGTTCTTACTGTCAGAGGTGCTCAGCTGCACAGTATTATTCTGCGATTCTGTCCTTTGGATGTGGCATTAAACTGAGGCCTTTATTGCCCTCTTGTCTGGGTGTAAATGATCCCATGGTTCGACTGAAAGGAGAGCAGGAAACCTTTCCCGAGCAATATTTATCATTCAATCAAAATCTGAAAGCAGTTCCTGAATTGCCGCTTGTGTGTAAATTGACATGACAACAGTATTGTCTGCAAAGTGCTTTGGAGGATCCTTGTGTCATCAAAGGTGCGGTACAAATGCCAGTCTTTCCTTTTTTGATGAAAATTTAAATGACGAGAGATGATTCACTGTCTCCAAAGCAAAATACTGTGGATAGAACCATAGAATTCCTACAGTGTCGAAAGAGGCAATTCGGCCCATCGAGTCTGCGCCAACCCTCTGAAAAAGCCCACTCCCCGCCCCTTCCCCACAAGTTAGCAATCTCTGTCTTGCACATGCTCAATGATTGAGCTTCCACAGCCCCCAGCGCAGAGAATTCCAAAGATTGATCATCACCTCCAGGGCCCGTTCCTCGAAGGTGGTGCAGATTCATATACCCGGCACGCCCTCGACTAATCAGGGCCCTCTCCCAGCGATTGCGGGAGAGTTTCTCCTGCGGAGACAAGAGAGGACAACATTAGCCACATGCTGGTTCATAGTGGTGAAAGGGGGGTGGGAAGGAAGGGTTCAAGGGGTTCAAGGGAAAGAGAGGTTGTAGGGTGGGTTGGGGGCTGCATGGAGGGCTAGGCGTTGGATGCTCGTGTGGGAGTGGAAAGGTGTGGGAGACGCATTGGTGTCAACTCATCCGTGCTGCCCGGTGTAGGTCGTTGACTTTCTTGTGACACTGGAGGTCTGCCCTCCTGGTCATGCCCCCGAGCTCACAGCCGCCGCCACTTCATCCCAGGCGGCACTGGCTGCCCGGTGGCTCACCCTCCGGGACCCTCGGGGGAACGGGACATCCTTCCTTCGCTCCATCGCAATTCGGAGCCTGGCCAGATCTGCATAACTGAATGTTGGGGCCAGTCTTCTCAGAGGCATGGCTCTGAGCTGGCTGGGATTGGCTGTGCAAGTGCTGTTTAAGTGCTGCTCAACCTTGTTAGTGGTGGACTGGCAAGCGCGGTCCTGGCAAATCGGTTGGTGAGTCTTTATTTGCGACGAGAAGCCCTTTGGCCTCATTAAGTGGGCCAATTGACATTGAATAGTGTTCCTGCTCGCTACCACACTTAGAAATTTTCCGGAGAATCTTGCCGTCTGCGCAACCTTGTGAAATTTTCGCCCTGGGTGTTACAATAAAGAGCGTGATTCAAGGGGGAAAAAACAGAATCCATTTTTTGAGCTCAGCTCGTTAGTATAGGAAGATTGCTCACTGATCGCGGCGCTATTTTTAAAGGCAGCCCTGATCTATCCACCCTCCTCATGATCTTTATTGTCACAAGCAGGCTTACAGTAACACTGCAGTGAAGTCACTGAGAAAAGCCCCTCGTCACCACATTCCGGCGCCTGTTCGGGTCACTGAGGGAGAATTCAGAATGTCCAAGTGACCCAACAGCGCGTCTTTCAGGACTTGTGGGAGGAAACCGGAGCACCCGGTGGAAACCCACGCAGACATGAGGAGAACGTGCAGCCTCCACACAGTAAGTGATCCAAGCCGGGAATCGAACCTGGGATCCTGGAGCTGTGAAGCAACAGTGCTAACCACTGTGCTACCATTGGCGACCCCATTAACTCCAGCCAACTTACCTCTTCCAGGGTCCTCCGGCCCCGCCCCTCACCTGACCTCTTAAGGGCAAGGTTTTTTTATGACAATTGACAATGGTTTCATGGTCACACTAAACTGCCCCTTAATTGGAAAAAATAGAATTGGGTACTCCAAATTTTTGAAATCTAAGTAATTTGCTCAGCTGAACTACGTAGCACATGGTCGGCTAATCCAGCTGTGGACAAGATGGCCTCTGGGACAATTGGAGGCACAGTCCCACTCACACTGAATAACCATGGCTACCTTTGCCTTGCTTTTGAAGATCGAGTTGAGAAACCATGTGGAAATTCATTCTGATGATAAAGCAAGGGATAGCGAACCATCAGTCAGTTCTGAAAATGGCCATCAACTGGAATTCTCTCCATAGCTGCTGCCAGGTCTTCTGGGAATTTCCAGAAGATTTTCCATTTATTTTGCATTTCCAGCACTCAGCATTCGGCAGCACGATGATATAGCGGTTAGCACTGCTGCATCACAGCGCTCGGGACCCGGGTTCAATTCTTCCGGGTTTCCTCCAGGTGCTCCTGTTTCCTCCCACAGTCCAAAGATGTGTAGGTTAGCTGGATTGACCATGATAGATTACTCCTTAGTGTCCAAATATGTGCAGGTTAGTTATAACCTGGACGACCTATCAAATGAGAGTTCTGGCCATACTGAGTGACCCATCCCTCCCACTGACCACATGTTCATTCTCCCATAGGTCCTCCAGCTGACAGTACTGGCCCATCTGGGGTGGACCCCTGCCCTGCCTCCAATGAGGCCACCTCGGAGGCGAGGTCTGAGGATGCCACAATCAATGCTTCACAATTGGCATCCCCACCCTCCACCAGGGCACATATACGCTACATGCACCTCGGTGGGCACTGAGCGGGAGGAGGGGCACTGGGTGCCAAACCGGGACTCATCCTATGGAGTGGGGATGGTGGCCACCAGCTTTCCACTCCTCTGATGAGGACGCATCTCGAAGTCAGCACACGGGACAGGGCAGCACGCCTGTACATGTGCCATCGACAAGTATGCCAAAGCCCTCTGGCCCCAGAGACCCAGGAGACACCAACCAGGGGAATCGAAGGCCAAGGGATGAGGTAAGCAGCAGGCTGCCTCAACTCAGATGTGCAATCCGGGGGCACACATGACATAGCAGTAGAGCAAGGAAGGCAAAGCACAATGAGGATCACTGAGGGCACCGGGGGGGGAGGGGGGGGGGGGGGAGAGAGAGAGAGGGGAGGGGGGGAGAACAGGGGGTGGGGGAATGGGGTGAGGCAGATGGTGGGGATAGTAAGGTGGCATTGCTGGAACACCTGTGATACATTAGAAACCCTTCGCCACAACCAGTACGATGCCTCTGTCACTTTCACAATGCGGACTGACCTCCAAACCCATGGCTCAAATCTCCAGGCATCCCCCCCCCCCCCCCCACCCCCTCCCCAGGCACACAATGTGCAGGTGATGGGTGTGAGCAAGCACTCAGCAGACAGGCAGAGGTCAAACTACTGGAGCACCAGCGGGTTATCATCACACCCCTGGCCTGGATAGTGACCCGCTGGCAGTGCCAACACAGTCCCAGCACCCTGGAGTGATGTTACACATACCCTTGGAGGGTGGGAAGTGGGGGTGGGTAAGTGTGATGAACAGTATTAATAACTGCTGTAAACAGTACCTGACCTTTAATACCTTGCCCCTTTAAGAGGCTTGGAACCCTGGGGGACTCCGCCTCTGGCTACGCCCCCAGGAAACGGTATATAGGATAACGCTCCTTGTGGTGAGCACACTTCTCTCGGATGCTGTTCAGTTCTCTGTAGATTAAAGCCTTTTGATTACCGACCTCGCTCTCGCGTCATAATTGAGGGTGCCTCAATAAGGTAGTGATAACGGACAAGGCCATGCCCTAAGTGAAGCGTGCAAGTGCGAGGGCCTCCCTGGGCCTCCGGTCTTGCCGGACCCTCGCCGCTGCCGTCTGCCCTGCGGCCTCCGGTTCCTCCCTGGACTCGTTCTCCAGCCCCTGCTGGTCCAGCGCCTCCTTATCCTCCTTGCCCTCCTCACCCTCCTCCTCTTCCTCAGAGGTGGGCACATATTCCTCATCCCCAACCTCCAGCATGTCGACCTCCTGCTGTGCCAGGTTGCAGAGGGCAGATCTGACCACCACAAAGTGGGCGACCCGCCGGGTGGTGTACCGCAGGGCACCACCGGAGCGATCGAGGTATCGGAACCACAGTTTGAGCAGTCCGATGCTCCGCTCAATCATAGCCCAGGTGGCCGGGCCTGGCTGTACCAGGTCTCCACTTCGACTTCGGTCTCCGTACTGGCATCATTAGCCAGCTCCTCAGCGGGTCAACTTACCGCAAGAGCCAGACCCTCCCCCCCATCCTGGGGTGGTCCTCGAAGAGGCCGGGGATGTCTGACTTCCACAGGACGTAGCTGTCATGCACACTCCCTGGAAAACGTGCATACATGTGCATGATCTGCATCTGGTGGTCACACATGAGCTGAATGTTCAGGGAGTGGAACCCTTCCTTTTAAAGTAAGGCATTCCCAGATGGCCCGGTGAGCGCAAGATGACGTAGAATCATAGAATTTACAGTGCAGAAGGAGGCCATTTGGCCCATCGAGTCTGCACCGGCGGGGGAAGATTAAAACTAAGATCATAGTTTGCCCATCCTGCGAGATTTAATGGCCATAACAGGATTTGTGAATGGGTCTGTTAGATCACAACCTCTGTTGGAAGGGAGGTGAGCTTTCTTTGGGGAAGAAAGGGGGGTGCTTGCATTCCACTGTGATGTAAAAATGCTTGGCAGAACGAGTGATGACGTGGGACTGAAGAATAGCCTGGCCCATGGTATGACATATTTTGTCACATGGTAAAAGACTCAGAGAGAATACTCTATAAGCAGCCAGCCTGCATGGAAGCGACACCATGCATGTCAGTAACCTGCGATCTGGAAATGCTTAAAGACCGACTATAAATGGTTCATGTTTAAAGATGCAAATCTCAAGATCTCATCATTGAGACATCTGAAGAACACATATTACAAGCGAGTGTTGAGTGTAGATCATTGTTTTTGAGGGAGGCTGAACTTTGGAGACTTGACTTTTGAGTTTCTCTTCAGATCTTTGTTGGTGATGTTGGCGATACTGCGCCATTGTCAAAAGCTGCATTGCTGATCTCCAACTAGGTTGGAGTTGCATATTTGGTAAGTTCTGAAAGTATTCATGCTTCAGCAGCTTAAGGTTGGCTTCAATGTGGTCATTCGACTGGGAGATAACGGGTGGGATTCTCTCAGCCTAGGCCGGTCCGGATAATCGCTGGGATGGGCACAAATCTTGCGACGTTGCCCCGACGCCGGTCTGCCTATTCTCCGGAGAGCAGAGAATCGGCACCATTGGTGCCGGTCTGGTCGGCGAGGCTCCGGTAAGCGGCTGCTCTACACGGCCCACCTGGTGATTCTCCGCCCGGGATGGGCCGAACGGCCGTACAAAAAACCCGAGTCCCGCTGGCCCTGTTCTAACCTGGTCTTACCCGGCGGGACCTCGCCGTGAATGGATCCGGGTCCGACACCGGGGTGGGGGGGGCCTCCTCTGTGGCCTGGCCCGCAATCGGGGTCTACCGAACGACGGGCCGGCGTCTCGGGCTTGAGGTCTCTTTTGTTCCACGCCAGCCCCTGTAACCCTACGCCATGTTGCGTCGTGGCCGGCGCGGAGAAGGGAGCCACCTCGCATGCACGGCAATCGCGCCGGTCCCACTGCGCATGCACAGACCCGCAGCGCCCATCTGATGCGTCGCGTTACGGGCCGGGCTTTAAAGCAATTATGCTAACCACCATGCTACCATGCTGCCCTGTTAGGCAAACCGCTCAGTTTTACCAAACCAAGACTGATGAAAGAGCACCATGGGTGTACCCACACCACACCAACTACACCAGTTCAAAAAAGGATGAACAATTATTATTAGCTTTGCCGGTGATGCTCACAATCCCAAAGCAGATATTTAAAAAATATGGAATTTACAGCACATTTGGCCAACTGTTTGTGCTGCTCTTTATGCTCCACATGTGCCTCCTCCCACCTTACTCCACCTAACCCTATCTTCATATCCTTCTATTCCTTTATCCCTCCTGCTCTTACCTAGCTTTTCCTTAAAGATATGTACATTATTCACCTCAACTACCTCTTCACGTCATGCATACTCTTTTGGATGCCGACCCTAAAAGCTCCACCGGCGGATTCTCCGTTTCTGACTGTTGACACCAGCGTCGAATCCGTGGACTTCCACGACAGGAAAGCTGGCGCCACACCTGGACCGATTCTGGTACTGTGAAGGGGCTAGCACCGGTGCCGCATGGAACTCAATCGATTCTAATGAGAAACTGTACCAGATTTGCCAGATTCGCAATTGACACTCAGGAGGTTAACAAGCTGCAGCTGCATATACACATTTCACTCCCCACACACATCATCCCCACCAACAACATGGCAGCGAGGGGAGCAGCTGCACGTTTCACCGATGCCGAGCTGGAGACCCTTCTGGGTGCCGTGGAGGAGAGGAGGATGACCCTGTACCTTGGCCCGGGAAGGAGGCTGCCAGCCACCGCCATTCGTCATGCCTGGGTGCAGGCGACAGAGGCGGTCAGCGCCACCAGCAACACCAGACTGGCCAACCGTGCCCGAAGAAACTGCATGACTCCCCCCCCCCCCCCCCCCCCCATTGCGGGGGCGGGGAGAAGGGAGGGGGGGAGTGGGGGGGGGGGGGGTGGGGGTGGTGTACGGTGAGGGTGGTGTGGGGGTAAGGGTGTTGTGGGTGATGTTGTGTGAGGGCGGTGTGGGAGTGAGGGTGGTGTGGGGGTGAGGGTGGTGTGGGGTAAGGGTGTTGTGGGTGGTGTGTGAGGGCGGTGTGGAGTGAGGGTGGTGTGGGGGTGAGGGTGGTGTGGGGGTAAGGGTGTTTTGGGTGGTGTGTGAGGGCGGTGTGGGAGTGAGGATAGTGTGGGGGTGAGGGTGGTGTTGTGTGAGCGTGGTGTGGGAGTGAGGGTGGTGTGGGGGTGAGGGTGGTGTTGTGTGAGGGCGGTGTGGGAGTGAGGGTGGTGTGGGGGTGAGGGTGGTGTGGGGGTAAGGGTGTTGTGGGTGGTGTGTGAGGGCGGTGTGGGAGTGAGGGTGGTGTGGGGGTGAGGGTGGTGTTGTGTGAGGGCGGTGTGGGAGTGAGGGTGGTGTGGGGGTGAGGGTGGTGTGGGGGTAAGGGTGTTGTGGGTGGTGTGTGAGGGCGGTGTGGAAGTGAGGGTGGTGTGGGGTGAGGGTGGTGTTGTGTGAGGGTGGTGTGGGAGTGAGGGTGATGTAGGGTGAGGGTGATGTGGGGGTAAGGGTGTTGTGGGGGTGAGGGTGGTGTGGGTGGTGTTGTGTGAGGGAAGTGTGGGGATGATGGTGGTGTGGGGGTGGTGTTGGCACACGTATCATGGAGAATCGCAACAAAACAGGGTCTCACTTCCTCGCCCGTGGCCGAGCTCCACTTCGCCGACCTCTCTTTCCCCAGGGCAGCCGACCATGTCCAGGGCCCTCTGCTCTGCTATGGTGAGGGGCTGCAGGTCCGGTGGTCCCCTACCAGTCTTCTACCATTCCCGGTGATTGTGCCACAATCCCAGATGGAGATGGTCCACTCCCTGTACTCCATAGCCATGAGCGTGCAGACCCTGGTCAAGACCAGAGCGGACTGGCAGCGCTAGGTGGCGGCGGAGACTCGGGGGATGGCTCTGCTCGCATCCCTGTCCCAAGGAGTAACCCGGGGGCCATCGGGCACCCCGAGGGAGGAGGAGGTGATGGGTCCCATGCCGGTGACTCCCATAGGTGAGGTGCCGGAACACCACAGCATCTCAGACTCCCCCCTCCTGTCCCTAATGCATCTGGTGGCCAGGGGGCAGAACGGGGCAGCACCATGCCACCCGGGACGACCGAGCAGCAGCCGGGCCCATCCTGGCCCGGTCGCCCCAGAAGAAGCCCGTCAAAGGGGACACAGGTCACAGAGCAGGAATCACAGTAGGACACCTCCACTCCTGCTGTACCGTTTGGAGATCCACCAAGATGTAGCGTTAGGATCCATAAGGCCAGAAAGAGAGACCAGCTGAGTTGGCACGGGTGCAGGGCACATTTTAGTTCTCGGGGCGAGGGCACACACCTGTATATATTCAGTCACATTAGACACCGTTAGAACTTGCCTTGGTGCTGTGTCTGATGAGTGTGAGGAGTGCGCTGGCCTGGGCTGGCTGGGAGAAATGGGTAGACACTGTGGGTGGCCTGGATTCCACAACCCTGTCTCCCCTCCCTCGCATCCCCACCACCGCCACCCCAGGGATTCGCTATGACCGTGCGATGAAATGACCAGCGCGTATGCAGGGATCACCTGGGTGGACAGTAGAAAGTGCTACCGTGGGCAGGAGTCACACATTGTCAAATGATGGGGAGCACCAGAGCTCCTTCCCACGGGCCAGACGCGCTGTTACTGCTAACCCAGGACCCACACTCCATAGTGCGACAGTTATGTATCCCAGAGATAGTTGCAGGCGAAAGGTTTCAGGCAGTCGTGTTTCATGATTTCAGGAGAATCCCGTATGGCTCAATATAAATTTTTGTCAAGCATAGTTCAATAATTTCAAGGTGTTTCACAGAAACAGTAACAGCACTGAGCTGCACAGAGTGACACAGAGAGGACAAGTGACCACAAGCTTGCTCAAAGTGATCGGTTTTCACAACCGAACTGAAGGTGAAGAGAGAGATTTTGTGGTTTAGAGCAGGAATTCCAGAGCTTCGGGCTGAGGCAATTGAAAGCGTGGCAACCAATATTGGGAGTGGT
This sequence comes from Scyliorhinus canicula, assembly GCF_902713615.1. Classification (NCBI taxonomy): domain Eukaryota; kingdom Metazoa; phylum Chordata; class Chondrichthyes; order Carcharhiniformes; family Scyliorhinidae; genus Scyliorhinus; species Scyliorhinus canicula. The sequence goes on from NC_052159.1 coordinate 18,596,665, forward strand.
GGAAACCGGTTCCATATGAGGAGTCAGCATTGAAGGGGCGCAGAATCATTTGAAGGGCAGCATCTTTGACAATCGAATGCTCTCTCACTACTGCAGGCAAGTGCCAAGTTTCACCTCATGTGCTCAAATAAAGGAAAGATGCCAGAACTTTTAAACCCTCTGGCTGGGGGGCGACCATTCCACCTAACCTACACATCTTTGGGTTTGGGCGCAGACACGGGGAGAATGTGCAAACTCCACATGGACAATGACCCAGGGCCAGGATTCAAACCTGGGTCCTCAGCGCCGAAGGCTGCAGTGCTAACCACTCATAGAATCATAGAATTTACTGTGAAGAAGGAGGCCATTCGGCCCATCGAGTCTGCACCGGCTCTTGGAAAGAGCACCTTACCCAAGCCCACACCACCCTATCCCTATAACCCAGTAACCTCACTCAACCAACACTAAGGGCAATTTTGGACACTAAGGGCAATTTGGCATGGCCAATCCACCTAACCTGCACATCTTTGGACTGTGGGAGGAAACCGGAGCACCCGGAGGAAACCTGCGCACACACGGGGAGAACATGTAGACTCTGCACAGTGACCCAAGCCGGGAATCGAACCTGGGACCCTGGAGCTATGAAGCAATTGTGCTAACCACTATGATACCGTGCTGCCCACTGTGCCAGGTGGTGACCAAGGGAAGCTGCCGCTCATGTGGGAAGGTTACCACCAACGTTAAAGAACTATTAACTATGGGTTGAACAAGACAAACACCGCTGTTTGAAACAAACAAGCACAGTCTGATACAGGCGATGAATCGATGTTCAAAGGTATCCTCACCAATCCAATAAATTGTGAATAAGGCCAAGAGAATGTAAATTTCCCAAGTGCAGCAAAGGCAAAGCTCCAAATTCCATAGGTATCTGAAAGAGTCACGGTTTTTGAATTAGTTATGTTAGTCTGAATGCAAAGGACTTTTTCTGACAGAACAACAGGCAGAGTCACGGTTATCAAAGTGGGACAGGATCTGCAATGAGTAATTTCCTATCCTATTAATAGCATGCTGAGTAGATGTGCCAGCATTTCCATTTGAAGCACATACAATGAGATTTTAAAGTGCTTCAATCAGAGGGAGATGAGAGCAAGGCAAGGCTTTAAGTGATGGGTCATCCACTTTGGATCTAACAAAGGGAGTTCAGTGTATGTTCTAAATAGCAAGGAGCTAGGAACGGAGTATGTGCTGATAAGGATTTAGGCTTCTAAGTAGGAAAATCATTAAAAGATGTTGGACAGCTACAAAAATAATTTAAAAGGCCAATGGAATTTAAGCTTTGAAGAGAGCTGAAATACGAAGATTTTTTTTGGTGTTGCCAACATAGATTCACCAGAATGCAACATGGCCTGAAAGGGTTAAGTTATTAAGGAAGGCTGCATATTCCCTTGAATATGGAAGGTTACCGCAGGCCAGGTTATCTAATTGAAGTGTGAAAGGTTTGATAGATGTGATACTTCCTCTGGTGGAGGCGTCAGAGGCATAGCCTCAAAATTAGAACTCGGTTTGTTCAAGGTTCGTAATCATACTTCACAAAAAGGAGGGCGGCACACGGCACAGCGGTTAGCACTGCAGCCTACGGCGCTCAGGACCTGGGTTCGAATCCCGGCCCTGGCTCACTGTCCGTGTGGAGTTTGCACATTCTCCTCGTGTCTGCGTGGGTCTCACTCCCACAACCCAAAGATGTGCAGGTTAGGTGGATTGGCCACACTAAATTGCCTCTTAATTGGAAATAAAAATAATTGGGTACTCTAAATTTGTAAAAAAAAAACTACACAAAAAGGGGTAATGAAAACTGGAACTCTTCACCCTCAAAGAAAGTTGTTGAGGGGGGGGGGGGTTGATAATTTTTTTGTACATAAAGTTATGGAACCAAAGTGGGTAGCTGGAGTTAAGCTACAGATCAGCAATGGTCTAATTGAACGTCGGAGCAGGCTCAAGGGGCTAAATAGTCTCCACTTCTTCTCTTCTCAATGATGAAGAGTTAGATATTGGATGTCATGATTTAAAAAATAAGGTGTAATTACAGTGTCTAGAATAATTGAAATTTTAAGGTCGAAGTGTTCTTTGTTTTTGTTCTTTGAGGATGGTGAAGGTTGTAGTGGAAACAAAGACTATCAAGCAGTGTTTAACAAACAAAGCTCATTTATTACACTGCACTGAATTAAATTTGAACATACTTCAAAGGAATTAGTGAAGTAAGGATTACACTACACATCTACTCTGTCTCTACATTTCTTACTCTCTCCTGTTCTCTCCCACTCTCCCCAACTATCTTCATCTATCTCCCAGACGTCAAGGAGGCTTGTGGTATTTATATGGTTGCTCTATTGCACCATCTAGTGATCAGAGAAGTAACATTACATTAACCCTTTATGTACTCTACAATATCCACATATTGTGACAGAGACTGCTTTCGGAAGAAGCTCAGTATCTTTGCAGCATTGCCTGTGAATCAGGAGGAGCAATATTGGTCATGGTCCTTTGACTGTTTAACATACAGGATGCCCGGTGTTGATTGTACCCAGTTTTGAAGTCTGCGTGATACTCCTGGATGCTCTTCTGTACTTTCAATTAAGATGAGCAACAGTGGCAGCTTAGTAACAAGAAATGAAATGGAAGTACATTATTTCATGATTTTTTAAGAATAAATTCATGGGATGTGGGCGTCGCTGGCCATCCCTAATTGTCCTTGAAAAGGTGGTGGTGAGCTGCCTTCTTCAAATGCTGCAGCCATGATACAAATGAGACATCCGTGGGAGTTGATTTAATTGCAGCTTGTGTGTGGGCCTAGCTTTCCCTTGGCAGGAATTGTTGTTTTGTGAGTATGAAAGGATTTGTGATCCCCAAAGGATATCTTATCAGAGATGAAGTAACTTTTCCAAGAGGAGGTATCTGATTCCCCATTTACTGAGAAATCGGCAAACACGCAAACGTTGTACATACCCAGCAATATGGTAGCACAGTGGTTAGCACGGTTGCTTCACAGCTGCAGGGTCCCAGATTAGATTCCCGGCTCGGGTCACTGGCTGTGCGGAGTCTGCACATTCTCCCCGTGTCTGCGCGGGTTTCCTCCGGGTGCTCCGGTTGCCTCCCACAAGTCCCGGTGAATTGGACATTCTGAATTCTCCCTCCGTGCACCTGAACAGGAGTGTGGCAACTCGGGGCTTTCCACAGTCACTTCATTGCAGTGTTAATGTAAGCCTACTTGTGACAATAATAAAGATTATTATTATTATGAATATTACATTCCCAACAAACTTCTTCTGTGAGCTGTCTCATTAAAGTCTTCAACTCTTTCCATGCCTGTGTGCCTTTCCTCCGGGTGCTTCGGTTTCCTCCCAAAGTTCAGAGATGTGCAGGTTAGGTGGGGTTATAGGGAAAGAATGGGGGGCTAGGTAATGTGCTCTTCCAGAGGCTGATGCACATGCGATGGGCCAAATGGCTTCCTTCTGCACTGTAGGATGCTATGAAAACTGTGCCTTTAGCAGCAGAACTCATGTGCAACCATCCACCTGGGAATCTGATAAGTAATACCTTTTCCCCTGACTGAGCTGCAATCCACTCATCCCCACAGATTAGTAATATCGGAGAAATTAGAGTATAGAGAGAAAGCCAGCGAGAAAAATGGAAACAGATAGCAACATTTTTGCCCGGCATTTAAAACGGATAAATGTAAGTAAAGTGAGCAGCAGTCCTCTGGCGAGAGAATGGGGAATTAATCACGGAATAGTGGATGAACTGGACAGATACTTTGCATCTTTTTTCACTACATAGGATGCAAATAAATAATTGTGAATCAAGAGGCCAAAGGGAGGGAGGGACTTAAAATAATTACAATCAACAGGGAAAGATTACTCAGAAAATTAATCGAACTAAAAGCTGATACGTTCCCAGGTTCTGATGGACCTCATCCTAGGTCTTAAAAGAAGTGGCTGTTGAGGTACGAGATGCATTGGTTTCAATTTTCCAAAATTCCTTAGATTCTGGAAAGGTCCCATCAAATTGTAAAATAACAAATGTGACTGCTCTATTCAAAAAAGGAGACGGAAAGCAGGAGACCACTGGCCAATTAATATCTGTCATAGGGAAATTCCTGTCATAGGGAAACTCCTTGCGTCATTTTTCCTGGCGCAGCAGGTGGTAATTACCAGGCTGCTCAAATCCCAAAGGAAAACTTGTACCAGTTGCCACAATGATTTTAAACTTTTGAAGAGTATCTATTTTTTTTCTTTTCAAATTTAGATTACCCAATTATTTTTTCCAATTAAGGGGCAATTTAGCGTGGCCAATCCACCTACTCTGCACATTTTTAGGTCGTGGGGGCGATACCCACACAGACACGGGGAGAATGTTCAAACTCCACACGGACAGTGACCCAGGGCCGGGATTCGAACCTGGGACCTCAGCGCCGTGAGGCAGCTGTGCTAACCACTAGGCCCTTGAAGAGTATCTAAAGTCAAAATAAGTAACTCTCAGGCCACTTGTGATGATTACACGTATTAAAATGACTCCCGGCCCCTGTGGTTAGATTAGATCCCTGATGCTCGCCACATTGCCCTCACTAGAACGTCAAAAAATCTTGGTGCCCACGATCAGTGGTTAGCACTGCTGCCTCACAGCGCCAGGGACCCGGGTTTAATTCCGACCTTGGGTGACTGTGTGGAATTTTCACATCCTCCCCGTGTGTGCGTGGGTTTCCTCCGGGTGCTCCGGTTTCCTCCCACAGTCCAAAGATGTGCAGGTTAGGTGGATTGGTCTTGCGGAATTGCCCCTTAGTGTCCAGAAGGTTAGGTGGGGTGCTCTTTCGGAGACTTAGTGCAGACTCGAAGTGTCAAATGGCCCCTTCTGCATTGTAGGGATTCTTTGTTCTGTGTTCCTGTTATATCAGCCATGTTGTGCTCTTCCTGTGTCATTCTCATGACAACATTTACTCTTTCAAGAACTTCCAGCGCGGGCTCCAAAAAGTACACACACCCCCTTTTAAAGAGATGCAAGCTGACTGTGTGTATTGCAGGTTTGCTTTAAAAAGATCATAGCCTTTCACAATTCTGCACTGCTTGCTGAGGTATGCAGCCACTCAGTAGCCACTGAGCAGTAGCCACATGCTGCAATTGTTCAATAAGGGAGCAGAACAATGTTTGCCTCCTCTCTGCATTGAAACAAAATATGTGCCATTCCCACTGCCATATTTGGGGATTATCCAGTTTCACAGTCAAAACCTCTTCGGGCTTGTGCAAGTGGGTTTTCCCTTCAAATATGAAGATCAACAATATCATCCCTTTTTCTCTTTGGCAAAAATCTACTCCAATACCCGAACATACACAAGAGTCATCACCTTCAGGGGAGAAGAGAGTATTATTCAATGTTTTAACGTCATTTAAATGTAATTCAATCTCTTTTTAGCTAAGAGTTTGCATACATTCTTTGAACATATATCAGCTATTTTTTAATTCTCATTTATATTTATATAAAGGGGCTGGTTTAGCTCACCAGGCTAAATCGCTGGCTTTTAAAGCAGACCAAGCAGGCCAGCAGCACGGTTCGATTCCCGTACCAGCCTCCCCGGACAGGCGCCGGAATGTGGCGACTAGGAGCTTTTCACAGTAACTTCATTGAAGCCTACTCGTGATAATAAGCGATTTTCATTTCATTTTCATTTTTCATTTTCATATTTGAAAATTTAAAATAAGCCGTCGGTTATCTCAACCAACATGACATGCCAGTGTCAAAAACAGTACAGGAGCCCACAAAACATTGCAGCACAACTTAGATTATCATCTACCGTTCAACAAACATTATATTCTGTTCAACAACTTTAGGACAGCAAGCAACAGACAAACAATCTGATAAGGACCCGCATCAAATGCAAATCATAGCAACAGGCAATTGTACAGATGGAGGATATTCAGCAGATGTAGCTGTTCAATATGAGAGAAATTTCCCATATATCCGCTGTCTTTTTGCAGCAATGAGAAGAGACAGTCGGGACAGAGAATGTTCTATGTTCAGTTCTGCGCACAAACCAAATGTACTGCTGTCCTTAGGTAACAATTGTCAAGCGGGTTCAGTTAGACTTGTTGCTCGTTATGCTTTCCCTTAATTTGCTCTGTTTTAACTACCTTTGCTCAAGAGTCACCAAGTATCTTTCTGATACCACCACAAGGTTCAAAGCCGAATACTGATCAATGACTCGATACACCAGTTAGTAAGTTTGAAATCAATGCACATTTATTTACACACACAGTCAATCATTACTCATGCACAAGCTCTACTCTCTAAACTACAACTACTGCTAAAAGCCTATACTTAGCTTCGAGTGCCCACTCAGTCAGAGGAACAGTGGCCATTGTCCGGTTCTGATACTGCTGACTTCAAACTGGTATAGAATAGTAGCTACGAGCGCCTATCTCGTAGCGTGCATTGATCTTAGACTTACTTGGCTGGTGCTTGGCGGCCTCTCGTCGCTGAGAGCCAAATGCCAAGTTGAAGGTGAAGATGGAGAAAATAAGAGAGCAAACTGACCTTGGGAATTCTGTTTTATAGCCCCCAGGGTTTCGCACCCTTCTGGGCGGACCTTGGACTTGGCCCCAATTAATTTGACCATGTCCCAATCGTTTGTATCGATTCTCTCCAATAACGGGGTCGTTCCCCAATCGCTGGGCGGGCTCTAGGTAACCGTTGGCCTGCCTTTGTTTTAGCCTCGACTGGCGCCGGGAAGTCTGTCCTGGTACCGATTGTTTCAATGTTTCTTTTTGTCCCCGGAGATAGCTCATTACTATGCTAATGGCTTGTAGTTTCAGTTCTCTCTGGGTTCTGCAAGTTCCAATCCACAGGAAACCTTGCACCTGCTTGTTTTTCTAGTGCTGTCCATTTTCCCTGCACTCTTTGCGAGTATCCATTTTGGAATCGGGACGTGGCTACCCCAGGTGGCTACAGACTTAAATACATTGCTTTAAATAATAATATATGTTTAATTAGCTCAGCTGCTAAAATGTAGCTTGGGGTAGAAGTTCATTCGAGTAGCCATAAGCCATTCAATTTATCGTATACAAGATCATTAGAACCTATCAAATCTTGTTCCTGTATATGCTACAATATTCTTCTCATGTCACGCTGCAGTATATTATTAATTTTTAGTCAATGCTTTTAAAATTGAAGACAGGCGATTAAAATGGCCGCTGCAAATTGTGTGAGTGTTAGACAGTTAGAAGTGTAAGTGTGGCCTTTCGCTGCCATCCGGGGAATTTGCACATCTTTTTGTTCAAGGATGGATCAACAGAAAAACATGCTAGAGTTCCAGCCGGCGTGTCTCTCCCTTTCACCCAGGGAAAAAGGGAACGTTGTTTAAGATGAATGGGAATAGATCCGATCAACATTCCATTGTATGACGGACTTCCTCACCCATGCCAGACTGGGTGAATCTCAGGGTGACAAACAACAACACAAGATATTTGCAATCAACATATACACCACCCTTTATTTTGAAAAAGGTCCTTTGAACTTGCGGAAGTCACGTGATGAGGGAACCATTTTTATTGTCTGCTCTTAAAACCAACAAGAAGCTGCTTCAGAAAGCGAGATCGCCTGGAAACCTTCAAATCTAGAAAAAAGTCGACAAACAGCTAATATAATAAACGGCATTTACCTTGAAAGTATGAGATTTAAAAAAAAATCAATTTTGGGATGTGGGTAACACTGGCTAGGCCAGAATTTATTGCCTATCCCTAGTTACCATTCAGAAGGTGGTGGTGAGCTTCCTTCTTGAACTGCTGTAGACCCTAGGATGTAGGTGCATCCACAGTGCTGTGAGGGAGGGAATTCTAAGATTTAGACCTGGCAACAGTGAAGGGACGTCGATAGATATTTCAGTCAGGGTGTTGAGTGACTTGGAGGGGAACCTCCAGATGGTGATGTTGCCACATTTCTGCTGCCCTTGCCCTCCTAGATGGTAGTGGTTGTGGGTTTGGAGCGTGTTGTCTAAGGAACCTTGGTGAGTTCCAGAAATGCATTTTGTAGATGGTACTGTCAGGGCCATTCCTGTTGGTTCCCTTATTTTCCCTTTCTTTATTTTTTCCGTTTTCATTTTTGATCCATGGACGCTTAATAGACACCAGGCTGGGTACGACGAGGACGTTGAATTCCGCGAGAGTCCAGCATCGAGGTTAGCGATGCTCGAAACATCTCATGAGATTCTATGGAATCTCGTGGCGTGTCACGATCTGGATCTCGCTCTCACTGGGTGAGATCCAGGTGTGCATATTTAAATGAACCATTACTTAAATACACCGGCCTCGCCAGTGGGGCCAAAATCGGGTGCCGTTTGGTACTGGTTCACAAAGTTGGGAACCAGTCATGATGACACTTCAGGGGGTCCCGCTGGGGAATTGAGGCTCCCGGATGGTTGGGAAGAGTGGCACCTTGGCATCTGACCAGAATGCCAGGGTGGCAGTGCCAAGGTGTCAAGGGGCCAGGTTGCCCGTGCCAGGGGTACGACCCGGTGGCAAAGGGGCCTTGCCTATGAAGAGGAGTGGCTCGAGGACCTGGAAGAGGTAAGTTAGGTGAAGTGGGGGAGAGGCGGGGGTCGAACGATCGGGCTGCCTTTAAAATTATCATCTCGATCCGCTAGTAGTCTTCCGGAAATGACTTTAAGAGTGGCCTCGGCGGGAAGTTCCTTGCCGAGGCAAAAAAATGGCAAAGTGCCGTTGAACAGCAGGGCCTTTCTCTGTACCTGAAACACATCGCTAAACGTGACTTTCAGCGGACTTTAACTTGAGTCCGCTGAATCACGCCGACAGTCTCTTTCTCTCCTCTGGTACAAGCAATCCTCTTGTTTAATTCATTTTGATGACCTTGCCAATTCTAGCAAAGTTTTGTCTTGACTAGATTAACCATCCTGCCTTGCGTCTTCAATTCCACAGTACAGTTCTTTAGATATCTTTGACCTGGATTCTTCTTTTTCCTTGATCTTCCATATTACCACCTCGAGGCAGATTCTGCACACCGGGTTACACCATAATCAGTGATGTCAGACGGTCAATAAAATAAGAGAAATATTTGCAAGGTTCAAAAAGGATTGCACATTGAAAAGGTGAATAATTTGTTGGCTTTCGCAAACTCATCTTTCATGACTGTAAATTGATTCTCAACACTGATCAGTTTTTCCTTAGCAGAGCCCAGTTCTTTGACATTCTTGCATTTATGATTCTAACATTTCTTGGTGCTGGGACAGTTGGTTTTCTACTCCTTCCTGTCTCCCTTATGAGCTAGTGCTCCAGCTACCAAGCACGCAGAGAATAGTCCAGGACATTCCTCCTGCTAAATATCCATTTCTCTCACTTCCACTCTCGCTGAAACTGTGTCACAAAACCACCATCAGAATGCAGACGAGATTAAATGGAAGGAAGGTGTGAAGATTAACACTGACTTCAAAGACACCCTTTTCTCAACCTTTTAGACAACCTTCTTCGGTTTAGCATACATTTTTGTCCAAATATACTTCTGCGGCTACAAAGGAATGTCTGTGGCCAATATTAAAAATCCATCATACAAATACAAGTTAAAATTCAGAGAAATACTTGGAAAGTTTTTAAAGGTGAAATAGAAACTTACTGGTGTCACAAATAGAAGTTATGTATTTCCTTTTACTTGGTATGTTTGTACGTAACCCTTGGAGTGTGAGTCGCAGTTAAATGACTCAGCAACAACATTTTGTGAGTTTAACAATAAAGAATGTTATTTATTGTCCCACACTTACCTAGGATTGAACGTAATGGGCTGGATTCTCCGGCATGGGAACGGTTGTGTTTTACGACCGAAAAGCGGCGCAAAACAGCCACCGGTCCCCCATCTGATGGGGGGGGGGGGGGCAAACAGGCAGACAGGGTAGAGCACCCGGCTCTGCCTGCCGATATGGCTGGAGGATTGCCGGGTCCGTGGCCGCGCATGCGCAAGGTGGCGGCCTGCAGTGGCTGTGCCGTGCAACATGGCGCCGACCTCGCGCGGACCCAGCCTGCCAAATAGTTACTACCTTTGGCCAGGCTCGCCACCCCCAGACCACCCCCCACCAGTGCCCCCAGGCCCCGCCAAAGCCCACCCTGCCCGCGGATCGGCTCCCCCCCCCTACTGTGGCGGTGCTGAACTTAGTCCGCAGCCGTCACGCCGAGTTCCCGAAAAAAATACTACACGCGACCGACGCCTTCTTGCACTCGGCCCATCAGGGGCGTGGGTCTCGGGTAACATCCTGATGCAGATGCTTGAGGTGGCAGCCCATATGTCGGACCCCGCGCCCCACACCATGATGACCCGGCCGCCTAGAGGGGGAAACTCGCGATGGCCCAGGGTGTACAGGCATCACTGGTCGTTTGAACAGATGACGGACAGCGCAAGCTGCAGGTGGCTCTGCCTAAACAAGGAGATGGTGCGACACCTATGCCATGTCCTTGCGGACTTGGCACCACATGGCGGAGGAGGACACCCGCTCCCCGTGGTCGTTAGGTCACTGCAATATGAACTTTTACACCTCGGGATCATTCCAGGGCTCCAACAGGAGCCAGTGTGGGATCTCACAGGCCCACGGCCCACAGGAGCATCTGACAGGTCACGGATGCCCTGTTTCCCTGGGCAGAAAACTACATCAACTATGACCTGGACCAAGCCCAGCAAGCTGGATTCTCCACCATCGACGGGATACTCCAGGTCCAGGGGGTTATACACGGCATGCATGTGGACCTGTGCCCACCGGGCCAGGTAGCAAGCCTGAGGGGCCCAGTGAGGCTCTCATACTCACCCGATTCACTTAGGACATGGCCTGGCCCATCATCGCTACCGTACCCACCCCCATTTCCCAGCCTCGGACTGCTGTCTCGCCTGGAGATTCCTGCCTCCATCTGATGTGCATCAGCAGGTGTGTTACTCACCAGATTGTGCCCCAGAAGCCTGACAAAGGGAGAGGGGGGGGGGTTGAGGAAGGTTGGAAGTCACATGGAGAGTTGGCGGCTGGATGCTCGCGTGGGGACGGAAAGGACTTGGTGGGTGGGGGGTGTGGCTGGTGTCGACTCACCCATGCTGCCCCGTGTAGGTTGTTGACCTTTTTCTGGCACTGGAGGTTTGTTCCTAGCGCACATTCCTAGCGCTCACAGCCGTCGCCTCCCCGTCCCAGGCAGCAGTGGTTGCCCTGTGACTGATGCTCCGGGACCCTCGGGGAACAGGGACATCTCTCCTGGTCACCACTGCGACTAGGAGCCTGGCCAGATCTGTATCCCCAATCTTGTGGCCAGTCTCCTAGGCACCATTGTTGCGAGCTGGCTGGAGTTGGCTGCTCAACCTTGTTAGTGGAGGGGCTGGAGTGGTGCCGGCGAATTAGCTGGCGAGCCTTCAATTGCAGTGAGAAACCCTTGGGGCCTCGTTAAGTCGACCAATTCATGTTGAATAGTGTTGCCGGCTTCACTGCGTCGAGTGGCCGGAAACTTGACGCAGTTTCTGCTCTCTACCACTCTTAGATATCTTCCTGGAGAATCACACCCAGAGAGAGCTGAACACAGCCCAGTCCATCACGTGAAACAACCTCCCATCCATTGACTCTGTCTACACCTCCCGCTGCCTTGGGAAAGCGGGCAGTACAATCAAAGACCCCTCCCACCCGGGTTATTCTCTCTTCCAACCTCTTCCATCGGGCAGACGATACATAAGTCTGAGAACATGCAGTTTCAAAACAACTTTTTCCCCACTGTTACCAGACTCATGAATTACTTTCTTATGGACTAAACTGATCTCTTCACACATCTTGTCTACTGAGTAGTAGTACACTCCGTATACCTCACCTGTGTATTTATGTATGTCCTATGCTGTTTCATGTATGGAACGATCTGTCTGGACTGTAGCAGGATAATACTTTTCACTGTATCTCGGTACAATAAAGCAAATCAATCAATCGATCAATCAATCAACATCCTGGGAGTCACCATTGATCAGGAACTGAACTGGACTGGCCATATTAATATTGTGGCTACCAGAGCAGGTCAAAGGCTAGGAATCCTACGTCGAGTAACTCACTTCCTGACCCCCAAAACCTGTCCACCATCTGGGAGACATAATTCAGGAGTGTAACGGAATACTCCCCACAGCTCCAACAACACTCAAGAAGCTTGACACCATCCAAGACAAAGCAGCCTGCTTGATTGCTACCCCTCCCACAAACATTCAATCCCTCTCCCAACAATGAACTGCAGCAGCCGTGTGTACCATTTTACAAGGGGGCGGCACGGTGGCGCAGTGGTTTGCACTGCTGCCTCACGGCACCGAGGACCCAGGTTCGGTCCTGGCCCCGGCTCGCTATCTGTGTGGAGTTTTCACATTCTCCCTGTGTCTGCATGAGTCTCACCCCACAACCCAAAGATGTGCAGTGTAAGTGGATTGGCCACGCTAAATTGCCCCTTAATTCTAAAAAAAGCTAATTGGGTACTCTAAATTAATTTTTTTTAAAGTACCATCTACAAGATGCATTGCAGTAACTCACCAAGGTTCCTTGACCGGCACCTTCCAAACTCTCGACCACTACCATCTAGATTCTAGACGGACAAGAGCAGCAGATACCTGGGAACCCCACCACCTGGAGGTTCCCCTCCAAGTCACTCACCACCCCGACTTGGAAATATATCGCCACTCCTTCACTGTCGCTGGGTAAAAATCCTGGAACTAACCCCCCCCCCCCCCCCCCCCCACCCCCCCCCCCCCAACAGCACAATGGGTGTACCTACACTTGAGGGACTGCAGCGGTTCAAGATGGCAGCACATCACCACCTTCTGAAGGGCAACTAAGGATGGGCACTAAATGCTGGCCTAATCAGAGAAACCCACATCCTGTAAATTAATTTAAAAAAAGGAAGCACAGCCTTTAAATTAGTGCAAGGCTATCCATGGGTAACTTCAGAAAACACTTCTTCATACAAAGGGTCATGGAAGTTTGGAGCTCTCTCCCTCAAAAGGCTGTTGAGGCTGAAACTGAGATTAATGGATTTTTGTTAAGCAAGGTGATTAAGCATTGCAAAACTAAAACTGGCTTTTGGAGTTAAGACACCGATCAGAATGATGTAATTGTATAGCATTAGATGTTCGAGGGGGGGGGGTTGAATAGCCTGCTCCTGTTGCTATATTCTTATGTGGCTGTCCAGGGTGCCTCTTTGATGGCCTCCATTAGAATTCCCATGAGAATATGGTGATCTTGATTGATGGACCCAGCCGTCTGTGCAAATCAAGCAGTCGGCAAAGAAGTTAGTCTTCATCAAGATAAATCCTGCTGTCTTAGTTACCTGTGCATCATGAACAGTGAGTTGACTGTTCAGTTGCAGAGAGACCATTTTTGTTAATGTACCATTAAACAAGGCTTTAAATGGCTCTATAAATACAAATTATAATACAAATATGCTAAACGATGCAAAATTGCAGTAATTCATCAAATGATTTACCTCCCGGGGCAAGTTAAATTAAAGCCATGATGAAATTATTTCCTTACAAAGACTTCAACATTGTGTTCCAGGTGTTCCAGATGTTTGCTGTTACTATAAAAACATTCGGTTGAATTTTCTGGTAATCGTTGCTAGGTGGTTCTGCACTGATCTGTTCCATGCCTGTTTGATTCCGAGACATTGATTTCATATGTATAAAACACGCAACAGCAGAAATCTGTAATGCAAAGTTGCACCAAAATCAGGGGATGGAGACAAGTGCTTTAAGCTGACAAGATTGAAGCTGTTATGATTTATTGGCATTGTCTGGATACCAAAATTGAATCGCGACCTTTAACTCACCCCCAAGAGTTGTTAATTTTAGGAAACTACGAACACATTTTTTGAACATTTGAAGTGTTGATGTTGTTTGGGGTTGAACGGTTTGCGGGGGAGGTGTAGGAACTGGTTGAGCTAGAATGTTCGAAGAAATGAAGCAACGAGCTTTGCATTGGGAACAAAGATTGAGAAATAAGTAAATCTTGAACTCACCACTTCCCTGTCCTCAGTCCAGTAATTGTCTCTACTTTTCCTTAAGGTGCACCCTTGTGTCAGGGTTACGGTTCCATCTGTATGTCGTCCAATTGGCTGTGTTTCACTGGCAAGCATAAAGAAAGCCAAATTTGCATTTCCTTTCATGACCTCGGGTATTCTAAATCACTTTACAACCAGCCGAGTTCTTTTGATCTGTGCATGTCTCAGAATGGGGTAACCTTTGACCTTTGATCACTCTGTCCTACCTCACAACCATTTTGTTGCTGAAAGAAGATCTCTCCCCCTCAGTCAAATAGGCCACCGATTGAAATGAGTCCAATCCAGAAAACAGTCAGATAGTGTTTGAAAGAACAGGAGGGTAATATAGTTAATTGTCTCCTTTTCGTCTTTATAATCTATGTTTGTCTGAACTAAAGGTTGGCACAGAAAACCAATGGTTCATATCTCATCACCTCTCCTTCAACCCCAGCAATGACTCGATCTTTGTCCATTAAAATACAGTCTCATTCCCCAATTTATATTTTTCAATTCCTCCATTGGCTCAATCCGAAAGAAATTTGAATGGGTGTAAATTGAGAGAGGTGGATACTCAGCGAGACATTGGTGTCCATGTGCATCAATCGCTGAAAGTAAGCGTGCAGATGCAGCAGGCGGTAAAGAAGGCAAATGGTATGTTGGCCTTCATGGCAAGAGGATTTGAGTGTGGGAATAGGGATGTTTCACTGCAATTGTATAGGGCATTTGTGAGGCCACACCTCACAAAAGTATTGTGTGCAGTTTTGGTGTCCTTATCTGGGGAAGGATGTTTTTGCTCTGCAGGGAGTGCAGCAAAGGTTTACCACGCTGATTCCTGGGATAGTGGGACTATCATATGAGGAGAGACTGGGCTTGATGCTCTGATCCTCTGTCACGCAGTTGTCAGCAGTGCGCCTTTCGATGGCAATGGGATTCTATCTTCCCACCGCTTGTCAATGGATTTCCCATTGAAACCACCCCACGCCACCGGGAATCCTACAGGTGAGGATGCGCTGCTAGCGGGAAAAGAGAATCCCGATGATCAGAGATTTCCATCCTATGAGGAATATTTCTTGAGGAATATTCTCCCATAATGAAACAGGAACGAAAACATATCTACATATTATATTGTATCTTGAAAACATCCCAAGGCACCTCACGGGAGTGTTATTAAACAAAATTTGAGCCAAAAAAGATATTAAGAGCATTTTCATTACTGAGAAATGTTGTTTGGTTACATTTTAACATGTAGACCATTTCTTAATTACTGGACAAATAATTTGCCTGAATCAGCATTTTTAACCTTCTCACACAACGAAACTACAATTAAATCAAAGAAAACAAACTCAACCATCTTGACCTTCCAATCACTTGGCTCCCTGAGATCAAAATAATGCTGCTTGGGGCAGCATGGTGGTGCAGTGGTTAGCAGTGCTGCCTCATGGTGCCGAGTCCCAGGTTCGATCCCGGCTCTGGGTCACTGTCCATGTGGATTTTGCAGATTCTCTGCGTGTTTGCGTGGGTTTCGTCCCCACAACCCGAAGATGTGCAGGGTAGGTGAATTGGCCACACTAAATTGCCCTTAATTGGAAAAAAACGAATTGGGTATAATAAATAAAATAAAAAAATAATGCTGTTTGTTCAGGCCCCTGGCCCCTTTCAAGAGGAATAAAGCTTCCCGATCCACAAGATTGGGCCAATCCATACAGTCATTGACCCAGAGTTCAAGGTGAACCTATTTTTTACCACCAATTTTGAGTTTGATATCAAAATGTTATTTCTTTGTGACTCCTTTTTGAATAAATCCTTCACTCCAAAGGA
Source organism: Scyliorhinus canicula (assembly GCF_902713615.1). Taxonomy (NCBI): domain Eukaryota; kingdom Metazoa; phylum Chordata; class Chondrichthyes; order Carcharhiniformes; family Scyliorhinidae; genus Scyliorhinus; species Scyliorhinus canicula. The sequence continues at coordinate 18,612,537 of NC_052159.1, forward strand.
TTAATAATCAATTTTGAATGGTGAACTTCATCCTTTTGCATTAACATGCAGTTCTATTAAATCTAATGTAGAGCTGAATGAGGTTATCTAAGTTGATTGAATTGGAATGATATTATCCTAGGCAAGTTCAGAAAATGACCCAACTCTGTTAGCGTTTAATAGTGCTCTCTCTCTTTGTACTTTCTCTACTTTATGAAATGCTTTGTCTCTCATGAGACTGGGAATATTAATTATGGTGAAACATACAAGAAAGCAATTGGCAATGGCAAATAATGGGATCTTTGAATGCAAAGATGAGCCTTGTGTTCCCATCTACAGGAACAGTGAAAGCAAGTTAGTTCCATGGTTCCACCATTACGTTTTTCGTTTCCCGCATTTCTGGGTTTCACGAGTTAAGAGCCATGAAAAGTGAGAGTGATAGTGAACAAGTGAGAGTGGCATCAAAGCTTAAAACAATTATCAACCTGCTGGCCCTGTTTCATCATTACCTTATTAGAAGAATGAGGGGGGGATCTTATAGAAACAGATAAAATTGTGAAGGGAATAAATAAGATACCAGCAGGGAGGTTGTTTCCACTGGCGGGTGAAACTAGAACTAGGGGGCATAGCCTCAAAATAAGGGGGAGCAGATTTAGGACTGAATTGAGGAGGAACCTCTTCACCCAAAGGGTTGTGAACCTGTGGAATTCCCTGCCCAGTGAAGCAGTTGAGGCTACCTCGTTGAATGTTTGTAAGGCAAAAGTCGATAGATTTTTGAACAGTAAAGGAATTAAGGGTCATGGTCAGCAGGTGGGTAAGTGGAGCTGAGACCATAAAAAGATCAGCCATGATCTTATCGAATGGAGGAGTGGGCTTGGTGGGCCAGATGGCCTATTCCTGCTCCTGGTTCTTATGTTCTTAACTTGATGACCTGGAAGACCCAGGGAGATGGAGCTAAGGCAGGTATATGGTCTTCGTCTAGCCATGATCTCACTGAATCGTGGAACAATCTAAAGGTGCCAAATTACCAAATTCTTGTCCCGAGTTCCAAAACAAAGAGCAAGGTTTGTATTTATGTAGCGTTTTTCAAGATCACTTTCGTCAAAGTCCCTTTGGCCACTGAAGTGCTTTTCGAAGTGTAGTCCTATAATGCTGGAAATCCAGGCTGTTAGTTTCGCACACAGCAAATTCCCGGATGCAGAAATGTGATCGCAGCCAGATATTCTGTTATTTTGATACTGCGTGAGGTATAGATAATGATCAGGACAACAGGGACAACTTGCCTGATCTTGTCAAAGTGCTAAGGGATCTTCCACATCGGCCTATGCAGGCCGTTGGGGCCTCAGTGCCAAGTCTCATGCAGAAAACTTCTGCACCTCTGACAATGCAGTACGTCCTCAGTGCTGCACTGGAGCCTTGATTTTTGCCTTCAAGCTGAGGAGCGGTACCTGATCCTGGGATGTTGTGACTCAGGGCTGAGAACGTTTCCAACTGAGCCATAGTGAGGCATTTTCACACAGTGGGCGAGGAGTTCCAGCCCTTCTCACCAGCAGGATCTTCGAGTCCCGTCAAAGGCGATTCCCCGCGGCAGGTTCCCCAACTGCGCGGTGGCGGGCAACGCAAGTGGTCATTGACTGGAAGACCCCACTGGCAGCCAATGGCAAGAAGCCTCCGCCAGCGGAAAACCTGCCACAAGAGCCCGGAAAATCCCGTTTGTTACAACCTGGAACGCGCTACTTGAAGGATGGGAGCAGGCTCAATGGCAACTCTCAAAATCCGAAAAATGAAAAATATGCTGGGCCTCAAGAAATGAGCTTTTTCCAAAAACAGCCAGCATAATGGGTCTCCTTCTGAGCTGTCCTATTCGATGATGATCTCCTAAAATCTGCACTATTCTTTTCACTGTTTGACTGCAGATCAGAGCTTAACACTCCAATGTGCACAGGGACCATAACTGCTATTGGATCTTGGCCTGCATTGCTTCCCACCCAGAAACCATGGAGGGTACAGTTCAGCAGAGGGACATTTGCACCGGGATTTACAAAGATCCACAGCTACAGTCGGCAAAAGCTGGAAGAAAGTCTGGCATTCATTTTTCCCGCAGCCACTGTGCTTGCTTTCAGAGTCTTATGTCTTTTATTATTTCTCCTACTTGGGGAGGTGGCTGGCTAAAACAATAATTTAGAAATGTCAGTCCCTGCCCTGAAGTCCAAGCCATTCCACCTCCAGATACCAGTCCCCAAGAAAGTGTCGGTGACCATGGACATCCAATGGATTGGTCCATGATTGTGTTGGGCAAAGTACTGCAGTGGTCTGCCATCCGTAGCGTGGCTCACCAGGAAAATCTCCCACTCTTGCCACCTACCATCAGGCGTATTGGAAGGGTTTATGGCTGATAATCTAGCTGTTTGACCACTTTATGGGCACACCTTTCATAACCATCAAGTGGTGGCTTGGAATTTGATGCCAGAGTTTCTGTTTCAGAGGCATGGGGACACTGCCACAGAAGACCATAAGACATAGGAGCAGAATTAGGCCACTTGGCCCATCGAGTCTGCTCTGCCATTCAATCATGGCTGATATTTTCTCATCCCCATTCTCCTGCCTTCTCCTATAACCCCTGATCTCCTTATTAATCAATGCCACAAGACCTCCCACGTTTTTATCAAAAAGAGCAGTGATTCTAATACCAACCCCCGCACACTGTGCACTTTCATTTCCTCTGAAAAACAGCCATTCATGACTATTCTGTTTCCCATTTCAGCCAATTTCACATCCGCACTGCCTTGAGTAAAGCAAGGAAAATCAAATTAGAGCTTTACTGTTAGAAGAATGTGGGGATTAATTTATCAGTGTAGCTGACCTTCATGGACTTTAAACAGGAGGGTTGAAAACATCTGAGAGTGAGATTGAGCAGAAACTCTCAACAGCAGATATTGTTTTAGCCAGCCACCTCCCCAAGTAGGAGAAATAATAAAAGACATAAGACTCTGAAAGCAAGCACAGTGGCTGCGGGAAAAATGAATGCCAGACTTTCTTCCAGCTTTTGCCGACTGTAGCTGTGGATCTTTGTAAATCCCGGTGCAAACGTCCCTCTGCTGAACTGTACCCTCCATGGTTTCTGGGTGGGAAGCAATGCAGGCCAAGATCCCAATAGCGGTTATGGTCCACATTGGAGTGTTCAGCTCGGAACGCTGAATGCTAGGGCCTGATTTTTTGATCTGAGTCAGAGGTGGATGCAGATTTGTGCTAAAAACAGTCCTATGCAGCCTGCTCCCCGGCTCCTTCCCACCCCCAGGCCACTTTGGCGGAGGCAGGATGGAGAGGGCAGCAAAGTCACTCGGTCTGCATGTGGAGGGTAGACAAAACCGTTCATTTAAAGGGCCACTCAAGGCCAATTAAAGAATGGGCTGATTGGGATATTTACTTGATATCCTGGTTCCTGCAGGCAACGGGTGGGGTCAACTGCCTGGAGGTGTCCTTCTGGATGCTGGATCAGGGACCAGTGCTCCAGGCAGGCAAGATAGGCCTTCATTACCTTGCCAGGGTGGCAGCAGTAGGTGTGGTTTCCCCACCCATGGTGGTGACTTGGCTGCCAAAGTCGTTTCTTGTTTAAACGTTGGGAAGTTGGAAAGAGGGTGCCTCCATTTTGAAGCACCCTCTCTCTAACTTGCCTACCCTCACACCCTACCACTGCTTTGAAGTTGGAAGGCCTCTTTTGGATCTCGAGTTTTGAGAGTGTACCCTCTGGCCATTAATTGGTCACTCCAGGGAAAAGCATAATGAAGGACTGATCCCCCTGTCATGCATAAGCATTATGGACTGTATTATCATACTGTGACCACAAATTGTATTAAGACAGCTGCAATTTAACATGTGACCATAGACAGTTAAACTGTGGACAGTGTTTAATTCTGTGGCCAATATTTTGTTAAACCTGAATAAGAGTACTTTGTAGCGACCTGCGAAGTTTAAACAGCTCATTAGGTAAGGATGAAGAGCATTCAGGGAGCATTGTTGGTCTCCGAGTGCCATATTGAACAGAGACAATGAGTGAATGACCGTTGCTCATAAGACCATAAGACCAAATGAAATAGGCCATTTGGCCCATCGACTCTGCCCCGCCTTTCAATAGGATCATATCTTGGCGGGGATTCTCCCCTACCCGGCGGGGCGAGGGGTCCCAGCATGATGGAGTGGCGTGAACCACTCCGGCGTCGGGCCGCCCCAAAGGTGCATAAGTCTCCGGACCTTTAGGGGCCAAGCCCTAACATTGAGGGGCTAGGCCCGCGCCGGAGTGGTTGGCGCTCCGCTGGCTGGTGGGAACGGCCTTTGGCGCCATGCCAGCCGGGACCGAAGGGACTTCGCCGGCTGGCGGAAGTCCGCGCATGCGCCGGAGCGTCAGCAGCTGCTGACGTCATCCCCGCGCATGCGCAGGGGAGGGGGTCACTTCCACCTCCGCCATCATGAAGACCATGGCGAAGGCGGAAGGAAAAGAGTGCCCCCACGGCACAGGCCCGCCGCCAATCGTGGGCCACAATCGCGAATCCCGCCCCCGCCGAATCTCCGGTGCCGGAGACTTCGGGACACGGCGGGGGTGGGATTGACGCCGGCCCCCGGCGATTCTCCAACCCGGCGGCGGGGGTGGGGGGGGGGGGGGGGGTTGGAGAATCCCGCCCCATATCTGACATTTCTCAAGTCCACTATCCTGCCCTTTCCCCATAACGCTTGCTTCCCTTACTGATCAAGAATATCTGTCTCAGCCTTAAATATACACAAAGACTCTACCCCCGCAGCTCTGTGGCGAGGAGTTCCAGAGACTCGACTGTGTCAGTGATTGTATCTCAGGTTGCTGTTCATAGCAGAATCTATGAGTTTCAAGCCAACCTGAGAACCAACCTCCTGGCTATTCCTATGCAAGAGGCTTTGCTTTCATGAGAATCTTTCAGCCGGAATTTCCTGCCCCCTACCCCTCCCCATCCGCTCTCCGCAGTTTTCCCATGACGGAGGTGGCGATTGATTGGCCACCGCTGGGATCTTCCGGTTCCACCAAATGTCAATTTATGTGGCTTGCTGGCCCTGTTGCCAGGGAACCCGCATATGACCATCAGATCATGAGACACAGGCCACTCAGCTCATCGCGCCTGCTCTGCCATTCTATCATGGCTAATATGTTTCTTATCCCCATTCTCCTGCCTTCCACCTGTAACCCCTGATCCCCTTTCGTCAAGAACCTATCTATCTCTGTCTTAAAGACACTCAGTGATTGGCCTCCACAGCTTCTGCGGCAAAGAGTTCCACAGATTCACACCCTTGGCTGAAGAAATTCCTCCTCATCTGTTTGAAAGGATCGTCCCTTTAGTCTGAGGCTGTGCGCTCGGGTTCTGGTTTCTCCAATTAGTGGAAAATCTCTCCACATTCACTCTATCTACGCCTCTCTGTATTCTGTAAGTTTCAATGAGAACCCCCCCCCCCCATCCTTCTAAACTCCATGGGGGGGGGGGTCAGTTTGAAAGGTTTATCAGGCCGTTCTCTTGCCAGCCTCCCGCAGATTCTCTCATCCTGGGGAAACCTAATCACTGCAATGACTGGGGAGATCCGTATAAACGCATCCCCAGCACTCGTTCCAGATCCAGCGTGGGGATGGTGGCATGAAAACCATGTTTCACGGAGGGAGCCCTGACAACACTCCTGGATGAGGTGCAGCCGAGGTGGGAGGTCCTGTACCCGCAATCCAGGGCAGCCCAGGAGCAGGGTTTCCACCCCCACCCGGGAGGCAATACCTGCCATGATGAGTGCCAGCCCATGGGGAGGTAGTGGTATTGTCACTGGACTCGTAATCCAGCGGCCTAACGTAATGCTCTGTGATTCTGAGTTTGAATCCTACCATGGCAGATGATGAAATTTGAATCCCCCCCCCCCCCAAGTTTTAACTCTGTTCCTCACATCCCTGCTCCCACTCCAGTCCCACGCATGCCATTCCTCAACCATTTGAACTGGCAGGACTCTTGCCTACAGTCTCCCATCTGTCCATCCTCAGGACAAACTCGAGAACCACCGGCTTGAGAGGGCAAAGCCATGCAGCAGCTTTGACATCTGACCTCACGTGAGCAAAGAACCCTTGAACCGGCCAGGGAGGGACAGGACTGCGCCTGTGCTGATGGTGAAGCGGGGCAACGAGCAAATATGAGAACCACCTGGACAAACAGTCATTCCTCAAGCCTCTCGTGAGTAAACATGTCGCATCATTTATCCCCAATCATGCTAATGCCATCTCCCTTCCAATCAGACGAGCCCAGTCCACCTGCGTGGCCCCCTCAAATCACCACACCCAAGCAGCTCTGAGGGAGTCCTCTTGGCAAATTGAAGAGGCGTCAAAGCTGTCACCAGTACACTCCACCACCACAGGTACTCACACCTTGGTGGGGTTAAGTATTAGACAGGCTTCTAGGTCACTCACTGGTAAGCACCTCATAGTTGATGATCCACAGCAGGTGGAGGCAGGAATATTCCAGTGATCCAGCACTCGGAGGGTTCCGTGCCTTGTGGAATTCTGTGATTACACACTCGATGTCAGCATTACTGGCAATCTTCCTTCCACGTCAAAGGGGGATGGGTTCTTAGCTGCATCAAAGCCAGCAGGGAAGATAGCGGCATCATGATCCTGCATAGTTAGCTGGGCCAGTTCCAGATCTTACCGCGGGCAATCCGGGCCGACTCCACAGATATTCAGTCGAGCTTAAGTCCTTGATCTGGAAAGTTCTGCCTGAGCGTGGTGTTCGACTGACAATTCAATTGTGCTTCCGCAAGTGAGATGGTCTTCATTCCTCATGTGGCGGGGATTTACATACATTAACTGTCCGGTAAAAAGAGACATATCAGCCCTCTCCTGTACAATCACCCTCTAGCCATCAAAACAAGGGCTCTATCCCCAACTACAGTTGCCCTCCTGTCCAGATTTAGTACTTTACATGACTAATACATATTGGGTCAAAACAGTAAAGGATTGTTAAACACTTAAGTTGTTAGATTCAGAGCATCAGAGGTGATCCTATCACACACTGAAGCAAAGAACACATTGAGTGGCACGGTAGCACAGTGGTTAACACTGTTGCTTCACAGCACCAGGAACCTGGGTTCGGGTACACAGAGGAGAATTCAGAATGTCCAATTTACCGAACAAGCACATCTTTCGGGACTTGTGTGGTGACGAGGGGATTTTCACACTAACTTTATTGCAGTGTTAATGTCAGCCTACTTGTGACACTAATAAAGATTATATTATTATATGATATATATATTGATATATCTACTTCCAATATCTTTGGAGTTCCAAAGACTCAACACTTAATGGGTGAAACTTTTTTAAAAATAAATTTAGTGTACCCAATTCTTTTTCTTCCAACTAAGAGGAAATTTAGCGTGGCCAATCCACCTACCCTGCACATCTTTTTGGGTTGTGGAGATGAGGCCCACACAGACAAGGGGAGAATGTACAAACTCCATATGGACAATGACCCGGTGCCAGGATCGAACCCAGGTCTTTGATGCCATGAGGCATCAGTGCTAACCACTGCACCACCTTGCTGCCTTAACACTTCATTTTTAAATGGATTCTCCCACAAGAGGAAACATCCTCTGACATTGACTTGTCAGATCCTTCAGGGGGAAGAGAGAAAAGGTGGAAATTGGGAGGAGAGAGAGTGTGGAGAGGAGAAGGGTAGAGAGAGGAGAAGGGAAGGTGGCGAAGAGTGGGGATAGGAGGAAGAGAAAGAGAGAAAGATAACGCATGCTGTTGAATGCAATGATGTCAAAACTTTCGGCTGGGGTCTGCAAACTTATTTATTGCATGCCCCTATCTAGATCTCTCAACAGCCCACACACCCTACCATTATATGATTCGAGGTTTAACCCCTTAATGCCCAACCAAACACTGTACAAAATGATTAAATTACATGCTTAATCACTAGCTGAATCGCATCATTAATGTGATGGATGCGATTATTTGTTCAAGGATTGACATTCAACTTGCAGTGTGATAGTTACTGGTTCGAATCCCACGATGTCTCTATACGCTGGCTCCATCCTCCCCATAACTGCATCCAGATAGCCAACAATCTGTGCTCCTTTAGAAATCTTCTCAAAACCCATCATTTTGGCTCGATTTTGGTCGTCGCCTACTACGCTCTTCCTCATGGCTTACATTCCTCTCCCTGCCAACCTACAGTTCAGAAGTCCCTTTGAATATTTTGTTTTACATTAAGGGCACTATAAGATTTCAATTTTTTTGGTTGAATTTTCGATTCCGTTTCTTTTGTTGTATTGTGGTGGGGTGCGGGGTGTATAAGCCCCCAGACTAGTGAATGTGGGGAGAGTGGGGGCAGATCAGTACCGACCCCTGGATTCAGAGGTGATGGGGGCAAGATACTCCCACAGACTGAGGGTGGGGGAGCAGTGTAGGCTTCGATGGTGTCAGTGGGGGGGGGGGGGGGGGTAGGAAAGGAAGGGCGGAAGCCCAAGACTGAGGGGAAGAGGGGAGAAAGTCATTGGGGGATTTATGAAGGACTGGGAGGCGATCAGAGAAATGGGAACGATCAGGCAATGCCGAGGGATGGTGGGCAAGGAAAGGAGCAACAGCCTGCTTGGTCTTCCCAAGTTGGTAATTAATGAATAAATAAAATTAATTAAGAATTGATGGGGACCTGATGGTGCTCTCAGAAATGTATAATGGAAAGATTTTTTGGACTAAATAAAAAACTGCATAAATTCAAATGTTATTGAAATCATTAATTTATTCTGTTTTTCAGTGCAGTACATTTGATGCCTTTGGACACGCTTGATCGCTTCGAGTATGTTTGATAGCTTTGAGCACATTTGATAGCTTTGAGCATGTATTTTTTTGAGAAACATTTTATTGAGGTATTTATGGTTTTACAACAACAACAAAATAAACAATGTACATGAATTTATGAACATCGTGCAAAAGCCGTCTTCCTCCTTTACAGGTCTCACTTTTACTAACCTCCTGCACTAAACTAAGCTAACCCCTGCCCCCACTCCCCCCCCCCCCCCACCCCCCCCCCCCCCCCCCCCCCCCCCCCCCCGCCCCCCCCCCCCCCCCCCCCCCCCCCCCCCCTACTGATGGTTAATTTTCCCCAAAGAAGTCGACGAACGGCTGCCACCTCCGGGCGAATCCTACCTTGACCCTCTCAGGGCAAACTTGATTTTGTCCAAACAGAGAAAGCTAGCCCTGTCAGATAGCCAGGTCTCCGACTTCAGGGGTGTTGAGTCCCTCCATGCTAATAATATCCGTCTCCGGGCTACCAGGGAAGCAAAGGCCAGAACGTCTGCCTCTTTCTCTTCCTGGATTCCCGGATCTTCTGACACTCCGAAAATCGCCACCTCTGGACTCCGTGCCACACTTGTGTTTAACATCGTGGACATGACATCCGCAAACCCCTGCCAGAATCCCTTCAGCTTTGGGCATGTCCAGAACATATGGACATGGTTCGCTGGTCCTCTCGCACACCTTGCTCACCTATCTCTACCCCAAAGAACCTACTCATCTGGGCCACTGTCATGTGGGCCCGGTGATAAACCTTGAATTATATCAGGCTGAGACTGGTACATGTTGTGGACGCGTTGACTCTGCTCAACGCGTCCGCCCAGAGACCATCCTCTATCTCTCCTCCCAACTCCTCTTCCCATTTGCACTTCAGCTCCTCAGTCTGCGTCTCCTCTGACCCCATGTGTTCCTTGTAAATGTCAGAGACCCTTCCTTCTCCCACCCACACTCTGGAAACTACCCTGTCCTGTATCTCCCTTGGTGGTAGGAGTGGGAAGGTTGAAACCTGCCTGCGTAGGAAGTCCTGCACCTGCAAGTACCTGAATTTGTTTCTCCTCGCCAACCCAAATTTCGCCTCCAGCTCCCTCAGGCTAGGAAAGCTCCCCTCTATAAACATAGCCCCCATCCTCTCAATCCCTGCTCTCTGCCATCACCGAAACCCTTGATTCATCCTTTCCGGGGCAAACCGGTGATTATTACAGATTGGAGACAACACCGATGCTCCCTCCGCTCCCACATGCTTCCTCCATTGCCCCCAGACGCTCAGGGCCGCCACCACCACGGGGCTGGTGGAGTACCATGCCGGCGGGAACAGCAGAGGAGTTGTTATCAATGCCCCCAAACTGGTGCCCTTGCACGAAGCCGCTCCACACGCTCCCATACCAACCCTCCCCCCACCACCCACTTCCTGCTCATGGCTATGTTTGCCGCCCCAACAGTAATTACTGAAGTTCGGCAGCGCCAGCCTGCCTTCCCCCCGGCTCTGCTCAAGCACCCCCTTTTTTACTCGTGGGGTCTTGCCCGCCCATACAAAGCCAGTGATGACCTTATTGCCCGTTTAAAAAAGTACCGTGGAATAAAGATGGGGAGACATTGAAACACAAACAGGAATCTCGGGAGGACCGTCATTTTCAATGTCTGCACCCTCCCAGCTAGTGACAACTAGTGTCCCATCTCCGAAAATCGTACTTCATTTTGTCTACTAGTCGGGTCAGATTTAGCTTGTGTAGCCGTTCCCATTCCCGCGCCACCTGGATGCCTAGGTACCGAAAGCTTCCCCTTACCACTCGAAACGGCAGCTCCCCCAGTCTCCTCTCCTGCTCCTTTGCCTGGACTGCAAACATCTAATTTTCCCCATATTTAGTTTATACCCCGAAAACTGGCCGAATTCCCTCAAAATCCTCATAATTTCTTCCATCCCTTCCAGTGGGTCTGATACATACAGGAGCAGGTCGTCTGCGTAAAGCGAGACTCTGTGTTCCACTCACCCCCCGGCCAGCCCCTTCCAGCCCCTTGAGGCCCTCAGCTCAATTGCCAACGGCTCTATGGCTAACGCGAACAACAGTGGGGAGAGGTGGCATCTCTGTCTTACCCCCGATGCAGCCTAAAATGGTCCGATGTTGTCCTATTCGTCCATATGCTCACAACAGGAGCCTGACACAACAACCTGACCCAGTCAATAAAGCCCCACCCAACCCAAACCGTCCCAGTACCTCCCACAGATATTCCCATTCTACCTGATCAAAAGCCTTCTCTGCGTCCATTGCAACCACTACCTCCACCTCCCTACCTTCCGGGAGCATCATGATCACATTTAACAACCTTCTTACATTGGCCACCAACTGCCTTCCCTTAACCAACCCGTCTGGTCCTCCCCAATAACGTCCGGAACGCAATCCTCAATCCTAGAGGACAAGATTTTGGCCAGCAGTTTGGCGTCCACATTCAATAGATATTGGCCTATAGGACCCACACAGCTCCGGGTCCTTGTCCTGCTTCAGGATCAATGAGATTGTGGCCTGTGACATGGTCGGGGGAAGCACCCCACGCTCCCTTGCCTCATTGAATGTCCTCATCAACAGCAGCCCCAATATCACAGAGAACGTTTTGTAGAACTCCACTGGGTACTCGTCCAGCCCCGGGGCTTCACCCGACTGCATGGCCTTCAGACCCTCCGCTATTTCTTCTAACCAATTGGGGCCCCCAGCCTTTCCACCAACCCTCGGTCCACCTTCGGGAAATTCAGCCCACCGAATAAGTGCCTCATCCCCTCCGGCCCAGCTGGGTGTTCCGACCCATACAGCCTACTGTAAAACTCCTTGAACGCCTTATTAACCCCTGCTGAGTCTCTAACCAGGCTCCCGTCCCCATCCTTTACTTTCCCTATCTTTCTGGCTCCCTCCCTCTTTCTGAGCTGCTGTGCAAGCATTCTGCTGGCCTTCTCCCCATGCTCATAGATCACCCCCCTTGTTTTTCTCAGCTGCTCTAACGCCCTCCCTGAAGTTAACAAGCCAAACTCCACCTGTAACCTCCGCCATTCCCTTAAAAACCCTGCCTCTGGAGTCTCCGCATACCTCCTGTCGACCTGAAATATCTCCTTTATCAGCCGGTCCGTCTCTGCTCTGTCGACCTTTTCCCTCAATGACATGGGGGAAGTTTCGGCGGTGGTGGTCTGGGAGGCATTGAAGGCAGTGGTTAGAGGGGAGTTGATCTCAATACAGCTAAAGGAGTTCATGGAAGGGCAGCACGGTGGCCTAGTGGTTAGCACAACCGCCTCACGGCGCTGAGGTCCCAGGTTCGATCCCGGCTCTGGGCCTCAGCGCTGTGAGGCGGTTGTGCTAACCACTAGGCCACCGTGCTGCCCTTCCATGAACTCCTTTAGCTGTATTGAGATCAGCTCCCCTCTAACCACTGCCTTCAATGCCTCCCAGACCACCACCGCCGAAACTTCCCCCATGTCATTGACTTCCAGGTAACTGTGAATATATTTCCTCAGCCGCCCGCACACCTCTTTGTTAGCTAAAAGTCCCACGTCCAGCCTGCAGTGCGGGCGCTGGCTACTCTCCTTGCTAACCTGTAGGTCAACCCAGTGCGGGACATGATCTGAGATTGTGATCGGCGAATACCCCATGTCCACCACCCCAATCAGTAGAGCCCTGTTCAAAATAAAAAATCAATCCAGGAGTACACTTTATGCACGTTTGAGTAGAAGGAACACTCCTTCACTCTCGGCTGCCCAAATCTCCATGGGTCCACCGCACATCTGCTCCATAAACTCCTTTTTAAAAAATAAATTTAGAGTACCCAATCATTTTTCCAATTAAGGGGCAATTTAGCATGGCCAATCCACCTAGCTTGCACGTTTTTGGGTTGTGGGGGCGAAACCCACGCAGACACGGGGAGAATGTGCAAACTCCACACGGACAGTGACCCAGAGCCGGGATTGAACCTGGGACCTCAGCGCCGTGAGGCGGTTGTGCTAACCACTAGGCCACCGTGCTGCCCTTCCATGAACTCCTTTAGCTCCTTTGCCATTGCTGGCACCCTGCCCGTCCTTGAGCTTGACCGGTCTAACCCAGGGTCAATAATTGTGTTACAGCCCCCTCCCATGACCAACTTATGCGAATCCAGGTCCGGTATCTTCCCAGCATCCTCTTAATAAACTCCACATCATCCCAATTTGTCGCATAGACATTTACCAGTACCACCTGCAACCCCTCCAGTTTCCCACTGACCATAATGTACCGGCCTCCCACATCCATAACTATTCTTCCCGCTTCAAACACCACTCGCTTATTAATCAGGATCGTGACCTCTCGAGTCTTCGAGTCCAGTCCCGAGTGAAAAACCTGTCTGACCAATCCCTTCCTTAATCTGATCTGATCAGCTACTCTAAGGTGCATCTCCTGCAACATTACCATGTCCGCCTTCAGTCCCCTCAGATGCACGAATACGCATGCCCTCTTAACCGACCCATTTAGTCGTCTTATATTCCAGGTGATCAGTCTAGTTGGGGGGCTCATTGCTCCCCCCCCCTTTGCCAATCAAGCCATCACCTTCTTGGGCCAGTCCTCCAGCCTGCGCCCCACGCCTCCACCAGCACGCCCCCAGGCAGCCTCCGCCCCCCATCTTCTTTCTGTCCCTCAGCAACAGTCCCTCCCTCATTAGCAGAACATCTTCCCCCCTCCTCCCCTTAGTAACGGCACAATGTAAATCGACCCCTTCGACAAGCATAACATCTGCTCACCCCCCACTGCGCTTTCGTGAGCTAACCCACACAGCTAGCTTGGTGACCCCGCCCATGGCACCAAACATTCTCCCACCTATTGTTCCCTCCCCAACCTCCCTCCCGCTCATACACACATACTCAAATGAAAAACCAGTCCCAACACAATTGCCCTAGAAAAAAAACCGATAAACAAAGAAAAGATCAAACAGAAGATCCAGCATCTAACAAACATACCTCCAACCTCCATCAGTGCAAATGTAAACTTTAACTCACTCAGCTCTGCAACTGGCCCCAAATCAATACAGAAGGCATTACAAATGACGTCCTAAAAATGAAAAACAAGAAACGTTTTAACATGACTTTGCAAGCAAAGTTCAAAGTTCTCAGTCCGCCACCGGTCCTTTCCTTTTCGCGAAGTCCATCGCTTCCTAGGGTGACTCAAAATAGAAATGTTGCTCCTCATACATAACCCAGAAATGGGCCAAATACAGCAGTCCAAACTTCACCTTTTTCTTAAAAGCGTCACTTTATCTGATTTGAACCCCTCTCTTCTCCTGGCCATCTCTGCACTCAGGTCCTGATAGATCCACAGGGTACTGTTCTCCCATTTACCACTCCGTGTCTGCCTGGCCCACTGTAAAATACGCTCCTTGTCCAAATACCTGTGGAATCTCACCACCATTGCCCTTGGGGGTCCCCCCACACGCGGCTTCCCTCGCGAGCAATCTGTGAGCCCTGTCCACCTCCAAGAGTCGGGAGAACATCCAATCCTGCAGTCCACTTCTCAAACATGCCCGCCATGTATGCCCCAGTGTCCGCTCCTTCGGACCCCTCCGGGTGACCGACAATTCTCAGGTTCTGTGGCGGGATCTATTCTCTAGGTCCTCCACCTTCTCCAGGAGCCTTTTCTGCTGGTCTCTCAGCATCCCCACCACCAACTACACCGCAGTTTGATGTTCCTCCTGCTCGGCCAGCACCTTCTCTACCTTCTGGATCGCCCGCTCTTGGGCATCCAATCTGAGCTCCAGCCGTGCAATCGATTCTTCAATCGGGTCCAAGCATTCCTACTTCTGCTTGGCGAAGCCTTCCTGGATAAATTGCATCAGCTGCTCTGTTGACCGCTGGGTTGACAAGCCAAGACCCCGGTTGTCCGCCATGCTTTCCCCCACTGCAGCTTCAGCCCAAGCCTACTCTGTTCATCTGTTTCTTCCTTTGTGAGCACTTCTAGTCCGCCTCTCCATGCGCTGATGTGGGAATCCAATCAACAATTACCTCTACCATCCATTTTCCAAGTCAAGTCCGGTAAAAAATCGGGGGAAAAGGTCCAAAGGTCCGACCCGAGCGGAAGCCACCAAATGTGTGACCTACTCCTTCATAGCTGCCACCGGAAGTCCCAGTGTTGAGCATGTTTGATAGCTTTGAGCACATTTGATAGCTTTGAGCATGGTTGATAGTTTTGAGCACGTTTTTAAAAAAATTTAGAATATCCAATTCATTTTTTCCAATTAAGGAGCAATGTAACATGGCCAATCCACCTAACCTGCACATCTTTGGGTTGTGGGGGTGAAACCCACGCAGACACGGGGAGAATGTGCAAACTCCTCACAGACAGTGACCCAGGGCCGGGATTCGAACCCAGGTCCTCAGCGCCATAGGCAGCAATGCTAACCACTGTGCCACCATGCCACCCCGTTTCAGCATGTTTGATAGCTTTGAGCACGTTTGATAGCTTTGAGCACATTTGATAGCTTTGAGCACATTTGATAGCTTCAAGGACATTGCTTTCGACGGTCTTTTACCTTTGATCGCACTAGATGGTTAGGATGCCAAACACTGCTGACTGCATGAAAAGCCTATTCCAAAATCAAGTTATGTCTAATGATTGCTGATTGTTCTTGAGTCAATTTGAAAGCAAAACTGATGTCAAGATTTTTGTGCAGACAAGATTCTGCAGCTTTAGCTGTTCAATGGAGAGGGGGACCCTGCTTCGTACATGAGCCTCACTCCCTATTTTTAATGAAACACTTATGGAGTAGATAGATTAATTCCAGAGGCCATTACTATTATAGGCTCTTAGCCCCCAAAAGGTCAGAGTCCCAGTTTATGAAGAGTTGGTTCAAGTAGACAGAATATTGGTTTCGATCTTTACAGAATGACACTAGTACGGTGGTTGGAAGTGGGATTTTTTACTTTGTCATGCGTGTGATTCACTTATCTGAGATAGACAGCACTAATCACATCCTCCATGTGAGTTGATCATATCTCTTAGGTGATTACGCTGACAAAGGGAGTGAGGTCAGTTTCCCTCAGCTGGTTGCATTCTGAGTCGTAACAGCTAGAAATGGATGGGTTGAGGTTTTCTCCGATGTTAAAATGTTAAAAATCTGAAATCTGACTCAATCCCTCCCATTTGGAGGTTTGACAAGGGCTGGACTATGGGTGGGCAGCCAATCCTCTGCCAGGAAGCAGTTTGGCAATGTGGATATTTGAGTGAGACTGGCAGACTCTGTGTTAATATGCTTCCCTGGTTTTACGGGCGTGGCTGGGTTTTCAAGGCTGCAAACGATGAGCACAACTTTGGGTAGAGCAGGGGCCGTGGTGGAGCGGGAGTCAGGAGGCTGGATTCTCCGATCCCCGATGGCGAAATTGCGTTAGGCGAGGGGGCGGAGAATCCCCGATGATGCCAAAATCGGGGCGCCGCCGCTTTCGCGATGCTCCGCCCCCTGAAAACCCTCTAGGAGTACGCCACACGCTGTATCCACGGCCCACCCCACCATGCACCATCCCCGACCGGCCAAGTTCCCGATGGCGTGGGTCTTTCATGGTCTCACCCGTCATGGACTCAGTGTGGCGGCTGCAAACTCAGTCCGGCGCCGCCACAGTCGGGGGAGGGCCGACCCGCGGGCAGATGGGGCTTCATTCGGGGCTGGGGGCACTGTGGGCAGGCGGTCCGGGGCGGGGGAGCGGCCAAAGAGGGGTACTATTTTTGCGATCCAGTTCCGTGGGCTGAGTCCGCCATGAAGCACGGCGTGGCCGCTGCAGGCTGCTGCCGTGCGCATGCGCGTCCACGAACCCGGCAATGCTCTGGGCCGTATCAGCCTTGGCTGCTAGCACCCCCCCCCCCCCCCCCCACCTCTGGAGCAGGGAATCGGTGGCCGTTTTGTGCCAGTTTTCCTGTCGTAAAACACTGCTGTTTTCATGCCGGCGTGGGGATTTAGTCTCCCAAACGGAGAATCCAGCCCAGGGTGTGAAGGTGGGGTGTGCTTCGGGGTGGGGAAAGATGGTAATGCATTCCTAATGCCCATTGGCCCAGGCTCATGCCCTGGGGACATGTGTTCAAAATTGGTGGAACTTAAATTCAATTAATAATGTTTGGAATTTGTTAGCGTCCTTCCTTTTGAATTCCCTTTTGTTCCCATTTATTTTATTTTATTTTTTAAAATTATCTTATCGATCAGAATGCGTCTTTAAGCAATGGGCTCAAGCTGAGGCGGCCTGCGAGTCAGGACAAAGTGTTCCAGGATTTGCATTTGGAGAGGAGAATTCAGACTCGGTGGCGCCGAGAGAATGTTAAGAACCAGCTTTAGAGGAAGTCGGTTCGATTGGCTGGCTGGTAACCTGTGGGTTGGCCAGGGACAGTGTTCTGCCTAACAACAGTCAGTGATTGGTTCCTTCGTGGGCTAAACAGCTGGCTTGTAAAGTAGACCAAGGCCAGCAGCGCGGGTTCAATTCCCGTATCTGCCTCCCCAAACAAGCTCCGGAATGTGGCAACTAGGGGCTTTTCACAGTAACTTCATTTGAAGCCTACTCGGGACAATAAGCGATTGTCATTTCATTTTTTTTTTCTTGA
Source organism: Scyliorhinus canicula (assembly GCF_902713615.1). Classification (NCBI taxonomy): domain Eukaryota; kingdom Metazoa; phylum Chordata; class Chondrichthyes; order Carcharhiniformes; family Scyliorhinidae; genus Scyliorhinus; species Scyliorhinus canicula. Next base: position 18,629,940 of record NC_052159.1, read on the forward strand.
GGCTTCTGTGAGAGCTGGGCAGAAGCGGTCAGACCTTGAAAAGAGAAGGAACTCTCTCTCGCTGATGAAGTAAAGAACTGCTATTGTTCTAAAACCAGTCAGTGCCTAGCACGCCTTTACTTTCTATTTGAATCTACAGAGAAAGTGCACAACCTTGCCAAAGAGAACCATCTTTTTTCATTTTTTCATTTGTCTGTTATGCTTTCAGTTAAGTGGGCAGCACGGTAGCATTGTGGATAGCACAATCGCTTCACAGCTCCAGGGTCCCAGGTTCGATTCTGGCTTGGGTCATTGTCTGTGCGGAGTCTGCACATCCTCCCCGTGTGTGCGTGGGTTTCCTCCGGGTGCTCCGGTTTCCTCCCACAGTCCAAAGATGTGCAGGTTAGGTGGATTGGCCATGATAAATTGCTCTTAGTGTCCAAAATTGCCCTTAGTGTTTGGTGGGGTTACTGGGTTATGGGGATGGGGTGGAGGTGTTGACCTTGGGTAGGGTGTCCTTTCCAAGAGCTGGTGCAGACTCGATGGGCCGAATGGCCTCCTTCTGCACTGTAAAATCTGTGAAATCTCAAGCCTAGAAGGAAGAAGTATCAAAACGAAAGCTTGAACCCCTGAAAGATTGAAACTGAAATCTGTCATAGTTCATCAGAGATCCTTTCTGGCGCAATTGAGGAGACAGATGCTAAAGTACGCTTTTGGGAGCGCTGCAGCTGTCGGAAAGCACCCCACTATTCAACCCCACTTTGCCATTTTATTTGGCCTTGGGGACTTTCTCCCCACCAAGGTGACACTTTAGTTCATTTCCTGCTGGTGGATCTTGCCAGTAGGAATAGCTGCTCCTGGATTGGGGAACCATTTGGATCGGCAGCCCCGATCTTCCTGCCTCCTGGTTTTCAGGCATCCCCCTCCCCCGCCTTAACGACCTCCTTTAACTCCCAACCTTCCCGAGCCCCCTGACAACTCCCTCCTCCTCCCTCTCAATGGGCAAGGCCCTCCCAGAACCTGAACACTGGCTGTGCCAAACTGGCACCCCAGCACCTCCAGCCTGGCATTCCGAAAATGCCGAGGGGGCACTGCTAGGGTGCCAGGCTGGCAGTGCCAAGGTGCCAAGTTGCCATGGGGAGGGCCAGGGCACGGCTCTGCCCTGTTCCCAGCCAGGGGGAGAGGGGGGGGGGGTGTCTCTAATGGCCTGTGAGACACCCCGTTGGTTCACTTTTGTGTGAACAAGAATTAAACGGCGCCCTGGTGAAGTCTCAATGGCATGGCTGTTGACCCTGGGCACCAGGTGAATCCGGCTTCCAACGTGTTTAAATGAGCCATTGGCTTATTTAATTGTGCAAATCTGAATCTTGTCCAACGAGGGCAAAATCCAGATCCCGGCAGGCGGAGCCAAGTCAGGTGACACGCGATTGGTCCGGCGCCTGCTCAGAGACTATTTGGGGTTCTCCTGCGATTGACTGCTAGCACCCAGATCCGCGCCCGGCCCAACAGGGTCGCTGAATCAAGAAATGTATCCTTTTATTTTAGCATTATTTTCTTCCCTTTCCACCACCCTTTCTTTCTGTGTTGTCTCCGATGTCTGTGTGTCTGTGTGTGTCTGTGGGGAAAGAGTGGGGAGAGTTGGAAAGGGGGGGTTTGGGAAAGGGCTAGTGGGTAGTCAGGTGTGGGGTTAGCTGGGAGTGAGGTGTCGAGTGTCTGGGGTGGAGGGAAAGGGCAGGGGAATGGCTCTCACAGACCTGCCTCCGTTCTCAACGTTGAGTACCATTGATTGACGGGCCAACCCTACCAAATGACCAGCTGACCTTCCGTGCACACTGCATGGTGACAGAAGCACCTACAGCTGGATTAATACCAGCGATGTTGGGAAGAGGCCTTTAAGTAGGTGTTAATTACACACTTAAGGGTCATAATTGGCAACAGTGCTGAAGGGTTAACCTCCATTTACCTAATTCTGTCAGAGATGGGAAGGCAGCAGGGGCTGGCGAAGTGGCTGGTTTAGCACACTGGGCTAAATCGCTGGCTTTTAAAGCAGACCAAGGCAGGCCAGCAGCACGGATCGATTCCTGTACCAGCCTCCCTGAACAGGCGGCAGAATGTGGCGACTAGGGGCTTTTCACAGTAACTTCATTGAAGCCTACTCGTGACAATAAGCGATTTTCATTTCATTTCAGCAGGTGTTCAGATATGGCCCCATCCTGCCGACTTAAATGCCACTCCTGCCTCCAAACTTAACACCAAAGAGAGCCAAAGATTCTGCCCAACAGTTCAGTTCAATGAACCTTCATCAAGGTGAAGGGTCAACTACCTGAAACGTTATCTCTATCTCTCTCTGCACAGATGCTGCCACTCTTGATGAATCTGTTTCAGTAATGTTGATGTGGAGATGCCAGCATTGGACTGGGGTGAGCACAGTAAGAAGTCTTACAACACCAGGTTAAAGTCCAACAGGTTTGTTTCAAACACGAGCTTTCGGAACACTTTCAGGTATGTTCATTCACCTCTTCATTCACCTGAGGAAGGAGCAGTGCTCCGAAAGCTAGTGTTTGAAACAAACCTGTTGGACTTTAACCTGTTTTGTAAGACTTCTCACTTAGTAATGTTGGTGGAGGGTAATTATTGACCGAGACACCGAGGATAACTCCCCTGCTCTCTTTGAAGATAGTGCAATGGGATCTTTTCTATGTGAGGCCTCAGTTTCATCTTTTCTGGAAGGTGAGGCCTCTGACAGAGCTGCACATCCTTCAGTCTAGAGCCTTGAACCCACAACCTCCTGGCTGTGATGAAAGAACGCTACCAAGAAAAAGGAAAATAAGACTTGCATTTGTATAGCCACATCACTGGGCATCTACAGTGGTGAGCACTGTTGCTTCATAGCACCAGGGTCCCAGGTTCGATTCCCGGCCTGGGTCACTGTCTGTGCGGAGTCTGCAAGTTCCCCCCACTGTGTCTGCCTGGGTTTCCTCCGGGTGCTCCGGTTTCCTCCCACAAGTCCAGAAAGATGTGCTGTTAGGTGAATTGGACATTCTGAATTCTCCCTCAGTGTACCCGAACAGGTGCCGGAGTGTGGTGACTGAAGGATTTTCACGGTAACTTCATTGCAGTGTTAATGTAAGCCTTCTTGTGACAATAATAAAGATTATTATTATTATCTCAAAACAACCAATCAATTTTGAAGTGGAGTCACTATTATGATACCTGACAACCAATTTCTGCCCAGCAAGAGCGCACAAACAGAGATGTGATAATGACCAGAGAATCTGTTTTTGTGACGTTTATTGCGGAATGAATATTGGACGGACACTGGGAATGATTCCCCTGCTATTTTTCAATATTGTGCCACAGGATTTCCAACAGTCACCTGACCACACAAATGGAGCCTTTATTTAACGTTTCATCAAAGGCAGCAGCTCCAACAGTGCAAGTAATGCATTGGGACGTCAGTTTTGATTTTTCTGCTGAAGCCCTTGAGTAGGACTTGAACCTTGCATGTTGCATAGAAAGATAGAAAACAGAAGCAGGAGGAGGCCATTCAGCCCTTTGAGCCTGCTCCGCCATTCATTATGATCATGGCTGATCATCAAGTTCAATACCCTGATTCTGCCATCCCACATGTCCCTTGATCCCGTTAGCCCAACAGCTACATCTAATTCCTTCTTGAAATTAAACAACATTTTGGTCTCAACTACCTTCTGTGGTAGTGATCCACCACTCTCTGGGTGAAGAAATTTCCCCTCACCTCAATCCTAAAGGGTTTACCCCTTATCCTCAAACTATGAGCCCTAGTTCTCCCCCACCATCGGGAACATTCTTTCTGAATCTATCCTGTCCAATCCTGTTAGAATTTTTCAAGTTTCTGTGAGATCCCCTCTCACTCTTCTAAACTCCAATGAATAAAATCCTAACCGATTTAATCTCTCCTCAGCACTCCCTCCTTCGCATAAATCACAAAATCACAAAACGTGAGCATGCAAGTTCAGACCGGTTCTAAGGGAGGTGGAACCTGTAGAAATTGGACAGGTTAAACCTGGGCAGGACTGGGACTGACCTCCTTGGGGGAGTGTTTGCTAGAGCAGTTGGGGAGGGTTTAAACTAATATGCCAGGGGGGTGGGAACCTATATAAGGAGTCAGAGAAAGAGGGAGCAAAGACAAAAACAAAAGGAGGAAAGGGGAATAAGAAAAGTGCGAGGCAGAGACACCAAGGACAAAATTCAAACAGGGCTGTAGCGAAAAATATTGGGAGCAAGACAAAAATGTTAAAAAGACAAGTTTAAAAGGCAGCACGGTGGTGCAGTGGTTAGCATTGCTGCCTCACGGTGCCAAGGTCCCAGGTTCGATCCCAGCTCTGGGTCACTGTCCGTGTGGAGTTTGCACATTCTCCCCGTGTTTGCGTGGGTTTTGCCCCCACAACCCAAAGGTGTGCAGGGTACATTGATTGGCCACACTAAATTGCCCCTTAATTGGAAAAATGAATTGAGTACTCTAAATTTATTTTGAAAAAAGACAAGCTTAAAGGCTTTGTGCCTTAATGCACGGACATTTGCAATAAAGTGGGTGAACTAATCGCATAGAATGATATAAATGGGTCCAATACAATTAGGATTATGGAGACGGGGCTGCAGGGCGACCAGGGATGGGAACTGAATATCCCAGGGTATTCAGTATTCAGGAAGGACAGGCAAAAAGGAAAAGGTGGTGGAGTGGCATTGCTGGTTAAAGAGGAAATTAACACAATCGTGAGAAAGGGTATTAGCTCTGACAATCTGGAGTCTGAATGGGTAGAGTTGAGAAATACCAAGGGGCAAAAATCACTCGCGGGCGTCAAACTACAGTGGTGAGGTTGGGAATGGCAATAAACAGGAAATTAGAGATGCATGTGATAAGGGAATATCTGTGATCATGGGTGATTTTAATCTGCACTTAGATTGGGCAAATCAAATTAGCCATAGTAACGCAGAGGAGGAATTCCTGGAGTGTATGCCGGATGGTTTTCTTGACCAATATGTGGAGAGAATGATTAGAGGGCAGGCCATCTTAGACTGGGTACTGTGTAATGAGAAGGGAATCATTGCCAACCTAGCTGTGTGAGACCCCTTGGGGATAGGCAACAAATTTTTTATCAAGGTGGAGAGTGACGCAGTTGATTCAGAGACTAGGGTGCTGAATCTTAATAAAGGAAACTATGAAGATATGCGGCATGAGTTGGCCTTGATAGATTGGGGAGAGTTACTTAAAGGGATGACAGTGGATAGGCAATGGCAAACATTCAAGGAACGCATGGGGGTCCTCCAGCAACTGTTCATTCCTTTCTGGTACAAAAGCAAAATGGGTCAGAGGGCCAAACCATGGCTTACAAAGGACATTAGACATTGTATCCGATCCAAGGAAAAAGCACTTATATGCACTTATGTACATTTATGCACTTAATGCATTTATAACCTGTCTGTGAACCAAAGTGCTTTACAGGCAATGAAGCACTTTTGAAACGTAATGTAAGAGTCACAACTGCCAATTTCTGCACAGCAAGCTCCCACAAACTGCAATGAAATTGCCACTAGATAATCGGTTTGCGATGTTGGTTGAGGGATAAATATTGGCAAGGGCACCAGGGATAACTCTTCTACTCATCTTTAAAACAGTGCCATGGGATAGTTTATGTCAGTTTTTCAGTGCCAAATGTTTTGCCTGAAGTAACAAAACTCCAACAGTGTCGTGTTTGCTCAGTACCATACTGAAGTGTCAGCAAAGATCTTTGAGGTCAGGTCTAGGAGTGAAAGCTGAAGCCACAAAGTGAAGTGTGACTGTGCTGCCCACTGAGCTACAGATCACACTGACACAAGATACAAATAATGGGTTATTCTAGAGTTTTAGCAAGTATTATGTCAGATTAAAATATTTCAATCACGTCACCCGAATTAAGTGGTTTGCTGATCCCAGTCATTCCAGTCACAACATTGGCCCGTAACTTCCAACTGGCAGCGGAAAGCCTCGGGCCAATGATTCTGAGTTAGTAAATGTGCACTTACCTGCCCTCAGAAGTCACGGTGATTCTCCCTCTCCCAGGGGCAGCCTTTAGGCTCCAGCATGGCGCAGGAGGAGTGCAGCCCTGCCCCCTTATGATGGGGCCAACTTGGGAACGCCCATTGAGGAACCCCTGGGGAAACACCACAGTGGCGCAGTGGTTAGCACTGCTGCATCACAGTGTCAGGGACTGGGGTTCAATTACTGCCTTGGGTGACTGCCTGTGTGGGGCTTGCAAGTTCTCCCTGTGTCTGTGTGGGTTTCCTCTGGGTGCTCCGGTTTCCCCCCACAGTCCAAGGATGTGAAGGTTAGGAGGATTGACCATGTTAAATTGCCCCTTAGTGTAAACGGATGTACAGGTTGGGTTCTGGGGATGGGGGGATGGGGAGTGGGCCTAGATAGGGTGCAGTTCCAGAGGGTTAGTATTATATTACACTTTGTGGTACTATGTCGTTATATTTTCCTTTTGATCCAGAATGGTCTGATGAGTTGATGATAAGGATACCACCAATCTTTACATTGAAGCAAAACTGATTTATTGAATAACGGTAAATTTAAATAGAGTTTGCACACACTACAGAGCTATAACTACTAATAAAGTAAGATTGAGTCTGTTGAACAGTGATCTATAATCCAGTATTAACTAATGATGTCCTCGTGCTGCTTCCCTCTAATATAAACTGCTCCTTGCGCTGTGATCAATATTTCTCCTCTGCAAACACTACCCAGGATTCCCTGAGGTCTGATATTTATAGTGGGAACTGATGTTGCCCTCTAGTGTTTGAGTTACACTGAGAAGTAATAATTAACCCTTCACTGGCATACCTATATACATATCATTACAGGCGGTGCAGACTGGAAGGACCAATAGAATTCTATGGTTCTATTCTGTGGTTCGAGGAACCCCATGCAGACACGGGGAGAATATGCAAACACCACACAGACACCCAAGGTCCGAATTTAACACGGGTCCCTGGTGTTGTGAGGCAACAGTGCTAACCAGTGCTAGCCTCATAATTAAATGTTGTGGACTTCTGGTGACAGGAATGTGCTGAGTTTGTCGTACATCAGGCGGTTCTCCAAATGTAGCCCGGCATATTGGACTCATTTCATCTCCACAACTGCAAAGACAAGGAAGAAGAAAAGTATGCCAGGAAGCAGTAGCTCGAGAGGCCGCAGGGAAGCCAGAAACGGTGGAAAAGGGCAAGAGCAGCAAGTGAGTCAGAGAATCCATGAGGCGAGGGGACCATGGGCACTCTTGAGAGAGGTAGACCGGTGACACAGACAGCGCGCTCCCTCCCCCCCAACCCGGGATGATTGGAAGACGTTCCTAACCAAGGAACTGACCGCAATGAATGATGAGACCAAGGTGGGGATCCAAACTGTGGTCAAGGTGGCGGTAGCAGAGGGGCTGGCCGCCATGCAGACGAAGTTCAACGGGACAGGAAAGAAGCTGGAGGCCCAGAGTGAATGATTCAAGAGCTCCAGAATTCATCGACCAAGGAGAGCGACCGAATCATCACCCTGGAGGCCAAGATGAAAAGGTTGGTAGTGACCTAATGGAGTTTGAAGGGGAAGGTCGAAGATCAAGAGAACTGATCCAGGTGACAGACCATCCGAATAGTGGGCCTGCCAGAGGGAAATGAGGACAGAGACCCAACTGACTACATTGCCCCGATGCTGGGCAACATAGCTGGAAGGGACAGCCTCCCCAAGCCATGGGAGATCGACAGGGCCCACAGGTCATGCCGACCAAAGCTCAAGGTCGGGAGCAGCCAAGGGTGATAATAATCAAGCTGCACAGAGACCAGGACTGGGAGAGGATCCTGCGCTGGGCCCGGCAGACCAAAGCCAGCAGTTGGGAAGGACACAGAATAACGATATATCAGGACATTGGGGCAGACCTGGCAAAGCGCAGGGCCAAGTTCAACACACAAAGTTGGTCCTGTACAAGAACAGTGTAAGATTCAGAATGTTATTCCCAGCCAGGCTCTGGGTAGTTTTGGTAAATGTGTACGCGCCCAACTGGGATCTCACGGTGGCTTTATCTGTGTACTTTATCTGTGTACAGGACTCACTGACGAACAGATGAAACCCAGAATGGGGAAAATGACAGGCCTGGGAACATTTATGGAGCAGATGGAACTCATTCATCTTCTTGATTAATAAGGGGATATGGGGTTATGGGGAGAAGGCAGGAGAATGGGCATGAGAAAATATCAGCCGTGATTGAATGACAGAGCAGACTCAATGAGCCGAGTGGCCGAATTCTGCTCCTATGTCTTATGGTCTTTATAGATGGAGGCAGTGGACCCATGGCGATCCATGCACCCAGGTGAGAAGGAATTTCCATTCTTCTTACCAGTATTCAAGTTCTACACCCGCATCGACTTCTTTGTAGTGGGGAAATCGGTGCTTCCAGAAATAACCAGAGAGTAATACTCCGAGACTGTAATCTACGACCACGCCACACATTACATGGATGTGAGGTTTGAGACGGAGCGTGCCGCACACCCCACATGACGATTGGACATGGCCCTCTTGGCTGACAAGGTCTTATGCCAGAAAACATCACAGGCCATAGGCGAGCATGTTGCTGGAACAGGGAACTCACCTTTCACATTCTGGGAGGTAATGAAGGCAGTGATTGGGGGAGAAATAATAGCCTACAAGGTACGAACAGACAGGAAAGGGAGGGTGGCTAGGCAGCAGCTGATCGACTCCATTCTGGAGCTCGACAGAAGATACTCCGAGGCCCTAACCGTAGAGCTTCTGATGGAGAGGAAAAAGCTGCAAATGGACTATAACATGCTATCCACCAGGAAGGCAGTGCACCGACTCCGCCAGACACAGGGGACCTTTTATGAGCACGGAAAGAAGGCCAGCCGCCTGCCGGCTCTCCAGTTCAGAAAGCAGGCCGCCATGAGGGAAATAGCACAGATAATGGACAGCAGAGGCGGACTGGTAACTGAACCAGAAACGGTCAACGAAGCATTCGAGGCCTTCTACCGGAGACTATACACCCCCGAGCTCCCCGACGGGGACGAAACAGTTCCTCGAAGGAACGTGGCCAGTCGTGGGGGACAATAGACAGAGGGAGCTGGAAGCACCAATCGGACTGGGAGAGGTCATGGAGAGCATCAACTCCATGCAGACGGGGAAGGCGCCGGGACCCGATGAGTTCCTGGTGGGCTTTGACAAAGACTTTGCATTGGCTCTCGCCCCGCACCTGCAGGTGGTGTTCGCAGACTCACTAGCAAGGGGCACCCTGCCTTCAATGCTAATACAGGCCACCATATCGCTGATGCCCCAAAAATACAAAGATCCAATGGAGTGCAGATCACACAGACCTATTTCGCTGCTCAATGTGGACGCGAAAATACTCGGAAACGTCCTGGCCAAGAGACTGGAGAACTGCGTACTATAGGTGGTCGCGGAAGAGCAGACAACTTTGTCAAGGGCAGACAGCTAACTGAGAACATCAGGTGGCTGCTGAATATCATACTGCCCCATCTGGGGAGAGAACACCAGAGGTGATCATCTCCCTGGATACAGAAAAGGTCTTCGACAGAGTCGAGTGGAAGTACCTCATTAAGGTACTGGAGCGGTTTGAGCTAGGGACAGGGTTCACCTCCTGGGTGAAACTCCTGTACACCTGCAAGGTGAACATACGGACCAACACCACCAGTTCTGAATACTTCAGTTGCACAGAGGCAATGTGTTCATCCTGGCAATTGAGCAGCTGGCAATCGCCCTGCGAGACGCAAGAGGCTAGAGGGGAATCCGAAGAGGAGGCAGAGAGCACAGAGTCTCATTCTATGCGGAAGACCTGCTCCTCTGCATCTCGGACCCGCAAAACAGCATGAAAGAAATCATGAAGCTTTCGTTGAGTTTGGAGCCTTTTTTGGGCTACAAACTCAACCTGGGCAAAAGCAAAGTTTTCCCGGTGAACCCAAAAGGGGACGGCCAGAGCTGGAGGGTCTACCATTTAAAATAACCAGAAACAAATTCCGTTACCTGGGGATCCAGATGGACCAAGTCTGGACATGGATCCACAAGTGGAATCTGACCAGTTTGGCGGAGGAAGATAAAAAAGACCTCCAGAGATGGGATGCACTCCCGCTTTCCCTGATGGGGAGATGATCAACTTGAACGGGCTTCCGAGGTTCCTCTTCCTGTTCAGATCCAGACCGATCTTCATCCCCAAGGCCTTTTTCCAAGCAAAAGACAAAATGGTCATGGTGTTTGTGTGTGGTGGGGGAAAGAATCAAAGAATCTCTAAAACAACACTGCAAAGGAGAAGAGGCCTGGCAGTGGGTGCAGGAGGGTGTGGGGGGTGGGAGGGGGGAACAGGGGGAGAGGTGGCATGGGGAGGGGGGTGCTGAAAAGAATCAACATGTAATCTGTAACTGTCTCATCTATCCTGATATACAGTGTAAAAACATAACCTTTAATAAAATATTTCATTAAAAAAATTAAATGTTCTGGTTTGATGTTTTGGCAAGACATTTGTAGAAGCTTTTAAAGTTTAACGGAGAATATTGATTCACAAAAATAACTTTATAAATACCAAACCTTGAAACCAGTTAGCATTTAACTTAACATTTTATTTCATCAGCTGAACATTTTGTACAGTAACTTCAACTTTTACAAATTTCTTGCAATAAAATATATTTTCTAACATAATCACAATGGTCAATAAAATATATATTTCCACATAAACACAGTGGTTCTGTCCATTTGTAAGGGGAGGGAAGGCCAGGAGGGAGGGAGAGAGAGTGAGAGAGAGGGAAGAAGTGGAAAGAAGAGGTAGGGATGGAGTGAGATGAGGAAGGAGGGAGGTTTCAGCCATATCAATTATAAATATAGTAATAAGTCTTACAACACCAGGTTAAAGTTCAACATGTTCACCTGAGGAAGGAGCAGTGCTCCGAAAGCTAGTGTTTGAAACATACCTGTTGGACTTTAACCTAGTGTTGTAAGACTTCTTACTGTGCTCACCCCAGTCCAACGCCGGCATCTCCACATCAATTATAAATATACAAGCTCAAAGTCCGAAAGCAGCAACTGCTGAAGTGCAGTTTCCTGGCACACATCTCGTCTGACATCATTTTTGGATGTCCTTTGCCTGTACACTCTCAGGAGTAGGTAGTTGATTCAATTCCTCGTCAGGCGGAGATGTAGCCTTCCTCTTCTCTCCTGATCCCTGCGCATACGTCCAAGTCTCAAAGGAAGTTCAAGGATTTTAAGAAGCCATTCTATAAGGGTGATGCCCCAGTGGAGGTGAATCATCACTACAGATTTTGAATCTGCACTAGATTCTGCAATACTTGTCCAAGACAGAGTTCACATAAGCTTACAGGAGGCTTGCATATGTCAAGTAAGGCATTGAACTTTGTTCAAACATTTAACGTTATCACTGAGTTTGTAAGGATGGACATTACTTCAGGGAGATTCTTAAACAACGCAACTTAAAATACATTGCAAAATCCAAATATACTTTAGCTCTGAATCAGCTGGGAGGGAAGGTGTACGAACATTAATATCTTTAAAGGAGTCAAGAGCACAAGTATCGAGGCCATAATTGTCAGAAACCAACTCGGCTGGGCCGCCCATATGCTTAGGACATCAGAGTCCCAACTCCAAAACAAATATTCTTCTCCCAGTTCAAGGAAGGATCCGGTAAAAGAGGAGGACAAAGGAAGCTCTTCAAAGATTGTTTTTTATATATAAATTTAGAGCACCCAATTCATTTTTTCCAATTAAAGGGCAATTTATTGTGGCCAATCCACCTAGCCTGGGTTGTGGGGGCGAAACCCATGCAGACACGGGGAGAATGTGCAAACTCCACATGGACTGTGACCCAGAGCCAGAATCGAACCTGGGACCTCGGGGCCAATAGGCAAAGGGCTAACCTACTGAGCCACCGTGCTGCCCCTGGAAGCTCTTCAAAGATACCTTGAAGGTTTACCTCAAGAAATGAAACATAGATGTCAATGCCTGGGAGACCCTTGTTTAGAAGAGACCTACTTACAGGAATCTCCTGATTGAAGGGTCACAATTCCTAGGCAACACCCGACAGCAAGAGAAGACCCAGATAAGGAGCCTGAGAACGGGATACCAGCAATCTAGAGTCCAAGAACCGATCCAACCTTTTGGAAGCTCCTGCCAAGTGAGTGATTGAAGATGCGGCTCTAAGATTGGAATCATCAGCCAAGAACCCACAGACCCCATGACAAATAACACGGAGTATCTTAGGTGGACAATCACCTTCGCTAGTGAGTGATCACCGAAGATTGAATACATTCCAAACTTATTCTATCCATTGTAGTCCTTTTAATGGCATAAACAGCTTCATGACAAAACTACGTTAAAAAATAATTAAAATATATTTTCCTTTCGCTTTATTTTCATTTTAAATGTATTTATAAATGCTAAACATTAATAATATAAAACATTAACCTGACAAACAAATGTCTCCCGATATCTTTGCCTCTGCTCGATGATCCTGGACCGAGAATACCCCCCGCAAATAAATATGCATAAAAACGTACTCAACATTGGGGCAAGTTGACCAAGTTTTCATTTTCGTACTGTTGGTTCAGCGCACTGCTTCACTCAAACAGTCAAAAAGAAACAGGCTGCAGGGCGGCATGTGGCGCAGTGGTTAGCACTGGGGCTGCGGCGCTGAGGACCCGGGTTCGAATCGCGGCCCTGGGTCACTGTCCGTGTGGAGTTTGCATGTTCTCCCCGTGTCTGTGTGGGTTTCACCCCCACAACCCAAAGATGTGCAGGTTAGGTGGATTGGCCACGCTAAATTGCCCCTTAATTGGAAAAAATAAATAAAATAAAATATTTGGGTACTCTAAATTTAAAATATAATTTAAAAAAAAGAAACAGGCTGGGAGTTTAAACGCTTCACGCTTCCAGCGCGCATGTCCGTGCGCCCGCACTTCCGGATTATCGTGGCGCACATGCGCGGCAGACCATCACTTCAAGTCGGGGAATCGAAAGGAAGTTACGGCCATAGACAAGTCAAGCTCGGTATTAGGTTACTGTGTACAATTTACTTCCCGTTAGCCGTCCCCAAATGCGTAATGTGTCTGCTTCGAATCATCGTCCTGGTAGCATTACCAGCACTTCAGCAAGTGACTTAGGCTAGTGCTTCAGTATAACACTGAGAGACCAATGTGCTGTCGGCCAATTTCCTTTTCAGCTGATAATTGGCGTTTGTGGGATCTTGGAAGTAAATCACCACTGACTACACTTTAGTGCCACAGCAGCTATAAAGTGCTTGGAACCTCCTGCTGCTGTGAAAGATGACAGAGGAATATGAGCCTCTCGAAATATGCTGAACACTTATATCGTTCTTTGGTTGAAGGCACCTATTCAAAACCTCAAATGGGCAGAATTTCAATTTACCACCTGGTGTTTAAGCTGATGTAAAGGATTTACCTCCTATTACAGAAACCATTCGATTTTCACATCCAGTTCAAATCATATTCTGGCCCTGTCCAGGGATCACTATCATCTCATAGAAACTTACAAAATCATATCAAGATTAAACAGGGTAGATTCAGAAAGAATGATCCCAATGGTGGGGAAGTCCAGAACGATAGTTTGAGGATAAGGGGTAAACCTTTTAGGACTGAGGTGAGGAGGAATTTCTTTACCCAGAGAGTGGTGAATCTGTGGAATTCACAACCACAGAAAGTAGTTGAGGCCAAATCGTGGTGCAAATTCAATAAGGAATTTGATATAGCTCTTGGGCCCAAAGGGATCAAGGGATATGGAGGGAAGGTGGGATCAGGGTATAGAACTTGATGATCAGCCATGAACATAATGAATGGTGACGCAGGCTCGAAGGGCTGAATGGCCTCCGCCTGCTTATATTTTCTATGTATGTTTCTATGTATCCGATCTTCCCAGGCTAAGGTCATTAGCTGATTGTATGTCATCACCAAGCATGTTGTCATAGCTTTGTTGTAATCAGATTGTTTTCAACAGCCTTGGATTTATTCAATATGTGCTTAGTTAATTCCAGTCTCGGATGGTGTTTTCGGGATCCTTAAGGGGGAGGGGGTGCAGCCCCAAGTCGTGGTCCACATAGGTACCAGCGACATAGGTAGGAAAAGGGATAGGGATGTAAGGCAGGAATTCAGGGAGCTAGGGTGGAAACTTAGATCCAGGACAGAGTTATTATCTCTGGGTTGTTACCCGTGCCACGTGCTAGCGAGTTGAGGAATAGGGAGAGAGAGCAGTTGAACACGTGGCTGCAGGGATGGTGCAGGAGGGAAGGTTTCAGATTCTTGGACAATTGGGGCTCATTCTGGGGTAGGTGGGACCTCTACAAACGGGATGGTCTACACCTGGACCAGAGGGGTACTAATATCCTGGGCGGGAAGTTTGCTAATGCTCTTCGAGAGGGTTTAAACTAGTTCAGCAGGGGATTGGGAACCTGAATTGTAGCTCCAGTACACAAGAGGTTGAGAGTAGTGAGGTCATGAGTAAGGTTTCAAAGTTACAGGAGTGTACCAGCAGGAAGGAAGGTGGTCTAAAGTGCGTCTACTTCAATGCCAGGAGCATCCGAAATAAGGTGGGTGAGCTTGCGGCATGGGTTGGTACCTGGGACTTCGATGTTGTGGCCATTTCGGAGACATGGATAGAGCAGGGAGAGGAATGGTTGTTGTAGGTGCCAGGTTTTAGATATTTCAGTAAGCTCAGGGAAGGTGGTAAGAGAGGGGGAGGTGTGGCATTGTTAGTCAAGGACAGTATTACGGTGGCTGAGAGGACATTTGGTGAGGACTCGACTACTGAGGTAGTATGGGCTGAGTTTAGAAACAGGAAAGGAGAGGTCACCCTGTTAGGGCTTTTCTATAGGCCTCCGAAAAGTTCCAGAGACGTAGAGGAAAGGATTGCAAAGATGATTCCGGATAGGAGCAAAAGTAACAGGGTAGTTGTTATGGGGTACTTTAACTTTCCAAATATTGACTGGAAACGCTATAGATCGAGTATTTTAGATGGGTCCATTTTTGTCCAATGTATGCAGGAGGGTTTCCTCACGCAGTATGTAGATAGGCCAACGAGAGGCGAGGTCGTATTGGATTTGGTACTGGGTAATGAACCAGGACAAGTGTTAGATTTGGAGGTAGGTGAGCACTTTGGTGATAGTGACCACAATTCGATTATGTTTACTTTAGTGATGGAAAGGGATAGGTATATACCACAAGGCAAGAGTCATATCTGGGGGAAAGGCAATTATGATGCGATGAGGCAAGACTTAGGGTGCATCGGCTGGAGAGGAAAACTGCAGGGGATGGGCACAATGGAAATGTCTAGCATGTTAAAGGAACAGCTACTGCGTGTCCTTGATAATTATGTACCTGTCAGGCAGGGAGGGAGTGGTCGAGCGAGGGAACCATGGTTTACTAAAGCAGCTGAAACGCTTGTCAAGAGGAAGAAGGAGGCTTATGTAATGATTAGACGTGATAGTTCAGTTAGGGTGCTTGAGAGTTACAAGTTAGCTAGGAAGGATCTAAAGAGAGAGCTAAGAAGAGCCAGGAGGGGACATGAGAAGTCTTCGGCAGGTAGGATCAAGGATAACCCTAAAGCTTTCTATAGATATGTCAGGAATAAAAGAATGACTAGGGTAAGAGTAGGGCCAGTCAAGGACAGTGGTGGGAAGTTGTGCGTGGAGTCCGAGGAGATAGGAGAGGTACTAAATGAGTATTTTTTGTCCGTATTCACACAGGAAAAAGGCAATGTTGTTAAGGAGAATACTGAGATACAGGCTACTAGACTATAAGGGCTTGAGGTACATAAGGAGGAGGTGTTAGCGATTCTGGAAAGTGTTAAAATAGATAAGTCCCCTAGGCCAGTAAGGATTTATCCTAGGATTCTCTGGGAAGCTAGGGAGGAGATTGCTGAGCCTTTGGCTTTGATCTTTAAGTCATCTTTGTCTTCCATGTGGAGTTTGCACATTCTCCCCGTGTCTGCGTGGGTTTCGCCCCCACAACCCAAAAATGTGCAGAGTAGGTGGATTGGCCACACTAAATTGCCCCTTAATTGGAAAAAATAATTGGGTAATCTAAATTTATAAAAAAAAAGTCATCTTTGTCTTCAGGAATAGTGCCAGAAGACTGGAGGATAGCAAATGTTGTCCCCTTGTTCAAGAAGGGGAGTAGAGACAACCCCGGTAACTATAGACCAGTGAGCCTTACTTCTGTTGTGGGCAAAGTCTTGGAAAGGTTTATAAGAGATAGGATGTATAATCATCTGGAAAAGAATAATTTGATTAGAGATAGTCAACATGGTTTTGTGAAGGGTAGGTCGTGCCTCACAAACCTTATTGAGCTCTTTGAGAAGGTGACCAAACAGGTGGATGAGGGTAAAGCAGTTGATGTGGTGTATATGGATTTCAGTAAAGCGTTTGATAAGGTTCCCCACGACAGGCTATTGCAGAAAATACGGAGGCATGGGTTTCAGGGTGATTTAGCAGTTTGGATCAGAAATTGGCTAGCTGATAGAAGACAAAGGGTGGTGGTTGATGGGAAATGTTCAGACTGGTGTCCAGTTGCTAGTGGTGTACCACAAGGATCTGTTTTGGGGCCGCTGCTGGTTGTCATTTTTATAAATGATCTGGAGGAGGGCGTAGAAGCATGGGTGAGTAAATTTGCAGATGACACTAAAGTCGGTGGAGTTGTGGACAGTGCAGAAGGATGTTACAAGTTACAGAGGGACATAGATAAGCTGCAGAGCTGGGATGACAGTTGGCAAATGGAGTTTAATGCAGAAAAGTGTGAGGTGATTCATTTTGGAAGGAATAACAGGAAGACAGAGTACTGGGCTAATGGTAAGATTCTTGGTAGTGTGGATGAGCAGAGAGATCTCAGTGTCCATGTCCATAGATCCCTGAAAGTTGCCACCCAGGTTGAGAGGGTTGTTAAGAAGGCGTATGGGGTGAAATTCTCCGACCCCCACGACGGGTGGGAGAATAGCGGGAGGGCCTTCCCGACATTTTTGCCGCCCTCCCGCTATTCTCCCCCCCCCCCCCCCCGCCGAAGTCCCGACCCGAATCGCTGCCGTCGTTTTTTTACGGCCGGCAGCGATTCTCAGCTGTTAGATGGGCCGAAGTCCCAGCCCTTTCCGCCGTTTTTACGAACGGCAAACACACCTGGTCTTGCCGTTCGTAAAAACGGCGTCACAAACTCGCTTTTTATAACCATGGCACCGATTGGCACGGCAGTACCACGGCCGTGCCAAGGGTGCCATGGGCCCGCGATCGGTGGGCACCGATCGCGGGCAGCGGGCCCGATGCCCGCGCACTACTTGTCCTTCCGCCGCCCCGCAGTATCCATTCGCGGGGTGGCTGAGGGGCAACCCGGCCCGCGCATGCGCGGGTTTCACTCAAAAACGCGATGACGTCACCCGCGCATGCGCGGGTTGGAGTCTTCCAAACTGCGCATGCGCGGCTGACGTCATATGACGCGTCAGCTGGCGCTAACTCCAGCAAGCGGGCTTAACGATTTTCGTTAAGCCTGTCTTGCCGGAGCCTACGGCGTCGGGCTGCTAGCCCTGACCGGGGACCAGAATCGGTCCCCGGTCGGGAAGGGGCGCGCTGCCGTAAAACCCGTCCGGGTTTTACGGCAGCTTTACGATTTCTCCCGTTTTGGGAGAATCTCGCCCATGGTGTGTTAGCTTTTATTGGTAGAGGGATTAAGTTTCGGAGCCATGAGGTCCTGTTGCAGTTGTACAAAACTCTGGTGCGGCTGCATTTGGAGTATTGTGTGCAGTTCTGGTCGCCATATTATAGGAAGAATGTGGAAGCATTGGAAAGGGTGCAGAGGAGATTTACCAGGATGTTGCCTGGCATGGAGGGAAGATCCTATGAGGAAAGGCTGAGGGACTTAAGGCTGTTTTCGTTGGAGAGAAGAAGGTTAAGAGGTGGCTTAATTGAGGCATACAAGATGATCAGAGGATTTGATAGGGTGGACAGTGAGAGCCTTTTTCCTTAGATGGTGATGTCAAACATGAGGGGACATAGCTTTAAATTGAGGGGAGATAGATATAGGACAGATGTCAGAAGTAGGTTCTTTACTCAGAGAGTAGTAAGGGTGTGGATTGCCCTGCCTGCAACAGTAGTGGACTCGCCAACACTAAACGCATTCAAATGGTCATTCGATAGGCATATGGATGATAAGGGAATAGTGTAGATGGGCTTTTGAGGGGTTTCACAGGTCGGTGTAACATCGAGGGCCGAATGGCCTGTTCTGCGCTGTAATGTTCTATGTTCTATGTTCAGTGTCAGTCTTGTATTTATATAATACGTTATCCTGTTGAAGTTCAGGGTCTATTATAATGGAAACAAATGTGTCAGCATTTTTCTTCAACAGATTCGCACGTGGACCATACCACTGACCTACTTTTTTTAGTTATTGGCTGAGGCAAAAGTTGATCAGTGAATTTCCAAGTTCTTCTCTGAATTATGTCATGAGATCTTTTATTTCACCTAAAATGATAGCTAGAATCATATGGTTTAGCTATCTGATGCAGTCCCTGACAATGAGACGTTCCCTCAGTCGATGAGTAATTCCAGTTGTGAGGCTCAGAAACCATTCAACATAAAGATGAGTCGACTAACTGAGCCACTAAACATTCTGTTTGACTGTAGAAGCTTCGGTTTCATGAACGTGTAATACCAGAAATGATATCCTCAGGGATCATTATCAGACATGACATCATCACTCATACCATGTCACGCAAATTGTGCCGTACAGAGTTGTGATGACCTTTGTGATGACACACGAGCAGTGAAAAATTGTGATTTCTTTCAAATGTGTGTGGTTTCCGTAATTTGTTTTAAGAATATTTGAAAAGGACTATTAAGTGTTTTGCATCAATTGTAAAGGGATCATTTTCTTGGATAATGGAGAATACTGGTCCATGTGAACTGGCGACCCTTGAACTTCGGCAGGGTGGAAGATCACAGTCAAAAGCTGTTTGGCCAGGCATAAAGGAGAGCGCCAAACAAAGCAGAGCTGAAACAGGGAGAAGAACAAAGAAGGCTACATTTACAGCAGTGTGTAATACAGTTAAATGGAACATAATGTTGAAGACAAATTAGGAGCAGTGATTAGTAGATAGTTTGATATGCACTGCTGCTACTTCAGATTTGCCAGAGCTGACCAGATGTTTTATTGGGATCTATTAAAGGGATTAGATAAAGGAGTCTCCAGGGAATATATGTGACCCAGATTGTTTTTAATTAATTTACTGGATGTGGTTGTCGCTCGCTAGGGCAGCATTTATTGTCCATCCCTAGTTGCCCTTGAGAAGATGGTGGTGAGCTGCCTTCTTGAACTGCTGCAGTCCCTGAGGTACAGGTGTGCCCAGAGTGTTGTTGGAGAGAGAGTTCCAGGATTTTGACCCAGCGACAGTACGGGAACAGCGATGTATTTCCAAGTCAGGATGGTGAGTGGTTTGGGGGGTGGGGAACTTCCAGGTGTTGCCCTTGTCCCTTGGCACAGTAGCACTGTGGTTAGCACAGTTGCTCCACAGCTCCAGGGTCCAGGTTCGATTCCCGGCTTGGGTCACTGTCTGTGCAGAGTCTGCATATTCTACCCGTGTCTGCGTGGGTTTCCTCCGGGTGCTCCAATTCCCTCTCACAGTCCAAAGATGTGCAGGTTAGGGGGATCGGCCATGATAAATTGCCCCGAGTGTCCAAAAAAGGGGAGGTAGGGTTACGGGGATAGGGTGGTGGTGTGGGCTTGGGTAGGGTGCTCTTTCCAAGGGCCAGTACAGACTCGATGGGCCGAATGGCCTCCTTCTGCACTGTAAATCTTATGATTCTATGATATTCTCGGTGGCAGTGGTCGTTGGTTTGGAAGGTACTGCCTAAGGAACCTAACTCCGAAGGTTCTGCAGCAATATGTCGCTTGGGGAATGACTGTCCTGAGGGACCTCAGATGGAATGTGGCTGCTGGTGAATGTGACTCGAGGACCAAATCGATTGAGTGTCCAATTGGGAACACCAGAGGTTGGGTTAGAGAACTTTATGTTGCACCATTGGCACCACATATCTGCTGGGAGTGACGCGGGTGTTTGTAGTCGAGTAAGGCGTATCTTTGTTGTATGAACTGTTTAAAGTGAAATTTACCCTTTTATGTGAAATATCATTTGCCTGTTAATAAATGTCTCATTCACATTGATTCTGATTCATGCTAAAGTAAAAGCAACAAATAGTGAAATCTTGTCAATCATTTCTTTATTAATTTGGTAACTTTAGATATTTTGGTCCACAGTTCCCCCACTTGGATCACAACAAAGGTGCTGTGACTGACGCGATTCTTATACCTTTCAATTTGGGTACCTTGAAATAATTTGAAGCAAAAAAATCTACTAATCCTCTGTGTCTAATTCAAGAAAGATGCAGAACCATCTCCTGTAGTCTTGTGCTTCATGAGGTTCCATTGGTTTGCTTAAGTTTAAAAGTCTATGTTGCACATATCGAATGCTCTATCTGAACTGACAGCTGAAGTCAAAATAAAAACTCTCAAGCTCACTTCCTGCATTTTACGCCTTCCCAGGAGATTCCAATGCAATGATTTTTGAGCATCCAATTTCTCTTAGAAGCCTTGTCAAGGGTCATTTTTGAACAGATGCTTGGTTCATATTTATTCTTTCACGATAAAGTCGTCAAGATTGTAATTCGGTATCTCCTGTGACAACTGACTTGCAGTCATCCTTCCTGTTGGCAATCATCCTTCCTGTTCTTTTCAGCATTTCCTTTGTTCCAGCTCTTGTAGCTCCTTCAGTTTGTTGTTTAGAGTCAGTGAGCAGAGATGGGTTAAAATCACAGTTGATGGTCAGCCCCAATTTTAATCTGTCGCACTCCCGAGGGAAAGGGATGAGATTAGACAATTGGTTTACCAATTGCCAACCCTCACTCCAACCAACTCCCCCCCCCCACCCATCCCACCTGCAAAATATTAACAGTGCACAGATTGAGTAGGTGCTGAATGATTTAAAAGGGCTAAAATTGGGGTCATATACGCTTGAAAAATTGGGCTACATTTTACCTGTCACCACTTTGATGTGTTTTCAGCAGGGGCCAATGTAAAATCGGTTGGGTGTCAACCCTCCTCCCCAACCTCAAGATTGTGCCCATAATACGGCAGGTGAATGGGCGCCAAAAGTGACAGTCCGCCCGCCATATTTAAATAAATAGTAAGAGACACTGAGCCTATTAACAAACCAATTACCCCAATAAAACACTGGCCACCCATGAATCAGTTAGCATGGGCAGGCAGGTAAGAGTGGAAAGGCCAGAGGAGGAAAGGGGTACTATCTTCAGGTGCAGAGTGAGGCCCTTTGCATTTCAGAGGCATCATCTTTGGGATAATGCCCCCTCCTTTCTTCCTGTCCACCTGCTCTGTAAACCCCAGCCTCCTCTCTAAATTACCCAAAACCCCCGAACCCAATACCCTGGACTTGCCTTGCTCCATAATCTATTACGCCTTCTTCTTCACTGCTAGGACTGCTGGAGCTGTGGGCCAATTGGATTGGCTGGAAGCTCGCGAGGGTGGGACATTCTTCCCAAATAGGGGACGATGAGTCCCCACTGGCAGCCTATTTTGCCGACCCACGGGCATTATGGTTGTGTGGAAGGCTGCCCTGGAGCATGTCGGCTCCACATATATCTGCGGCTGAATCTTTATATTGTTGAAGTACAATTCTGTAGAAAGCATACAGATGTTAACCAGTTGTTGTTGTTAGCATATCGCCACACACGCCACACTTTATTTTAACCCGTTGGGGAATAGTGGAGGAAGTGGTGGAAGGATTTCAGAGCTGATTATCGGACCGTTGAACAGTGTTGAACGTTCCTTCCGCGGCCAACAGGTCCTGCCGTTGAACCCGAACCCGGGGCTTCAGGTCCAGAGTTGGGGGCGCTACCACTATGCAACAAGGCCTCCTTGTTAATCAGTCTTTACAGTGGAGGATAAGCGTTTCAGCCTTTTCCATCCTAGTGTTACACACCTGGAGGAATTCTCCAGGTCCCCCTGCATCATTTCCGGCAGCAGAGGTAGCCTGACATTGGCCGTTGGAGGGATCTTCTGGTCCTCCTGATATTTAACCATTTTTTCCATGGCTCACACCCTTGACCACCGAGGAACCTGTCACAGCGGGTTGCCATCAGCGGGACTGGAAGATCCAACTAACAGGAGGAGCAGGAAAATTCAGCCCAATGTCCTTTAACATTATCCATCTGAACAATTATCTGTATTTGAAAATTTTTCCAGACGGCCAAGGGAACAATTAAAATATCTTTATTCTACTGACATGTAAAGGGGTAATGTTAAATAGACAGTCCACAGGGGCTGGTTTAGCTCACTCGGCTAAATCGCTGGCTTTTAAAGCAGACCAAGCAGGCCAGCAGCACGGTTCAATTCCCGTACCAGCCTCCCCGGACAGGCGCCGGAATGTGGCTTTTAACTAGGGGCTTTTCACAGTAACTTCATTGAAGCCTACTCGTGACAATAAGCATTTTTCATTTCATTTCAGTTTTCATTCATTTCATTTCATCAGTCACGTTAGATCGCATGAAAACAGAGTATGCTGAGAGATAGTTCAATGTGAAGCCTCGTGCTCAGCCTTGTACTTAGCTTAGTTGTAGTTAGTTCGTAGAATGTTCAATGAAAAGTAAAGTTAAGTTTGCCTCCAGCAGTCTCTATCGATCCTGACCAAGGACAACATGAGTTAAGACCCACGCCGATGATTATAGATGTTGGAATTGGAAAAGACAATGGAAAAAGCACCAAGTAAAGAGCCCGGCGACTCGCAAAAGCAGCATTGTGTGGAAAGGATAACATGTGGACAACGCCAACAGAACTCAAAGAAAGGCTGGAGTGAAGAAAGGCAATGGGGAAAAGCTTACCCTTATCACGTGGAAGGCCTGGAGCAAGCCATTTGGATTGGATTTGTTTCTTGTCACGTGTACCGGGGTACAGTGATAAATATTGTTCTGCGTAGTCTAGAGAGATCATTCCATACCTGAAAAAAATAGGGCATACATAAATACACAATGTAAATACATAGACACAGGCAGCAGGTGAAGCATACAGGAGTGTAATACTGCTCAGGAGAGAAGATATGTGAAGAGATCAGGTCAGTCCATAAGAGGGTCATTCAGGAGTCTGGTAACAGCGGGGAAGAAGTTGTTTTTGAATCTGTTTGTGCGTGTGCTCAAAAGCTTTCATCACATATTTCAGCCTTAGAAGGGACACAAACAAAAGGTGATGTTTATAAAATGCATCCAAAGACCAGGAGAGTGCAGAGAGCCCTTCATGAGAGCAGCAGCAGCCACAGCCTTCTGCCGTGGAAGGCTGTAGAGGCCAAAACACTGAGTGTCTTTAAGACAGAGATAGATAGGTCCTTGATTAAGTCAGGCAATCAGTGGTTATGGGGGGAAGGCAGGAGAATGGGGATGAGACGAATATCAGCCATGATTGAATGGCGGAGCAGACCTGATGGGCCGTGTGGCCTAATTCTGCTCCTATGTCTTATGAATGATTTATATTGACTAGCTGAGAATTGCAAATTTGGAGCCCTGAAAGACAAATTAATATGGGATCACATTGTTGGCGGAATCTTAGAGGTGACTTTATTCGATTTTCTTCAATTGAGCGAGAGTTTAACAGGATCAACGACTGAGCAGTTGTCAAGACAAAAGGGAGCGAGAAAACAAAATTGTGTATTTATCCAAAGCGACAGGGAGATTTTGGGGAGAAACGTGACGAACAGAGTGGAATTTGTAGGACACAGAAGTAAGCAGTCACCTACTCAAAAACAGGAACGAGCGAAGAGGGGGGCTGCAGGAGTTGCTGTGACTCCGTGTGCTTGCCGTGGCAGGAGAAGGCTGCACCTGCACCAAAAATGTCCCGCCAAAAATGCAGAGTGCCATTCCTGTAAGAGGAGAAGACATTTTAAATCTGTACACCAAAGCTCACCGGACAGAAATTTAAAGAGAAACCAATTAGAAAATTGTGGCATTCAAGTAATTGAAGATGCAAAAAGACGATCGTGCCTTTCTTGGGAGAAGTTACGGGATCTCATGGGTACTACGGGAGCACAGGTATTATGATCATGACATAATCGAAAAAGAAGCAGCTACACAGGCTTCAGTAGCTTGTTGTCTACATCTGAGACCTAAAGTTTGGCATTGAGACTGACCACAAACCATTGGTTACCACGGGTTTCCCAAACGTTTCGAGCTGCAGAACCCCTGGTGCCTCACAAGTGCATCGGGGAACCCCAAACATTCTCATAATATCCACCCCCTTTTCTTGCCGTGAAATACATAGAACATAGAACATTACAGCGCAGTACAGGCCATTCGGCCCTCGATGTTCTGCCGACCTGTGAAACCACTCTAAAGCCCATCTACACTATTCCTTATCATCCATATGCCTATCCAATGATCATTTGAATGCGTTTAGTGTTGGCGAGTCCACTACTGTTGCAGGCAGGGCATTCCATGCCCTTACTACTCTCTGAGTAAAGAACCTACCTCTGACATCTGTCCTATATCTATCTCCCCTCAATTTAAAGCTATGTCCCTTTGTGCTGGACATCACCATCCGAGGAAAAAGGCACTCAATGTCCACCCTATCTAATCCTCTGATCATCTTGTATGCCTCAATTAAGTCACATCTTAACCTTCTTCTCTCTAACGAAAACAGCCTCAAGTCCCTCAGCCTTTCCTCATAAGATCTCCCCTCCATACCAGGCAACATCCTGGTAAATCTCCTCTGTACCCTTTCCAACGCTTTCACATCCTTCCTATAATGTGGCGACCAGAACTGCACGCAATACTCCAAATGCGGCCGCACCAGAGTTTTGTACAACTGCAACATGACCTCAGGGCTCCGAAACTCAATTCCTCTGCCAATAAAAGCTAACACACCATACGCCTTCTTAACAACACTCTCAACCTGGGTGGTAACTTTCAGGGATCTATGGACATGGACACCGAGATCTCTCTGCTCATCCACACTACCAAGAATCTTACCATTAGCCCAGTACTCTGTCTTCCTGTTATTCCTTCCAAAATGAATCACCCCACACTTTTCTGCATTAAACTCCATTTGCCATCTGTCAGCCCAGCTCTGCAGCTTATCTATGTCCCTCTGTAACACACACACACTGATATGGAACATACAGTGCAGAAATAGATGTAAACACAGAAATCAAATGTAAACAAGTCATTTCTAGCTATATCTAAACATATATTAGGAAGAGACGCATGGTCACAAATATATTCGCCAGCTACATGGCCTTTTCACTATAAACCTCTGGCCAAACCATCCTTCCCTGGCCCCTTAACACTAACCCCTGGAAGGAGGACCCACTTTAGGAATGGGTAATCTGAAAAAATATTTCAATTTTATCTTTTGTCATTTTTAATGGGAGGAGTGATGCTGAAAAGTTGATTCTGATTTTGGACACATGCATCCCGAACTCCCTCACACAATTACACACTTACACGGACATCTTCCCCTCACACACATACTCACTCGCTCCCTCACACACATACACACTGACATCCTTCCCTCACACACATCCTCACCTTGCTCCCTCACACACATACACACTGACATCCTTCCCTCACACACATACTCACCTCGCTCCCTCATACACATACACACACTTACATCCTTCCCTCACACACATACTCACCTCGCTCCCTCACACACATACACACTGACATCCTTCCCTCACACACATCCTCACCTTGCTCCCTCATACACATACACACACTGACATCCTTCCCTCACACACATACTCACCTCGCTCCCTCATACACATACACACACACACACTGACATCCTTCCCTCATACACACTCACCTCACTCCCTCACACAAACATAGACACACACACACATTTCCCCCTCTGACACACACTCAACCCTCTCTGACAAACATCTCTCCTCTCACAGATACTCACCTCCCTCTCTTACACACGCTTATCTTCCTATCTGGTAAAGTCACCATCCTATCTGACACAGACTCACCTCCCTCTCTCACACACACTCACCCCCTCTCTCACATTCATCCCCCCCTCCCACTCACACTCACTCCTATTCCCCATGCTCTGAGGCTTCCTCCAAGGCCCACTACAGCCCGCTGGTCTGACGCCCAGTCCGGCTCCCGAACCGCCACCCCACCCACCATCTCCCCACTCCCACCCCCACCCACCATCTCCCCACTCCCACCCCCACCCACCATCTCCCCACTCCCACCCCCACACACCATCTCCCCACTCCCACCCCCACCCACCATCTCCCCACTCCCACCCCCACCCACCATCTCCCCACTCCCACCCCCACCCACCATCTCCCCACTCCCACCCCCACCCACCATCTCCCCACTCCCACCCCCACCCACCATCTCCCCACTCCCACCCCCACCCACCATCTCCCCACTCCCACCCCCACCAACCATCTCCCCACTCCCACCCCCACCCACCATCTCTCCACTCCCACCCCCACCCACCATCTCCCCACTCCCACCCGCACCCACCATCTCCCCACTCCCACCCCCACCCACCATCTCCCCACTCCCACCCCAACCCACCATCTCCCCACTCCCACCCCCACCCACCATCTCCCCACTCCCACCCCCACCCACCATCTCCCCACTCCCACCCCCACCCACCATCTCCCCACTCCCACCCGCACCCACCATCTCCCCACTCCCACCCCCACCCACCATCTCCCCACTCCCACCCCAACCCACCATCTCCCCACTCCAGCTCTTCCAATCACTCCGCTGTCCTTATTCATCCAATGCTGCAGATCTGCTGCATTTTTCAAATTTCCCCAATGTGTCTGCCCTACTGAGGACCCCTGAAAAGCTCCCACAGACACCCTGGTTCCGCGGACCCCAGCTTGCAAACCCCTGGGTTTTAAATGCTAAAAAATTAGCAAAGATGCCATAAAAGGTCCAGAGGTTTAATTTGAGACTGATGAAATTCAATGCTACAATTATATTGTCCAAGGAAACAACAAACTACTGCAGAAGCATTGGCGTGCTTTCCTGTTGAAAAAAGTGAACAAAAGAAAATACATTTTGTTGAAGATGTGGATTCCTCTTAAATGGCCGAGCAAGCCACTGATGTGCCCATCAATTCACCCAGAGACATAGTGGCTTTAATTGGCTTACAACTGAGCCTGCCTGTGACTGTGCTGAACTGAAGGCGGACTCGCAGGACCGCAGCACCTATACTTCCTGAAGGGGGTGGAGCCGAGGGCGGAGCCCTGTACATGCTCCTCATCTGCCCCTTGTGGGCAGAGCCGCGCAACGGCTCACAGATGGAGCTCACAGGGACACAGTAATGAACAGTGTGAATTATAGTGGTTACACATTCACCACATTCACCCCCTGTTAAAAAAATCAAGTCCGGCGGGGGTTCAAACGGTCTGGCACCCGAATCGTGCGTTGCGACCGATGAAGCACTGGTGTTGCAGCCGTTTCGGATAGCTGTGGAAGGATGTTCAGTGCGGGTCCAGGGGTGGACTCCGGGGATGGTTCTTCCTGAGCTTCGTTCCTGAGAATCGGTGTGTAGGGCGGAAGGGAGCGCGGGAAGCAAATAGGCGCAGGGGCGCAGGGCATGGGAAGTCAGGTGGGGTGCAGTGTGGGAGGTACATCGGCGGTAGTGGTAGGAGAGCCTGCGGGTGCTAGGTCCTGGAGGGAAATAGTGTTCTGTCGGCCATCGGGTTATTCAACAAACGCGTAATGGGGGTTCGAGTGCAGGAGTTGGACCCTCTCTATCAGGGGGTCGGTCTTATGTGTCCGGACGTGTTTTCGGAGGAGGACAGGGCCCGGTGTCCTCAACCAGGGTGGAAGCGAGACCCCCGTAGTAGTTCCCCTAGGGAAGGCAAATAGGCAATCATGAGGTGTCTGATTCGTGGCCGTACAAAGGAGGGACCTGATAGCATGGAGCGCATCGGGGAGGACCTCCTGCCAGTGGGAGGTCGGGAGATTCCTGGACCGTAGAGTCAGTAGGACGGTCTTCCAGACCATTGCGTTCTCCCTCTCCACCTGCCCGTTCCCCCTGGGGTTATAGCTGGTAGTCCTGCTCAAGGCGATGCCCTTACTGAGCAGGTACTGACGCAGTTAGTTGCTCATGAAGGATGAACCCCTGTCGCTGTGGACATAGTTGGGGAAACCGAACAGGGTGAAGACACTGTGCAGGGCTCTAATAACTGTAAGGGAGGTCATATCGTGGCATGGGATGGCAAACGGGAAACAGGAGAATTCATCTATAACGTTGAGGAAATAAATGTTGCGATCAGTTGAAGGGAGGGGCCCTTTGAAATCAATGCTCAGGCATTCAAAAGGCCGGGATGCCTTTACCAGATGTGCCTTGTCTGGTCTATAGAAGTGTGGTTTACACTCCGCGCAGATCGAGCAATTCCTGGGGATGGCTTTAACCTCCTCAGTGGAGAAGGGCAGGATGCAGGCCTTGATGTAATGGGCGAGCCGGGTGACCCCTGGATGGCAAAGGTCATTGTGGATCGCCTGAAGATGGTCATCTTCCATGCTGGCGCATGTGCCGCGGGACAGGGCATCGGGGGGCTCATTGAGCTTCCCAGGACGATATACGATATTGTAATTGTAGGTGGAGAGTTTGATCCTCCACCTCAAGATCTTGTCATTTTTTATCTTGCCCCGCTGCGAATTGTCAAACATGAAGGCAACCGATCTTTGGTCGGTGATGAGGGTAAACCTCCTACCTGCGAGGTAGTGCCTCCAGTGCCGCACAGCTTCCACAATGGCTTGGGCTTCTTTTTCGACTGAAGAGTGTCGAAGTTTGGAAGAGGAGAGGGTTCAGGAAAAGAACGCTACTGGCCTGCCTACCTGGTTCAGAGTGGCAGCGAGAGCGACCTCTGAGGCATCGCTCTCCACCTAGAACGGGACAGACTCGTCTATTGCACTCATGGCGGCCTTAGCGATGTCCGCCTTAATACAGTCAAAGGCCTGGCGAGCCTCGGCTGACAGTGGGAAGAGGGTGGCCTTAAATAGTGGGTGGGCTTTGTCCGCAAACTGGGGGACCACTGGGCATAGTACGAAAAATATCCGAGGAACCTTTTGAGAGCCTTGGGACAGTGAGGGCGAGGGAGTTGTAAGAGGGGGGGCATACGGTCAGGGTCGGGTCCTAGGACCCCGTTTTCCACGACGTAGCCGAGGATGGCCAGCCTGGTGGTGCGGAAAACGCATTTCTCCTTATTATAGGTGAGGTTGAGCTTTTGGGCGGTCTGGTGAAATCGGTGGAGATTGGCGTAGTGATCCTGCTGATCTTGGCTGCAGATGGTGACATTATCCAAGAACGGGAAAGTGGCCCGCAGCCCGTACTGCTCCACCATTCGGTCCATTGCTTTTTGGAACACCGAAACCCTGTTTGTGACGCCAAAGGGAACCCGGAGGAAATGGAAAAGGTGGCCGTCTGCCTCGAACGCCGTGTAGTGGCGGTCCTCCGGGCGGATTGGGAGCTGATGGTATGAGGACTTCAGATCCACCGTGGCGAACACGTGGTACTGTGCGATCTGGTTTACCATGTCCACAATCCAGGGGAGGGGGTACGCATCAAGGTGCATGAACCGGTTAATGGTCTGGCTGGAATCAACCACGGAGCTTTTCTCTGGTTTTGACGATCACCACCTGAGCTCTCCAGGGGCTGTTACTGGCCTCTATGACTCCTTCACGCAAAAGGCGCTGGACTTCTGATCTGATGAACACCCTGTCCTGCAGACTATATCTCCTGCTACGAGTGGCCACTGGCTTGCAGTTGGCGGTGAGGTTAGCGAAGAGTGAGGGGGGGGTCGACTTTCAGGGTTGCTAGGCTGCATATAGTGAGTGGGAGCAGGGGCCCACCGAAGCTGAGTGTGAGGCTCCTGAGGTTACACTGGAAATCCAGTCCTGGGAGGAGTGGGGCGCAGAGGTCTGGGAGTACGTACAATTTGAAATTTGTATAATTGGCGCCCTTTATCGTTAGAGTCGCTGAGGTGCGCACTTGTATTTGGACTGAGTGCGACCCCAAGGCGAGACAGATTGTTTGCCGCGTTGGGAATACCGTGAGCAAATAGCGCCTTACCAGGTCCGGGTGAACGAAGTTCTCGGTTCTCCTGGAGTCGAAAAGGCACGGTGTCTCGTGGCCGTTGATCCGGACAGCCATCATGGAGCTTTTGAGGTGCTTGGGCCGCGACTGGACCAAGGTGAAGGCACTGAGTTGAGGGTAGATGGCGGCGTAGTCGGCGGTGCTGCAGTGGCCCCGCTATGACTGTTCGAATTGGGTAGCGGGTGATGGCCAAGATGGCGGCCCCCGTTGATCGCACATGGCGGGCGGCGAGGGAGGTGACGTCCAAAGTGGCCGCCCCCATGGATCGCACGTGGTGGGCGGCGAGGAAGATGGCGTCCAAGATGGCGGCCCCCATGGATCACACGTCGCCGGCCGCGTGGGGGAGGATGGCCAAAATGGCGGCCCCTGTGAGTCGCACATATGCGGAGGCGGAGTCGGCAGACACGCTGCCATGTTATGGGGTCTGCGAACCTGAGAGTCAGAGGAGCGAGTGTTCGAGTTGGGGTTTGAGTTTTTGGATTTGGCCAGGCAGACCTTAGCGAAGTGCCCTTTTCATCCGCAGCTGCTGCAGGTCGCGTTGCTAACCGGGCATTGCTGTCGCGGGTGTTGGGGCTGGCCGCAAAAATGGCACGATAGTCCTCCGTGGTGGGCCGATGGCCGCGCGGTGCAGGCCTGGAGCAGTCTTTGGTCGGGGGTCCACGATGGGGTCGCGTGATCGGCCGGGAACACAGTTAGGCTTTGGAAAGCGACCTCTAAGGAGGTCGCCAGTTTTACTGTGTCCTCCAGGTCCTGGGCCCCTTGCTCAAGAATATGCTGTTGCACATAATTTGATTGGACCCCCGCAACGTACACGTCTCGGATGGCGAGTTCCATGTGCTGAGAGGCTGTCACGGCCTGGAAGTTACAGTCGCGTGCTAGGGCTTTGAGGTCACGTAGATAGTCATCTAGTAACTCCCCCGGGCACTTGCGACGAGTTGTGAAGATGAGTCGCGCATAGACTTCGTTCACGGGCCGCACGTACAGGCGGTCGAGCATCGCGAGGGCCTCGGTGTAAGAGTTAGCTTCATTAAGTTGAGTAGAAATCCAATGGCTCACTCGTGCGTGGAGAAGAGTTAGTTTCTGTTCATCTGCAACAGGGGAGGTCGTCAACGCAGCCAGGTAGGCCTTGAAGCACCGAAGCCAATGCAAAAAAATGTCATTTGCCTCTGCGGCCTGTGGATCAAGTTCCAGTCGGTCAGGTTTGAGGGCTGATTCCATAGTAGTTCATTAAATTGATGTGACCATCAATTCACTCAGAGACACGAGTTGGAGTAAACTGTGGCTTTAATCGGGTTACAATTGAGCCTGCCTGCGACTGTGCTGAACTGAAGGCGGACTCGCAGGACCGCAGCACTTATACTTCCTGAAGGGGGCGGAGCCAAGGGCGGAGCCCTGTACATGCTCCTCATCTCCCCCTGTGGGCAGAGCCACGCAACGGCTCACAGATGGAGCCCACAGGGACACAGTAATGTACAGTGTGAATTATAGTGGTTACACATTCACCACAGCCACTCAATTGGAACCAATTGTTACAAAGTCACTAAAAAGGAATAAAACCGAATGGACCACCCACCATAGATCTCGGCACCAGAAACAACAACGGTAAACTCAGCCCTGCCAACCCTGTAAAAGCCTCCTTACTAACATGCCCAAGTTGGGAGAACTGTCCAACAGAATAGTCAAGCAACACAGTCATACTCGAGGAATCATGGGCGGGATTCTCCGCCGGCGTGATTCGCTGTTTCCCCGGCGCCTGGGGGTTTCCCGACGACGCGGGGCTGCCCTACAATGGGAATCCCCATTGACCGGCCGGCATAACGGAGAATCCCACCGGCGGATCGGGGCACAAATGTGGCGCGGAGGGGCAGAGAACCCAGCCCATCTTCCAGATAATGTCCCAGAGATGCACCATCCCACTGGCAGCACAGTGAGTCAGGAGGGAGCTGCCCTCGGAGTCCTCAACATCAATTCTGGACCCCATGAAGTCTCATGGCACCAGGTCAAATCAGTACCCTTCTGTGTTGGATGTGGCAAGAGAGCAGAATTTACTCTGGGTGGGGGATTTCAGTGTCTATCACCAAAAATGGCCTGATAGCACGATTATGGGCTGAGTCCTAAACGATATAGACGCTATGGTAGGCGGTGAGAGAACCAACAAGTGGGATTTTGGGATTGGATAGCTCTGCTGCTCGGCTCCATTTGGACTCTAGTGTTGTCATTTGAATTGGACATCAGCCAGAGTTTCCAATTGGCTTAATGATGTTGACAGCTTTTGTGTCTCCTTCGACAGCATCCTTGAGTCGGACATCTTTGGGCACCTTGCTGGTCATTTGCCATGGGCTACCTCCCACTGCAGCATACCTTTAGGGATTTGGCCATCTTCAGTCCCGTTCACATGTCAAGCTAGTGAAGCCCTCTGTGCCTAATGAGACTCTATTGATTAACAGAATAATTCCTGGAGGCACAATGTGACTTCACAACAGCCAGAATTTACACAAAAAGCTGTGAGATTTTTCACTTCTTTCATTGCCCACAACCAAATCTCCACCCCAAACGCACACACTGGGCTCTTCCATTTTGATCTGTAATCCTGGAATCACCCATGCTTCTGGAGGCTCAGCAAATATTGTCATTTAAAGTTTAAAGGTTATTGATATATCCCGTTATCCTCCACCCTACCCTTGTCACCTTCACCATTGTTTCCAACATCCTTGAGCCTCCCAACATCATTTAGCGAGTTCCCTCTATAATACTTCAGCCTCTGCTCATTATCCTAAACCCTGTCTTTGTCCAAGTGGAAATACAATCACTACGTGTTGAGTTTACACCCACCTCTCCCATTGATCAGAGACCTTTCCCACATCATAGAACATAGAACAGTACAGCACAGAACAGGCCCTTCGGCCCTCGATGTTGTGCCGAGCAATGATCACCCTACTCAAACCCACGTATCCACCCTATACCGGTAACCCAACAACCCCCCCCCCCCCAACCTTACTTTTTAGGACACTGTGGGCAATTTAGCATAGCCAATCCACCTAACCCGCACATCTTTGGACTGTGGGAGGAAACCGGAGCACCCGGAGGAAACCCACGCACACACGGGGAGGACGTGCAGACTCCACACAGACAGTGATCCAGCCGGGAACCGAACCTGGGACCCTGGAGCTGTGAAGCATTTATGCTAACCACCATGCTACCGTGCTGCCCATGAGAGCTTTTGAGCCCATGACCAGCCCTACGAGACCGTTGATTCTCCTAACCTCAGATTGAACAGCCAAATTAACCGAAACGGGTGCCATGAGATTCCCCTGCACCTCTGTCACGGATAACCGCAACTAAGCGGGGTCTCACTTCCTCGTCCAGGCTGTGCTTCACCTCGGCGACCTCCCTTTCCTCCAGGGTCCTCTGCCCGGTCACGATGAGGGGACGTAGGTCCAGCGGTTCCCCCTCCTTCCTTCTCCGCTTCCACTGGTTGTCGCAGCCTTCTCCTAGGGAGCAGGAGGGGGGTGAGGAGAGAAGATGACAGTGTTAGACAGTCCGATGCATGGAGCCCAGGGGATGGGAAGCTGGTGGCCTCAGTGGCCAGGGAACCTGGCCATGGCGGCTGGTTTGGATATCGGCCTGTTGTGCAAGGTGTGTGGGACGCGGGTTACTGTTTACGCACCCTGGCCACCCTGAGGAGGTTATGCAGTTTTTTGCAGCACTCTGTCACCTGCGCCCAGGTACGACAAACGGCGGAAGCTGGAAGCCTCCTTCCCAGGCCGTGGTACAGGGTCACCCTCCGCTCCTCCACCGTCTCCACGATGTTCTCCAGCTCGGCATATGTAAACCTCGGGGCTGCTCTCCTCGCTGTCATCTTGTTGGCTGGGTTGGTGTGTATGTGGGGAGTGCAGTGTGTCTATGTGGCTGCAGCTTGTCAGCCTCACGAGCATGAATTGCGAAACCGGCGAATCCGGCACTGTTTCGCATTAGAATCGAAAGTGTTCCACTTGGTGCCGATGCTAACCCTTAGCAGTAACGGAATGGGTTTGGTCTGGTGCCAGTTTTTCTGTGATGAAAGTCCACAAATTCCGCGTTGGCGTCAACACTTAGTCTCAGAAACGCCCCATATGTATGACAGAGATCAGGAGAAACCTTGGGCTGGGTTCACCGTGTTTGAGGCTAAGGGCGGAGAATCTGTGATCCGGCCACCGGTGAGGAGTCCGCAGCCACCACGCCGGGTTCCCGATTGCTGAGACCACATATCAACCGCGCGGTCGGGAATTCGACCCATCTGGGGCGGAGCATTGGGGAAGGGCCTATAGGTGACGCGCTAAGGCCGTCCCAACCGCGCAACGTGCCAATGCCATTTCGGAGAGGGCGGAGCATACAAATTCTGCGTCAAGCAGGTGCCGCCCCCAATTCCGGCGTCAAAATGGATTCTCCGCCTGATCGCCGATTACGAAATCAGCATCGGGGAATGGTGAATCCCGCCCTATTTCTCTCAAAGGGCCGTGAGTCTCTGAAACATTCTTCCTCAAAAAGTGGTGGAAGCAGAGTCTTTGAATATTCTTAAGACAGACATAGGTAGATTCTTGATAAGCAAGTGGGGGGTGGCGGAGGGGGTGAATGGTTAGGCAGGAATGTTAATCAGATCGGCTATAATCTTACTGAATGTTGCAACAGGCTCAAAGGGCCGAGTGGCCTACTCCTGCTGCTAACTCGGAAGTTCGTGCCTCTGCCTCCTCAATGCAGTTTAAAAGTTTGTTGCATCCAATACTGGCTCCACCCAGACCAAAATGATCAGGACCATAAGACCATAAGACCATAAGACATAGGAGTGGAAGTAAGGCCATTCGGCCCATCGAGTCCACTCCACCATTCAATCATGGCTGATGGGCATTTCAACTCCACCTACCAGCATTCTCCCCGTAGCCCTTAATTCCTCGCGACATCAAGAATTTATCTATCTCTGCCTTGAAGCCATTTAGCGTCCCAGCCTCCACTGCACTCTGCGGCAATGAATTCCACAGGCCCACCACTCTCTGGCTGAAGAAATGTCTCCGCATTTCTGTTCTGAATTTACCCCCTCTAATTCTAAGGCTGTGCCCACGGGTCCTCGTCTCCTCGCCTAACGGAAACAGTTTCTTTGCGTCCACCCTTTCTAAGCCATGTATTATCTTGTAAGTTTCTATTAGATCTCCCCTTAACCTTCTAGTTTGTTTCTGCCAGTTGCACCTGCTTGCGTGCATTTGAGGAGGTTCTTTACATTCAATCAATTTTCTTAGGCAGATAGTTGCTAGCAGGCACATATTAAAAGTCTTCAGATACTAACTAAAAAACATTTAAATTAAGTTACAGAGGAACTAACTAGTGTACTCTCGGCAACTAGAAAATAGCTCCGTATTGTTTTTTAAGTCATTTTTAGTGTTGTAATATCAAGTTCCTTATTGGAGGAGGACGAGACATCTTCTTTAAAAACACTTAAAGCCGGATTCTCCGCCGGCGGGATTCTCCGTTGCGTCAGCCTGCGGGTTTCCAGGCGGCATGGAGTGGCCACAATGGGAAATCCCATTGGCAGGTGGCGGGAACGGAGAGTCCCACTGCCGGTGAGGACCCGCCCCTCAGGAAAACGTGGCTGATGGACCAGAAAATCCCGCCCTTAGTTCTTGGGATAAACATATTTACTGGTGTGCGAATCAAATTGTGCCAAGTTACCCCGGTTTCGCTCAGTTGGATGGACAGCTGGTTTGTGATGCAGTGCGCAAGGCCAACAGCACGGTTTCAATTACCAAACCGGCTGAGGTTATTCACTACGGCCCCACCTGCTCAACCTTGCCCCTCGCCTGAGATGTGGTAATCCTCAGGTTAAATCACCAGCAGTCAGCTGTCCCCCATCAAAAGGGGAAAGCAGCCCATGGTCATCTGGGACTATGGCGACTTTACGTGCCAATCTTAAATACATCAATACTGTGTAATACAATACTGTGTAATGCAATGATAAAGAATAAATGAGCACATTTTATTATGCAAGTTCATTTAAGATTTTAAGCTTGTGATTCTGAAAATCAGCATAATAACTGAAGCAGCGAAATTCCAAGAGTAATTTGTGCCCAATCTGCCAGTTACGTGCAAGTGGACACTCCAGCCTATATTTTTATTAATTCTGTCATGTGAGAGTACCTTTAAGAAATGGATGTTTAAGCAATGTACCTTTAAGAAATGGAGCAGCTCATATTACTGAAGTGATGTCAGAGGGTGGGGGTAGTTACATAGATAGAACAGTACATAGAACAGTACAGCACAGAACAGGCCCTTCGGCCCTCGATGTTGTGCCGAGCAATGATCACCCCACTTAAACCCACATACCCCTAACCCAACAATCCCCCCATTAACCTTTACACTACGGGCAATTTAGCATGGCCAATCCACCTAACCCGCACATCTTTGGACTGTGGGAGGAAACCGGAGCACCCGGAGGAAACCCACGCACACACGGGGAGGACGTGCAGACTCCACACAGACAGTGACCCAGCCGGGAATCGAACCTGGGACCCTGGAGCTGTGAAGCATTGATGCTAACCACCGTGCTACCGTGAGGCCCTATATATAGTTGGAATATATATATATATATATGGAATATATAGTTGAGCTGAGCTCACTTCTGCTTTTTGGGAGTTTTAGTTTCAGTTTTGAGGAAAAGAGCTTGGGTGTGTCTCTGTTTGCAGGGAGCTGGATCTGCGGTGATGTCTGCCAGAAAAGACAATCTCTGAATCATTTGGGTGATTTAAACTCATAATAGTAATACCTTTAACCTGCTCTGTTTCTGTTGTTAAAGGTGAAGTCTTTTGGAGGTTTGAAGGAACATTTTGAGGGATTATTTAGTGTATTATTTTTGGGGTTATCTTTGAAGTAAGGGGTGTTAAGGGATCCAATGTTTATTTAAAAAGGTTACGTTGAATTCATTGTTTTGTGTTTAAAAACCCACGTGTCCATAATTGCAATACCACACCTGGAGACCAATCCGTGTGCTTCAAAAGCAACAATACATTAAAGGGAGAGGCTGGTTGAACTCCATGATACATTTTGGGGTTCGGAAAACGCCGCTCCCATAACAATTCTGATGTAATGCTTCATACTGTTTGCGCTAACACGGTTTGTTTTAATGTGAAAATTGTCACATAAAAAGCAAGTAGAACATAGAAGAACATAGAACAGTACAGCACAGAACAGGCCCTTCGGCCCTCAATGTTGTGCCGAGCCATGATCACCCTACTCAAACCCACGTATCCACCCTATACCCGTAACCCAACAAACTCCCCCTTAACCCTACTTTTTATTAGGACACTACGGGCAATTTAGCATGGCCAATCCACCTAACCGGCACATCTTTGGACTGTGGGAGGAAACCGGAGCACCCGGAGGAAACCTACGCACAAGGGGGGAGAACGTGCAGACTCCACACAGACAGTGACCCAGCTGGGAATCGAACCTGGGACCCTGGAGCTGTGAAGCATTTAAGCTAACCACCATGCTACCCTGCTGCCCCGTGCTACCCTGCTGCCCCGTAGATCAGGTTCCTTTTTAAGAAACTTATTTTGAGCTAGAATTTAATGAATAGGCTGCACAAGGTGGAAGCATTGATGAGATAAGTGTATGACAGAAACCACAATTGGAATCCGGAGCTAGATGACAAATCAGTGAAGCGGCAGTAGTTCAGAAAGCAGGAAATGAGTTCAGGAAACATAACTTGAGTCAACTTTTAAAACTTAAAGGCGCATTGATAAGTGAGAAGCTACGAACCCATTCATCTGTCAATCAGCTAGGCAAGCGGAGAGCTACAGAGCTGGTCTTGAATATCATTCCACTTGTCAGCAATGACCCTCATGCTTCCTCTTTGTGCGGTTTTCCTTGTTAGTCTGCAGCAGGTGGATGGTGGTTCTGCTAAGAAAGGTGAGTGGAGATGGATCTTATAATGTCGGGAGGAAGGTAAGATAATAGTCCAGTTAGATTTTGGGTTTTTACATAACATTGCTTTAAAGTTATGTGAGGTCTATTGGGAAAAAAAACCCCGAGTCAAGGAAAACATTGCTCCGAATCTAAAATTCTCATATTATCAACTCTCATATTATCCTGATGCGGAGAAAACAGACAATCTTTAACCCCCAACACGTCTGTTAGAAATCTCTGCAAGAGCAAAATGGAATATGTTTGGTAAATCAGTGGTCCTGGTTACTGGCTAATTCTATATTATTTGAGGAGAAATTTTACCCATATATATTTGAACTCATTGTTGTACCAGAAATGAATTGCTTAGAATGGGTGACACGGTAGCACAGTGGTCAGCACTGTTGCTTCACAGCGCCAGGCTCCCGGGTTCGATTCCCATCTTGGGTCACTGTCTGTGTGGAGTCTGCACGTTCTATCCGTGTATTCATGGGTTTCCTCCGGATGCTCCGGTTTCCTCCCACAAGTCCCGAAAGATGTGCTGTTAGGTAATTTGGATATTCTGAATTCTCTCTCCGTGTACCCGAACAGGCGCCGGAATGTGGTGACTTGGGGATTTTCACAGGAACTTCATTGCAATGTTAATGTAAGCCTACTTGTGACAATAAAGACAATATTATTATTATGTGGACAGATGACAAATGCAATATGTTTTATATTTACAGTGATACTGTATAGTTAGGAATGTTATTACTTAGAATTAAAGTTAGTTTAGAACAAACCAATTGAATAAAGGTAAATTAACATGTGATTGGCATACACCTGTTTTATTTCCAATGATATCCAGATGTATCATTAAATGTTTTAGCCAAGAAAAAACTAAGCTTCATTGGATACTTTTGGCAGTTGCAATCACAGTTATTAAATCTATGATCTCTACCACCTAGAAGGATAAGGGCAGCTGATGCATGGGAACACCAATGCCTGCAATCTGCCTCCAAGCCACACACCATCCTGACTCGGAACTGTATCGGTGTGCCTTCACTGTCGCTGGATCAAAATTCTGGTATTCCCTTCCCAACAGGGGGGGGTGTACCTGCTTTCGATGTACTGCAGCGGTCCAGGAGGTGGTGTTCGCCACCCCCTCCTCAACAGCAATTAGGGATGGGCAACAAATACTGGCCTGGCAAGCGATGCCCACATCCCAAGAAAGAATATGAAAAGCCCCTTAGATCCAGACAGAGTGACCACAAGGAAGCGACGATGGACATAATACATGTTTGAATCGCACGATAAATTACGATACACAACTCCGCTCCCCAAAGGGTCCCCCGTGCTGACCCACATCCGGATCGGAGATTTATGTCTGATTGGCTTCCGTTGTTCAGGAAAAACCATGTCCCCTTAACGGGGAAGCTCGTATTCATCCGAGGTCACAGAGAACCTGACAGTCCACTCCCTGTGACCCCTGTGAGGGTTACAACACTACCCCACCCCTCCCGCCCCCATAAGTCCAGAATGACGTCCACAGTGATAGGCTGTCAGGCAGGACCCGTGGTCCTCTTTGCTTTGGCGCCGTCTCTGCGGGATCCGGCAACGTGTAGCGCACGGGTGTTTGACCTGAGTGCCTAAGCGGTGCTGCCTCCGGTGAAGCGGTATCCGTGTCCTGATTCTCGCAGCTGCAGGTGGTTGCGTCTCCATATCGGAGTCAGAATCTGAGTCCTCCACATCGAACATCTCAGCGTCCTGTGGTTCTTCAACCCATGGTGGCGGTTCCGGTGCCAATGATGGTGGAGATGGCAACGACAATGGAAGTTCATACCAGCAAGGGTTGGCCACTGCAGGATCTTGGCTGTGGCAATGATCCACGTGCCAATTGGATTCTTGACCCTGCCCCTGTACCATATATGATACCAGCCCTGTCTGCTTAAATACGACCTCCGGAACCCACATGTCTCCGTCACCGAAAGTTCGGACATGGACCGCATCGCCAGACAAAAATCATTGATGGTGCGTATGTCTGCCTGAATCCAATTTAGACCATTCCTGCCCACTGCGGATCTTCCTGCCTATGTCTGGAAACATGAGGCTCAGGCATGTGTGTATGCATCACCCCATGAGTAACTTGATGGCACCACCCCCGTGGTGGCAGGCGGCACAGCCCTGTAACAAAAGAAGAAACAGCCAGACCGTGAGGGAACCTGTAGTCTGTTTTTGCATCCCCCGCCTGAATGCCTGGACCACTTGCGCAGCCAACCTATTTGATGCCAGGTGGTGCAGTGCGGTGCAGATGGGACGAATCCCGTTCATCCGTAAGAAGATCCCAAATTCTGCGCTGGTGAATGCCCACCTGTTGTCCGAGACAAGGACTTCAGGTATGCCTGTCAGAGCCGTTCGATTATAACCATGGCGGTGCTATGGAAGCAGAAACGCTGAATGATGATGGCCTGTGGTTCAAATGTTCATCCACCAATGCGACCAAGTCCGCAAAGGACCGTGTACCAAGTGCATCGGGATAAGCCAGGCTCTTGATCTCGCTATATGTGGCAGCTCTGCAAGCCGTGAGGGGGATAACCATCTGGCGCTCATCCCCAATGATGGCATTGTTGTGAAAAATATATTGCATTCTCTCCACATATTGAGACCAGTCATCCGTATCGGCATCGGAAGCCTCCAACGTTCCTATGTGCGGCTTGTCTGCTATCGGTAAGGCAGCCTCCTGAGACCTATGAAAAGTGGGCTGAGTCCTGAGAAGATGGCACCGTCGACAGCTCCACTTTATCCTCATCGCCAGTGTTAGATCAAGACAGAGTGACCACAAGGAAGTGACAATGAAAGTATTCAAAGTTTTAATTGAACGGTAAGCTACGATATACAACTCCACTTCCCGAAGTGTCTCCCGTGCTGACCTACATCCAAGTCAGAGTTTTTATGTCCAGTTGGCTTTCCTTGTTAAGGGAAAGCCTCACCCCCTTAACGGGAAAGCTCGTATTAATCCGAGGTCACGGGGAACCTGGCAGTCCACACCCCATGACTCTCGTGAGGGTTACAACAGTAATCATGGGGCATCCAGATAAAAACTTTATATTCTATTTATTAAAAGAAAATTTGGTAGTTTGCATAACTGATGGGTGATTTGCAAGCTTTAATATCCCAAGCATATTTCTTTCAATTTGAGATCAAATATCGTCTCATTTCTTTTTTTGCTGTTTAGAAATTTAGAGTACCCAATTCATTTTTTTTCCAATTAAGGGGCAAATTAGAGTGGCCAATCCACCTAGCCACGCAAACTTGGGGAGAATGCGCAAACGCCACACGGACAGTGACCCAGAGCCGGGATCAAACCTGGGACCTCGGCGCCATGAGGCATCAGGGCTAACCCACTGCGCCACCGCGCTGCCCCATCGTCTCATTTCTTGATGCAAAGTTACGTGTTAAAGGTAGAAATAAAATGAAAGAGACAAACAGCTAATACCAGAGATCTGACGACAAAATTTGGCAAGTGCAGGAAGTTCTCAGCCACTCTCAGCTTTTGGAGAAAAGCCACATTCAGGCTACATTTTGGTTGAAAAGGGGCAATGAAAGAAAGACTTGCATTTATATAGCGCCGATCACAATCTCGCGAGACGTTTCAAGAGGCCTCGCCTGAGATTCAACGGCCTCGCCCTGACACCAAAGTCAGGTGCAACGAGGCTGCTGAATCATCCCCAGCATCTATGACAGCGTAACTCTCCCTCAGTATCGTTTTGCTTGTGAAAGTTCGACATCTGAAACATGAGTCAGTCTTTACTCTTTAGGATGTTTATTGGGTTGATGCTCTCTGTCTTTTCGCTTTCACCACCTTTCATGTAACTGGCCCATGGAGCAATAGGGATAGCGAATCGCTTTCTCGATAATCTGATAATGTTCTCCAGAAATTATTCATATGCATTGCTCAGGGTTTTCCTTCGTTGACTAATGCCTGTCTTGGTTTGAATCTGTGGTTTCTTGCTGAACCGTCCCCAGTTCGAGATTAGAATCGGTGATTTTTTTTTAAAGAATAGAAACAATCTTTACATTGGAAACAGTTGGATGTATTTAGATGGGTGGTGGTGGTTCAGGATTTCCCGCGTCGCTTTTGCAGTAAGTCTGTGCACAGCAAGATCCCACTTGTAGCGATTAAATAAGTGAGTAGTGCGTTCGGTTTTAGAGCGTTCGTTGAGGGATGAATGCCGACCAGGGCAGCAGGAGATATCTCCTGTTCTTTGTGTAGTATTATGGGATCTCTTATAGCCACTTGAGAGGCCACTTGGCTGTCCCTGTGTCCACCTACTGTCTGCTTGCAGAGTCAACAAGCCTGGCTCCATCATGCACTCATCACCATCGGAGCAAGGATCACGACATTTCAGGCCCTTTCTATCGAGAAGGTCCGTCTGTTGAATTTGTCGGGCGGAATTCTCCCGCAGGGTTGGGGAATCGCCCGGGGCCGGCGTAAATCTCACCCCGCCGTGGCCGGAATTCTCCGCCACCCGGGAATCGGCGGGAGCGGGAATCACTCCACGCCGATTGGCGTGCCCCCCGTGGCGATTCTCCGGCCCGCGATGGGCCGAAGTCCCGCCGCTGACAGGCCTCTCCTGCCGGCGGGAATTGGAGCACCAATTGGTGCCGGCGGGATTGGCGGCGCGAGCGGGCCCCCGGGTTCCTGGGGGGGGGGGGGTGCCCCCACGGTGGCCTGGCCCGCGATCGGGGTCCACCGATCGGCCGGCGGGCCAGTGCCGTGGGGGCACTCTTTTTCTTCTGCCGCCACCATGGCCTCCACCATGGCAGAGGCGGAAGAGACCCGCCCTACTGCGCATGCACCGGTGGTGACGTCAACGGCCGCTGACGCACCGGTGCATGCGCAGTATGACACCGGTGTGGTTGGCGCCACTCGGCTACGCTGGGACCCCCCGCCCCACCGGGTAGGGGAGAATCCCGGCCGAGATGTTTCCTAACATGAGCTACCCACCTCAGGAAAGGAAATTTGGCCCTCTCTTACCATTTCTGCATTGACCACTTCCAAAGCCATTTTACATCAGCGTAAGACTGGTCATGTAACTCAGTTGCTTGAGATATCACAAGAAAAATCTCT
Source organism: Scyliorhinus canicula (assembly GCF_902713615.1). Taxonomy (NCBI): domain Eukaryota; kingdom Metazoa; phylum Chordata; class Chondrichthyes; order Carcharhiniformes; family Scyliorhinidae; genus Scyliorhinus; species Scyliorhinus canicula. Next base: position 18,673,174 of record NC_052159.1, read on the forward strand.
TTGAAACCAATATTCTCCATTGAATTGTAAGAATAGAACGATTACCCTATAAATTTAATTTTGGTTAAGCTTTATGTGCCTGTAAATTCTAAAAGGGCATTGTATGTGTGCTTTAACCACTGATAGGCAAAGATGGGACTTCTGAGCCCATGAACTGCATCTATTACGATATGAAATATGTAAACTGCACATGGGAGCGGAATGAAGTGGCACCTAATGGTGTTAATGAGACGTTTTATTACTGGTAAGTAGTAACCTTGAATATATGTGTCCAAAACGTCAATACCCTTCCTATTTAAGTTATCAAACATTTTTTTTTAGCATTTCTCCTGCAATGCTGTATAGGATGGAAATTCTCTGCTGTTCAATTTCTCTTTGGTACAAAATTTGCACCTATTTTAAGGCTAAATTTTGGATAGGCACATGAACAGACGGGTATAGAAGGATACAGGCGGTTAGTCCAAATAGGACACGTGATTGGCGCAGGCTTGGAGGGCCGAAGGGCCTGATCCTGTGCTGTATTGTTCTTTGTTCTTTGCTGTTAATGTTATAGCCTTTATTGCTGACCCTTAGCTCAAATATGGCGGGAGGTCTGTCTCCTAAATCGCTGGCTTTTAAAGCAGACCAAGGCAGGCCAGCAGCATGGTTCAATTCCCGCTCCAGCCTCCCCGAACAGGCGCCAGAATGTGGCGACTAGGGGCTTTTCACAGTAATTTCATTGAAGCCTACTTATGACAATAAGCGATTTTCATTTCCTTTTCATTTCATTTCCACACTGCGTTGAAATCCAGATTTATTGCTGAGTCCCTTACTCACATTCACTCAGTGTCAGAGGGTGAAGACTGCTTCCCTTGATCATGTTGCAGTTGTGTAAATTCTATTTTAACAACACCCTCCTGACCAAGCTGCAATGACCATTCCTGTGAGTACGATTCATCTTTTACTGAAGAGCGAGTAATGGATTGGGAAACGTATTGGAGCCTCTGAGTGGAACCAAAAGCAATTTGATCGCTAGGTTTGCCGGTTGTACCTCTGCAAATGGCATCACGTCAGCCCGATATGAACATAGAATCACACCGCACAGATAGGAGGCCATTCAGTCCAGTATGACTGTGCCGGCTGTTTGAAAAACTAAGTTGTTCCACTCCTCTGCTCTTTTCCTGGAGTCCCGAAAATTCTTCACTCGATTTCGTTGCTTGAATTATTTGCTCTGATTTCCTTTTGAAAGTTGCTATTGAGCCCGCTTCCAGAAGTTCAAAAATTCCCTTCTGGCTTTTTGCCAACTGTTTTAAATCTGTGTCTCCCGGTACTAACCCTCCTCCCAGTCAAAACAGTTTTTCCCCAATTACTGTATCCAAATCTTTCCTGATTTTGAAGACTTTCACCAAAACACCCCTAGTCGCCCGCCACCCGCTTCCCAAATCTCCACTGCTCCAAGGAGAACAATCGCAGCTGAATAGCCCTCGTTGCTGATAGCTTTCAGGTGAACTCCTCTCGACATCTCCAAATCTTTGTTGTCCTTTCTTTGTAATACTGAATATTTCATGTTCTGAATATTCCTTGTTCCCAATGGATGTGGTATATCTGGATTTCCAGAAAGCTTTTGACAAGGTGCCACACAAAAGGTTGCTGCATAAGATAAAGATGCATGGCATTAAGGGTAAAGTAGTAGCATGGATAGAGGATTGGTTAATTAATAGAAAGCAAAGAGTGGGGATTATTGGGTGTTTCTCTGGTTGGCAATGAGTAGCTAATGGTGTCCCTCAGGAATCAGTGTTGGGCCCACAATTGTTCACAATTTACATAGATGATCTGGAGTTGGGGACCAAGTGTAATGTGTCCAAATTTGCAGACGCCACTAAGATGAGTGGTAAAGCAAAAAGTGCAGAGGATACCGGAAGTCTGCAGAGGGATTTGGATAGGTTAAATTAATGGACTAGGGTCTGGCAGATGGAATACAATGTTGACAAATGTGAGGTTATCCATTTCGGTAAGAATAACAGCAAAAAGGATTATTATTTAAATGATAAAATATTAAAACATGCTGCTGTGCACAGGGACCTGGGTGTGCTAGTGCATGAGTCGCAAAAAGTTGGTTTACAGGTGCAACAAGTGATTAAGGAGGCGAATGGAGTTTTGTCCTTCATTGCTATAGGAATGGAGTTCAAGACTGGGAGGTTAATCCCAGAGTTGAGGGGGTTGGACTACGAGGAGAAGTTGAGTAGACTGGGACTGTACTGGTTGGAATTTTAAAGGATGCGAGTGAATCTTATAGAAACATATAAAATTATGAATTGAATAGATAGGATAGATGCGGGCAGGTTGTTTCCACTGGCAGGTGAAAGCAGAACTAGGGGGCACAGCCTCAAAATAAGGGGAAGTAGATTTAGGACTGAGTTTAGGAGGAACTTTTTCACCCAAAGGGTTGTGAATCTATGGAATTCCTTGCCCAGTGAAGCAGTCGAGGCTCCTTCATTAAATGTTTTCAAGATAAAGATAGATAGTTTTTTGAAGAATAAAGGGATTAAGGGTTATGGTGTTTGGGCCGGAAAGTGGAGCTGAGTCCACAAAAGATCAGCCATGATCTCATTGAATGGCGGAGCAAGCTCGAGGGGCCATATGGCCTACTCCTGCTCCTAGTTCTTATGTTCTTATGTTCTTTACAGGCATGTATGATTATAAAGATTTAAATGTATGAAATAGCAGACGAATGAAATTCTTTGCCCACTTGAATACTCTTATAGGTTTTCACGGGAGCAATTAAAAAGGGAGTTGTGCAGCTGGAACAAAGAAAACCAACGTTGTCGATTGAAAAAGAAAAGGGATACACATCGGTGGTTGTTGTTATATATAAAGATGTCGAACAATTTCACACTGCTGGCACCGCAAGGCTTCCAACTTCAGGAACGTGGTATGAAGCTTATGTGCATGCAACAACTTTAATATGGACAGTAAATGACCCTCATGTTTTGCTCTCTTTATACTGGGGTGATATTGAATTTTGGAAAGGTGTGGAGGGACAATAATTACACTTTTATGCATCTTGGCTATCAAGGTGAGACCAAAGAGTCAGGCTCTGGGTTTCAGAGGTGACTTATTTGAGGTTTATAAAATGGTTAAGTAAATATTGTTTTTTTGTGTAGAAAGCGTGCTTCAAACAAATAGGTTGGGAGGGCAATGGTCAAATCTTAAGTTCTGCAAGGTCAGATCTCGATTAGATGTTAGAAAGTGTTTCTTTTCTGAGATAATGGTGGACTTGTGGAACAGGAAAATGCCAATTCATTAAATTCCTTCCTGTTAGTGTTATGGGAGAGGCGTTTTCAGAACCCCAAAATGTATCATGGAGTTCAATCAGCCTCTCCCTTTAATGTATTGTTGCTTTTGAAGCCTACGGCTTGGTCCCCAGGTGTGGTACTACAATTATGGACATGTGGGTTTTTAAACACAAAACAATGAATTCAACGTAACCTTTTTAAATAAACATTGGATCCCTTAACACCCCTTACTTCAAAGATAACCCCAAAAATAATACAACACTAAATAATCCCTCAAAATGTTCCTTCAAACCTCCAAAAGACTTCACCTTTAACAACAGAAACACATCAGGTTAAATACATTACTATTATGAGTTTAAATCACCTAAACGTTTCAGAGATTGTCTTTTCTGGCAGACATCACCGCAGATCCAGCTCCCTGCAAACAGAGACACACCCAAGCTCTTTTCCTCAAAACTGAAACTAAAACTCCCAAAAAGCAGAAGTGAGCTCACCTCAACTACCCCCACCCCCTGACATCACTTCAGTAATATGAGCTGCTCCATTTCTTAAAGGTACATTGCTTAAACATCCATTTCTTAAAGGTACTCTCACATGACATTAGTGCTAGACCTGTTTCTGCTGAGGGGAAGGTCTCCTCGTATATAAGGTAGATACCCACACACCATTAATCAGGGGCAAAGTACTCTCCTAGATTTGTTTTAATCATCTGAGGTGCCCTGAGATGAGTTGCTCAGATTTCATTTGAATTTGTTTATTTCCTTTGGACCTCCTTCAGGAAACAACATTTCGGTTGGAGTGGGCAGCATGTATGCATTATGAGTCACAATGCAACACATTTAGTATGGGAAAGGTTGGATGGACCAGACAGTCTTTTCCTATCTGTCATTGTGCATGTAACTGCAATCAATCATGCTCCCCTTTCAAGATCATTCCTCAGATCTGATAGAGGCCAGACAAGTAATTTATAAAGATTGAACAGAGCGTCTTTCCTTTTGTAGTCAACTCGAAAGTTTTGAATTTGTTTCACCATCCATATCGAAAGGCATTGAAGCAGAACCCAAGTGGTTTCCCCCGAGGATGTGAAAGAGAGTCAAAAATCTGCAGGCAGATTAGAATCATAGAACGGTTACAGCACAGAGAGAGAGGCCATTCAGCCCATTATGCCGATAACAGCCATCTGAAGTAGCGGTTCATCGATTGCCACACCCCCTGCCTCTTTCCCATCACCCCGCAATATTGTTTCCTTTTTGGATTACAATCCAAGGGCAGGATTATCCAGTCCCCTGGCCGTGTGTTTCTCAGCGGCGCACCATTCGCTGGGGCGGGGGAATTCTCTCTTCCCGCCACTTGGCAATGGGATTTCCCATTGAAGCCATGACACCACGATACCCACGGGCGGGGTTACGCTGCCAGCGGGTAAGAGAACCCCTTGGCTGGAGATTTTCGGCCCAATCCCCTTTTGAAAGCCTCAATTGAACCTGTTGCCATCACACTCTCAGACAGCGCGTTCCAGATCCTAACCATTTGCTGTGTGGAAAGCTTCCTCCTCAAGCTGCCATTGTTTGTCATGCCCATTACCTTAAAACAGTCCCCTCTGTTTCTTGATCCTTTCATCAGTGCGAACAGTTTCTCCGGATCTACTTTGTTCAGAAGTTCAATTCTGCCATCGAATCTCCACTCGATCGTTTCTTCTCCAAGAAGTGCAGCCCTACCCCCTCCAACCTGTCTACATCACTGACGTCCCTCATCTCAGGAACCATTCTCAAAAGTCTTCACATCCTTCCGAAAGTGCAGTGCCCAAAACTGGACACAGTACACCAGTTGAGGCCGAACCGGTATCTTAAACTGGTTTAACATAACTTCCTTGTTTTTGCACTCTATATTCCTAATGATAAAGTCCAGGATGCCTTATGCCTTAACCGCGCTCTCAACCTACCCTACCAGCTTAGACGATTTATGCACATACACAGCCGGGTCCCATTGCTCCTGTACCCCATTCAGAATTATACACTTTGAGCAGAATCTCTGGTTCCCATCACTAAAATTGGAAATCCCGATTTGGCCCAATAAACGGAATGGGCAGGCCCATCAGCAGTCTCCCATCACACCCCACCGGGCTTCCGTCCCTGTGCTGGTGGGAACGTGCAAACAGTTCATTTGCATTCATTTGAATGCTATTAACAGGTTAAGTGCTTTCACTTCCTCCTTTCTAACTGCAAAAAGCACTTTGCATTGTTGAAGCTGTAAATCAGTACAAGGTTGTTCATAAACATTCTAGTTGGGATCAATGGAGGGTACCTCGGATGCATTCATGCGTGAAGGAAAAGATAAATAAACAAACCTCCTGGCAGCTGTGTTTAAACTATTGAGCTGTCAATCAAAGGCTAGTTAAATGTACTGCACTGCGAAACTGAATTAATGCTCAGCATTTCAAAGGATTTCTGGGGATTTCAAGCCTTTTCAAGTGTTATGGGCTTTGTAGGAAGGCTCAGGCACTTCAAAAAGCAGAAGTTTTCAAAGTGTGGCACTGAGGGTGAAGATGTGAAGAAAGGAAATGTTTTCCTGGTTTGAACCTTCAATGAACTGGCTGGTCTGCTCATCAGCTGTCACAGTAAGACGTTCTTATAACACCAGGTTAAAGTCCAAGAGATTTGTTTGGAGCCAATAGCTTTTGGAGCACAGCTCCTTTATCAGGTGAGGCAGCTGTCAAGCAGAGCAGTTCAAATTGAGAAGGCCATTTTAAAGTTTGAACAGATCAGACAAGGATGATGACTATGTACAGAGGGCTTCATGCCCTGAGATCGCCATGCTAACAGTGATCACCATGCTAATAGTGACCTTTAGGTTGCCCAGGGCTGGAAGGGACGGTCCAGACACGGAACTCCCATTCCACGGGAGGGCCCCGGAGTTCACTCTTTACCCACAGCCTGAGCCTGCCCAACCCACAGGATTCTTGGAGGACCCTTCCTCAGCTGCCTGGCAGAGGGACACATGACCCTTTGGGGTCCAGAGCGACAGGGTAGAATGTGTGGGACATGGTGTCAGTGCCATGGTGCCAGTGAGCAGTGCAACATTGGCAATGCCAGGGATGGGGTCTGAAGGAGGGTGCCTGGGTGGGGTCTGAAAGAGGTGGCTGAGGTGGGGGTGGCTGGACGGGTGCTGGGAGGACCGGAGGTGGGGCTGGAAGATCGGGTCACCCTCATGTGTGTGTGACGTGAGGAGTGACCCATCGTTCCCATGATGGGGTGGGGGAGTTTGCCCCCTCCTTGATGAGGGTTTGGGGATGCTCCTAGTCACTGGTGCAGTCAACATTTGCTTTGTTGGGGGAAGGGGATCCTGCGTCTGGCCACTGGGATCAGGGTGCTCTTTCAGAATGATGGCTTCAGACCATTAAGTGCAGGGAAACACGGGTGTCCGCCGCTCTGCATAATTTTGTACAGTAGCGGTGTGAGAATACTACCTCGGCAATGCTGCTAGCTCCAGCGGGCATACAATCCTAATTCTCCGCTGGTGGGAGCACTTCGTTACTGAAATAGAGAATCCCGCCCTTTATTTTGTGTTGTCACGCTGCATTATTCCGACTAAAATGGATCACTTCACACTTCTTGGCATTCAGTTTTCTATGCCTACTCCAATAATCTGTCTACGTCCTCTTGAAGTTCGAAACTATCCTCCTCATGGCCACAATACTGCCAAGTTTCATACATTTTGCAAATTTTGAAATTGTGACCTGCATGCCAATCTTTAAGTCATTAGCAAACATCAGGAAGAAGAGGGGTCCTAACACTGACCACAGGGAACTCCATTATAATCTCCTCCAGTCCGGTTGCTACTTCTCCTTTCATCCCGTGAGCTCCAACTTTGTTCACATGTCTGTTGCGCAGCACTTTTTATCAAATGCATTTTGGACGTGCGCACACACCACATCAACAGCGTTACCCTGATCAGCCCTCTCTGGTCCACATCAAAAACTCTAGTGAGTTAGTTAATCACAATTTGGCCGTAACAAATCCATGCTGGCTTTCGTTAGTTAACCCACATTTATCCAAGTGGCGATTAATTTTGTTCCGAATTATCCCATCTAATTTCTAGCCTTAGCATTGAGGTGAAACTGATTGCCCTGTATTGCTTTCCATAGTTACTTTCATGAAAGAATATTGTCAGAGTCTTCAAACCTGATATGTTAGTACTTTGTTTTGAGGCTTCGTGAGTATAGAAGCAAAATTGAATTTTGTAGAATTTACAGCACATAATCAGGCCGTTCAGCCCAACAGGTCTTGGCTGGTGCTTATTATCCATATGAGCCTCTGGTGGCAGCTGGTGAAATTTGAATTCAAATAATTAATTAATATGGAATATAAAGCTACTCTCAGTATTTGTGACCATGAAATTATCATTGATTATTGTACGAATCCATCTGGTACACTCATATCCTCCAGGGAAGGAAATCTGCCGCCGTCCTTACCTGGTCTAGCCTACATGTGACTCCAGATCCACAGTAATGTGGTTGACTCTTACCTGTCCTCTGAAATGGCCCAACAGGCCACTCTGTTGTATGAAATGCGACAGAAGAGTCAGACCAAGTGTACTACAAGTGTACTCAAGAAGGTGAGTCACCACCACCATTTCAAGGGCAATAAGGAATGGGTAACAAATACAGGCCTTTGTATTATTGTATGCTCGGCCAGCATTTATTTTTCATCTCCAACTGCACTTGAGAAGGTGGTGGTGAGTTGCCTTCTTGACCCGCTGCTGTTCATATAGTGTAGATACACCCACAGTGCTGTTAGGGAGGGAGCTCCAGGTCTTTGACCCAGCGACAGTGAAGCAACGTTGATATATTTCCAAGTCAGGATAGTGAGTGACTTGGAGGGGACCTTCAAGGTGGTGGGATTCCCAGGTATCTGCTGCTCCTATCCTCCGACTTGGCAGTGATCGCGGGTTTGGAATGTGCTGTCTAAGGAGCCTTGGTGAGTTGCTGCAGCGCATCTTGTAGATGGTGCATGTGGCTGCTACTGTGCATGGCGGTGGAGGGTTTGAATGTTTGTTGAAGGGTGAGCAATCAAATGGGCTGCTTTGTCCTGGATGGTGTTGAGCTTCTTGAGTGTTGTTGGAGCTGTACTCTTCTTGACAAAGTGGGAAGTATTTCATCACAGTCCTGACTTGTGTCTTGTCAATGATGGACAGGCTTTGAGGGTCAGGAGGTGAGTTAATCGCCTTAGGATTCCTAGCCTTTGACCTGCTCTTGTAGCCTCAGTGTTTATATGGCTGGTCCAGTTCAATTTCTGGTTAATGGTAACCCCCATTTTACTGATTGTGGGGGATTCAGTGATGATAATGCCATTGAATGTCAAAGGGCAATGGTTTGATTCTCTCTTTTTAGAGATAGTCATTGCCTGGCACTTGCGTGGCATGAATGTTACTTGCCACTTGTCAGTCCAAGCCTGGATATTGTCCAGGTCTTGCTGCATTTGTACATTGATTGCTTCATTATCTGAGGAAAAGGAAAATGGTGCTGAACATTGTACAGCCATCAGCGCACATCCCCAACATCTGACCTTATGCTGGAAGGGAGGTCATTGATGAAACAGTTGAAGATGGTTGGGCCTCGGACACTACCCTGAGGAACTCCTGCAGTGGTGTCCCGGAACTGAGATGATTGACCTCCAACAACCAGAACCATCTTCCTTTGTGCCAGGTATAACGCCAACCGGTGGAGACTTTCCCCCATGATTCTTGACCTCTCTGAATCAAGATGTTTATCCTGAATTCTCTATCAGAGTTACAGATTGGCCATCTAAGAGTTCTAATGCAGTTTTAGGAATTCCCAGCCAACTGTTGAATACTTCATTACCGATCTGATATCCCTGCCTAATGTTGTTTAATTTCAATCTGTTGTACAGGACCACATAGATTGGTAAACCAAAAATCAAACACATCTGATTTGAATTGTATCTATTATGACAACGGAAACCTAAGCTGCAAGTGGCCACAAGAGAAAGATGCAAAGCAGAACAGCAGTTATGAAATTTATTACAGGTAAAGATCAGTATTTGTTCAGGTGAGAGTGAGCAAATTGATAAAGAGGACTTAAATAAGTACTTTGAGGCTGGGCCTACACCTCCTGGCATTTAGAGATTATTTAATTGAATCATATAAGATTCTTAGGATGCTGTGAGAATATTTCCCCCACTGTGGAATCTGGAACTCAAGGTCACAGTCTCAGAATAAGGGATCAGACATTTGGGACTCAGATTAGGAAACATTTCTTCACTCAAAAGCTTGTGAAACATTGGAATCATTTAACTGAAGAGCTGTGGATGTTCAGTCTTCGAGCAAGGAGTCAGTAGATTTTTGGATACAAAGAGAATTAAGGGACGTGTAGATAGTTTGGGGAAGTGGATTAAAAGTAACAGATCAGCTATGGTGAGGCTGAATTTGCGGAGCAAGTTCCGCCTTTATGTCTTATCTTTTTATTTGTTACAATAGCTGAGTTCGACGGGCAAGCAAAAACTCCTTTGACCTGGGCTGGGAAGTTCTGGTATGGGGCATGCATGACCAGAAAATTAAGCCCAAGATCAAGGTGTGGGCAAGAGGCTTTTGAAAGTTCAATTTGGGATGGGCGATAAATAAATACTGGCACATCCAATAATGAAAACCAATTGAGACATCTTGACAAGCCACTGTACAAATGCAAGTCTATTTTCTTTCACATAATCCAGGCTGACATTCCACTGAGGGAGTGTCGCATTGTTGGAGATGGCATCTTTCGAATCAGGTTTTAAAACAAAGATCTGTCTGCCCCTTCAGGTGGATATAAAAGATCACGCGGCATCTTTTGAATAAGTGTGGTGATGGACCTGGTGTCCTGGTGGATATTTATTTTTTAACCAACTTGTTGAAAGAAATGAACTGCTCAAAACCTCATTGCAGTCTGGGGATCTTTCTGTGCATTAACTGGCTTCCGTATTCCCCACTGCGCCTGAGAAGTGCGTCATTGGTTGTTTAGGTTTCCTGAGGTTATACAAGGCACTATATACGTCTCTCATTTTTTATTTAAAAACTAATTGGGAACTTTAAGCTCAGCATAATTCTGTTTTGTGTAACTTTTAACATTCTTACAAATGTGTTCATGTAAAACTTTTTCCAATTCAGTCATAGACTCACTCATAGGGTGTTGAAAAAAATATCAAACAAACTCCTGCCAACGTTAAACATTGTTTCTTGTTTAACTGGATTGTTAAATCCTGTCTTCCAGGCTTTCTAAAAATGCCCTGCGTGTGAAGCATTGCAACAAATACTTACAGAACCAAAGTCTCAATCTGGGCTGCCTCTTGATCGAGGATGGAAAAGTGTTTGACATCAATTATCTCTATACATCCGTCATTGATTCCAACCGTTTCACAGTAGTGGAACTGCATGAACATGTACTTCTTGAAAATGGTACGGCCGATATATAATCACACTTGGCAGTTTGGTACTCCATTCACTGACAGCTACAACAGTGTACTGTTCCTATCTGTGCCCTGCTTTATTTCATCCCCCACAAGGTTGTATTACTGGAGCGTTGAATGGAGGTGATGGCTGGGAACAAGGTCAGAAATGTCCCATCACGTTCTGCAACCACCTTAAGCATGGGACAGCTTGATGAAGCAACTGGGCCGTTCCTGGCCATTGTTTTGTTGTCATGGCCCTTTTGTTGAGGGATGACACAGTGGCACAGTGGTTAGCATTGTTACTTCACAGGGCAGCAGGGTAGTACAGTAGTTAGCACAGTTGCTTCACAGCGCCAGGGTCCCAGGTTCGATTCCTGGCTAGGGTCACTGTCTGTGTGGAGTCTGCACGTTCTCCCCGTGTCTGCGTGGGTTTCCCCCGGGTGCTCCGGTTTCCTCCCACAGTCCAAAGATATGCAGGTTAGGTGGATTGGCCACGCTAAATTGCCCTTAGTATCCAAAAAGTTTGAGTGGGGGTTACTGGGTTATGGGGATAGGGTGGAGGTGTAGGCTTAGGTTGGGTGCTCTATCCAAGGGCCGATGCAGACTCGATGGCCGAATGGCCTCCTTCTGCACTGTAAATTCTATGATTCTATGATTCTACAGCACCAGGGACCTGGATTCAATTCCGACTTGGGTGACTTTCTGTGTGGAGCTTGCACGTTCTCCCAGTGTCCACAGAAAAAGGCTGATCAACCTGCGATGAGACAATTTTCCTTGACTGCTCAATTTTCAGTTCAGTCTCACTTTCTATTTCATTGTATCTTCAAATTTCAAGACTTTACTTACCTTCCCCTTGAGTAAAATGCTTTTCTTAACTTCTGTCTTCTAATATGTGAAAGTTTTCATTTAGTTTAACCTTTTTGGCACTATTGGGTGGGAAGTGGTTGGAAATTGGGTATTATTAGGGTGGTTAGCACTGCTGCCTCACAGCGCTTGGGACCCGGCTTTGATTCCAGCCTTGGATGACTGTGTGGAGTTTGCACTTTCTCCCCGTGTCCGTGTGGGTTTTCTCCTGGTGCTCCAATTTCCTCCCACAATCCAAAGAAGTGCCGGTTAGGTGGATCGAACATGCGGTAGCACAGTCGTTAGCACTGTTGCTTCACAGAGCCAGAGTCCCAGGTTCGATTCCCGACTTGGGTCACTGTCTGTATGGAGTCTGCATGTTCGCCCTGTGTCTGTGTGGGTTACCTCCAGGAGCTCTGGTTTCTTCCCACAAGTCCCGAAAGACGCACTGTTATATAATTTTGACATTCTGAATTCGTCATCAGTGTACCCGAACAGGCGCTGGAATGTGGCGACGAGGGGATTTTCACAGTAACTACATTGCAGTGTTAATGTAAGCTTACTTGTGACAATAAAGATGATTATAGGGTTATGGTGATAGAGCGGGGGAGTTGGACTAGTTTGTGTGCTCTTTCAGAGGGTTAGGGTTAGGGTTATAGACTTGATAGGCCAAAGTGGCCTCCTCCTGCAGGAATTCTATGGATTCGGGCCCTGTCAACTCAAAAATAACTTGTAGCAACACATCATTGTTCACTTCTTTATATTAGGAGTAAATACCACTGTAGGAAAACAAAGCAATCCCATTTATACCAATTGAATATATGCATCAGGAGTAAATACATAGGGCAGAATTTTGCACCCCTTCCCACTGAAGACAACCTCCTGGGTGGGGTTCCCCGGTGGCTGAGCTATGCAAAATTACGAAGGTACCGGTAGGACCGAAAGATCCTGACGGTGGCCAATGCCGAGCCGTCTCCACTGTCGGAAAACACGCCGCGGGGGGGTGGGGGTGAGGTGGAGACCCTAAAAACCCACCCTCGGCTATAAGAGACTAGGGCAATCAGGGATGGGCAACAAATGCTGGCCTTGCCAACAGTGTTCATATAAAGAATAAAAAGAAAGGAAAGGTTAAATGCTGAACAAGAGACCAATAGTCTATAGTTCACATTTTAACATGAAAACTCCATCAATCCCTGCACACGGGTAACCCTTGTTCTTAATGTGAATTATTAAACACAACATTTTCAGTGCATCTGCCACTTGATCTCCTTGCACGAGAAACTTGCTCTTCTGAAAGAGGACATGAATGTCATCGACTAATTTCATCACCAATTGCCAGACTCTCTTCAGAGAAGCGAATGTATCTCTCTCTGGCAAAGATTTGAACTTGGTTTTACCCTCATTTTCTTCTGGTGCTCTGGTCATCATTGCTGCCCAGTGCCGATTTTTCCTTCCTCGTGTGAGAGATATCGAGCAATAGCCAGTTACAATCCCTGTGCGACATTGCTGAGATTGGAAACTTAATGAAATGCAGGGCGTGAGGCGGGGGGGGGGGGGGGGGGGGGAAGCAAAGCTGTGTCCTTCAGCTCTATAAGACTATTAATGTACTCGGTAAAGTTCATAATTTCCCTTCCTGTGTTCACTCAGTGAGTTTCACATGCTGGCTCCTGCTGTTAATTTGGAAATGAGGTGGAGGCAGTCAGTTCCTGTGTAACAATGGTTCACAGAGTCAGTGTTGCTGCACAAGATGGCCTTGAGTTAGTAATTAGCCAAACAGGCACAGGCCCATCATTGCCAATGCTTCCATTCCAATGTGTGGTGGATGAATAACAAGCATCTGGTTAATCAGTGCATCCCGAGTTTGTTGAACACCATGGGCTGTATATTATGATACCATTCGGGACAAAGCAGTCCACTTGGTCATCCACTTAATTCAACTGCTATAAGCATTCATTCTGCCCACCATCAGTGCAACATGGCTGCAGTGTGCAGATAATTTGCAGGGTGTGCCGCAGCAACAGTTTCCTTCAAACCTCAAACATCCACCACCATGAAGGACAAGAACAGCAGGTTCATGGACGCACTACCGCCTCCAGGGTCCCCTCCAAGTCACAGCTCATTCCGACTATGGCAAATATTGAGAATTCCTCCATCGCTGGCTTAAAGTCCCAGATTGGGCAGCATGGTAGCACGGTGGTTAGCACAGTTGCTTCACAGCTCCAAGATCCCAGTTTTGATTCCCGGCTTGGGTCACTGTGTCTGCGGAGTCTGCACGTTCTCCCCATGTGTGCGTGGGTTTCCTCCGGGTTGTCCAGTTTCCTCCCCAGTCCAAAGATGTGCAGGTTAGGTAGATTGGCCATGATAGATTGCCCTTAGTGAACAAAAAGGTTGGTTGGTTTACTGGGTTACAGGGATAGGGTGGCAGTGTGGGCTTGGGTAGGGTGCTCTTTCCAAGGGCCGATGCAGACTCGATGGGATGAATGGCCTCCTTCTGCACTATCAATTCTATGATTCTATGATTTCCCTGCGGGAGCAGCTTCACCCCATGGTAACAGCTATTCAAGAAGGCGGCTCACCACCACCTTCTCAAAGTCACTAAGAGGTGGACAGAACTTCCTGGCCTTCTGGTGATGTGCCGCACGGCAAGAATTAATTTTAGAAGAGCCAGCACTGCGGACCCACTAGCTAATTAACGCTTCAACCTTTAGGGAGGAAATTTGATCTGGAGGAGTAGCCTGGGACAAGTTAACTCTGACCCCTTTAGAGGAAGTAGTCTGTGTTCCACAGTGCAATCTGTGTGATGGATACATTTGGTGGATATTCTAATTTCGTACTGAATCTAATTGTTTCAGTTAAGCTGAGTCCACCACAAAACCTGAGTGCTGAACTTTCTGGAAAGGAGAAGCTTTCATTAACCTGGGACATCCCAAAGAGCCAGAAGCCAGAGTTGCTCCTGTACCAGATGGAACACAAAAGCAACATGGACTCACATTGGCAGGTTTGTACATTACATACTTCAGGCAAGGTGCCTTTGTGCCCTGACCTCATTTCTACCTTGATTCTGAAATTCTCAGCCCTTCACCCTCCTCCTTATCTCAATGGCCGAATGAGATAGCATGGCAGCACAGTAGGCAGCACTGCTGTCTCACAGAGCCAGGGACCCGGGATCAATTCCGACCTTGGGTCACTATCTGTGCGGAGTTTGCACGTTCTCCCCGTGTCTGTGTGCGTTTCCTCCGGTTACTCTGGTTACCTCACACAGTCCAAAGATGTGCAGGTTCGGTGAATTGGCCGTGCTAAATTGCCCCCTTGGTGTCCGACGGTTAGGTGAATTACGGGGACAGGTTGGGGGAGTCAGCCTACGTAGGTTGTTCTTTCGGAGGATCAGTGCAGGCTCCATGGAGCAAATGGTCTCCGTCTGCACTGTCGGGATTCTGTGGATTCAATGCACCTCCTCCAGTTCGTGAACTGTCGATCATCTCTGGGCTCTTAAAATTTTGGCCTCATGCGCTTCTTGATTTTAAGTGCACCTCCATTTGTGGGAATGCAGACGTTGCCGAGGTTGTGAGCTCTGGAATTCGCTCCCTAACGCTCTCTGTCTCTCTACCTCGCTCTTCAAAGCCTGGGCGGGATTCTCCCCTACACGGCGTGGCAGGGGGTCCCGGCGTCAGGCCTCCCCAAAGGTGTGGAATCCTCCGCACCTTTAGGGGCCAAGTCCTCACGTTAAGGGGCTAGGTCCGTGCCGGAGTGGTTGGCACCATGCCGACTGGCGCCAAAACCGGCCCCCAAGGCCTTTGACGCCCGCTGCCTGGCACCGGGGCTGGCTGAAAGGCTTTCGCCAATTCGCGCATGCGCCGGTGCGTCAGCTGCTGCTGACATCACCACAGGCACATGCGCGCTGGGGGAATCTCTTCCGCCTCCACCATGGTGGATGCCGTGGCGGCGGCGGAAGAAAAACAGTGCCCCCACGGCACTGGCCCGCCCGCGATCGGTGTGCCCCGATTGCGGGCCTGGCCACCATGGGGTGGCGGAGAATTTCTGCCACGGCGGGGGCGGGATTTTCGCCAGCCCCTGGGCAATTCTCCGATCCTGTGGGGGGGGGGGGGGGGGGGGGGGGAGAGAATTTTTTTTGACCAAGATTTTGGTCTCCTAATCCCAATATCTCTTCATGTGGCTTGGTTTCATAAATGTGGTTGATAATGCTTCTGTGAAGTGTCTTGGGATGTTTTTAGTACATTAAAGGGGCTATATAAATGTAAACTGTTCTTGTTGGCATGGCACAGGTTGGCAAGTCAAGATCACAGCGGGGTATTCTGACCTCGCTGATGTCCATCGGGCTTAGTGTGCCCCACGCCCTCAGCCTCTGGGGATCGCCCCACAGGAGGTTGCCATTGGCAGGGCCGGAAAGTTCGTCCACCCCCCCACCCCGGGGAAGTGCTGGAAAAGATTGACCCACATGTGAAGCAGATGTTAAAATAAAGGAGCCTTTAGGAATATGAGTCGAGATGAAAATAAATTCTGCCAAATCACCTGAACAGGAGCAAGATTTACAAAATGGGGAGAAGTGAGATATGTTAAAATCCGACACACTTTAAGTCTTACTCCAAATTACTGACTGAGATTTAAATGTTATGCTTTTGATTCAGAAAGGCTCTCATTGAACTGGAAATAAGGCTTAATTTTCCTTGGTTAGTCATTTGCGTGAAACTCCTTCTTTCACTATTTATGGTTGAAAATAGAATGAATCTTGCTCCTGTAGCATTAAGGAAATAGCAGGCCCTTAATATCCCTTTCAACTCTTCCTCATTGCAAGATAATTCTTCCCTGAATTGTTTCCTGAAGAACCTTACAAGTGAGGATGAGGAGGAAGTCCAAAAAGAACCCAATTAAACGTGTAACTTCAGCCCCAGTGAGGAATGGCAATCCATTTGTAGACAAGAAGAATTGGATGGTTCCTTACTGCGCTAGGATTTCTGGGGTTGAAAAGCTATTGAAACACTTGGAACTCGGTAATCATTTCTAGACTGAGTGGGGCTCATTTTGGCTTTGGGCGGGAGTGTAAAGCGAATGAGATTGATTTAACCATCCGTTATGTATCGCTCCTGCTTGGCATTTCCATCGACGTGAATGGAACTGAAATTCGGGAGCGTGGTATAATAGGTGGCTGAAACTATATTACCTGTTTTACAGCACAGCCAGTTCTGCACGGAGAAGGGGCAATGGTTACTCTCTGAGCTGAGTTATATGCAGCAGAATATCTTCTGATTCACTGTGAACCACACCCAGGGAGGCATGAAGGATTACAGGATCTAAAAACCATTATACGGATTGCAATTTAATCAAGATGTTTGGAGATCCCCCTAAAGACACAGCTGCCATTTATATTGTAAAATATCTGAAATTCGCCATTATTCCATCACTATGTTATTCTCTTCTGATTTTTGAGATATCTCTACAGGGAACTCTGGTGTTGGGGAGCAGCAGGTCCCACACCTTCCTAGCTCATGCTTCATTGAAGTTAACGGGTGTGAGCTGAAGGCTGGCATTGTTGGCACAACTTGCTCCAACCATGCATCAGGAAGTGGTGCTTTGGGAATTGTAGCCTTTGCTTCCTAGGTTTGTCCCCAAACTTGTCACAGTTATGGGAAAGTAGATACAATTAGCCTCAGAGACTGAGAGGGAGGTTAAAGGCCAATCAGGATTTCCATTCGCAATCCTGACCGTGTCTGATAAACACAGCTTAAAGATGTACCAGTATAGCAGCGAAATGAAGATGTGACGGGGCTCAGTACACCAGGGATGCAAAATGTCGTGGACATCAGCAGGACTGGAGGATCCTGCCGGCAGTCAATGGCATGCCGCCTCCTGGGCTGGGAAACGCGCCATGGGGGCAGCTGGAATATCCCACCCTATTTTCAATTCCTGATTGTATAAATTTAATTTAAATTCCATCAGCTGCCATTGTGGGAATTGAACCCAGGTCATTGAATCCCTATAGTGCCGAAAGAGACCATTCAGCTCATCGAGTATGTACCGACTCTCTGAAAGAGCACCCTACCCAGGCCCTCTCCCCCGCCCTATCCCTGTAACCCCATCCAACATTTGGACACAATGTCCCCAGGGCATTAGCCTGGATCCCTGGATTACTGGCCCAGTAACATTATGACACCACCTCCCCACAATGCCTTACTGATAGTCATTGTAAAAGTTTGTACATAAATAATTGTCATGTTACATAGGTAGCAGAGGGTGATTGGTACCTGGGAAATCCCAGTAATGGCTTACCTTAATCTTCTTCCGATCATTCTTTGAAGCAAAGGTGACCATGCTCATCATCTACAGTATTTGGTAGGGTTTCAGCCATTATGTAGGTGACTGCTATTGGCGATCTGCGATCCACAAGGTTTTACTGCAAATAATATAGAATACCTCAGATGATTGAGTTCTGGATACATTGCTGATACCTGGATTTCCTCTGCTTAGGTTTCCTCTCTGTCTCTGGTGTGCATGTGCATCCGAAGGAGACCACATTGTGTTCTGTTTGGTTGCAGCCAGTGCCGCAAGCCTGGTCCAGCTTCTTTCAGGAATAGAAGTTGATAGAGGGCGGCATGGTGGTGCAGCGGTTAGCAATGGTGCCTCACGGCGCCGAGGAGCCGGGATCGATCCCGGCCCCAGGTCACTGTCCGTGTTGAGTTTTCACATTCGACCCGTGTCTGCGTGGGTCTCACCCCATAACCCAAAAAGATGCGCCGGATAGAACATAGAACATAGAACAGTACAGCACAGAACAGGCCCTTCGGCCCTCGATGTTGTGCCGAGCAATGATCACCCTACTCAAACCCACGTATCCACCCTATACCCGTAACCCAACAACCCTCCCTCCCCCCTTAACCTTATTTTTTAGGACACTACGGGCAATTTAGCATGGCCAATCCACCTAACCCGCACATCTTTGGACTGTGGGAGGAAACCGGAGCACCCGGAGGAAACCCACGCACACACGGGGAGGACGTGCAGACTCCACACAGACAGTGACCCAGCCGGGAATCGAACCTGGGACCCTGGAGCTGTGAAGCATTTATGCTAACCACCATGCTACCGTGCTGCCCCAAATAGGTAGATTGGCTATGCTAAACTCCCCCTTAATTGGCATTTTTATTGAAAGAAATAGAAGTTGATATAATAACTCCTAAGTGAATCTTCAGAGTGCCCTTGTAGTGCCTGCTTTGATCACCATGAGAAAGACCCCAGAATCTAGGCCTCCACAGAAGATCTGCTTTAGCAAGTGACTGTCAGGCATTGAAGAAGGGCAGAAAGATTTAGTGTGAAAAAGTGCATTAACTTTTGCTTCAGTCACTTTGATGACCTTGTCACTCTCGAATATTCTTCATCATTGCAGGTGAAAGATTTTCAAAGCCGTTCATTGACTTTGTCAAGTGTTGATTCTGCAAAGCACTATTTCTTTCGTTTAAGATCCAAACTTAATGACCGGCATGCAAACAACAGTTACTGGAGTGAATGGGGACCCACGTTTATTTGGAAGGGTAAGACTGCGGGTGTGTGTTTTGTTTTCTGATTTTGCGAATGTTGGCCTAGAAAGTTGGCAAAGGAGTGGCCGAATGATGACCATGAAACAATTGTCGATTGTCGTAAAAAAACATCTGGTGCTCAAAAATCCTGTGGGGAAGTAAATCTGCCGTCCTTACCTGCTCTCACCCACAAGTGACTCTAGATCCACGGCAATGGGGTTGACTCTTAAATGCCGGCTGAAACAGCATAGCAAACCACTCGGTTCAAGGGCAATTGGGGATAGGCAATAAATGCTGGCTGAGCCAGTGACAACCAAATCCGTTGAAATAATTTTTTTAAAAGCAATACACAACTTGGGAGGCAGCAAACACAGTGCTTCTTACAAACTGGAAGCCGGCATCTCGGCTCCTACTATATTGTTAAAGACCAAAAGAACAGCATCACCTGAGACAGACATCAGTACTTTATGCAAATAAGGGCCTGTTTAGAGGCCCACGCTGTGGGACCAATGGGCATGCCCAAATTTCTAAGCCCTTTTTTTTTTGCTTAAAAATTTGCCATTTACCGTGAGTAATTTTCTTCTTCTTCCCCAAGGCCCGTCCGCCAAACCAACAATAAATCCACTTCTACTGGTTTTACCGCTGGCAGCAGTTCTGGCTATTGCCGCACTCATATCCGTGTTTTATAAAGTTAAGAGGTGAGTGAAGTATTTTTTCAGTGGTCGATTTTATCCTTGGACACTTCTTCAAGTTGGACTTTTTCAGTGCAAAAGGGCCAGCGAGACGGTTTTAGGGCAGTGAACTGTTAGGTTGAATTTAAAAGGTCAGAAGATCGAAGGGGATTAATACTTGCATTTGGAGGTCTCGCATTCCACACCACTCCCTGGAAAAATATAAAACAGATACACAAAGCTTGCAAAAAGTAGCAAAGGGAATTAAAGTCAGCTGTTATGTGCTTAATATCTTCCTTTTAAATAATTTTGTCGGAATATTTTATCGGTTTATTTTTGAAGAGTTATGAGTCCTGAGGAACTAGATAATGGAATTGCATATGGAAGCAATATAAAGTAAGGGGGAAGGTGTTTCCAAATGGAGACACCCTCTCTAAAATATTATTTAAGGATCAAATAAAAACAACATATCCTGCAGCTAGGCGACATTACAAGGTGTGTAACTGCACTTGTAGCCAAGCAGGCAGGGAGGGTGGCGTGGTGGCACAATGGTTAGCACAGCTGCCTGCTCTTTCAGAGGGCTGTTGCAGATTGGATGGGTCAAAGGCCTTCTTTGGCACTGTAGGGATTCTATGGCCTCCAGACCTGATTGGAGTGCAGGAGCCTTTAACCGGCTTCATTTGGGCTCCCAATAAGCCTAGTGGGCCATTCATTGAGTGCAGGTGGTAGCCCTACCAGCTCCCATTGCTGCTTCAGCTATCAATCCGGACGTGGAATGGAACAGAGGAAGCTGCACACTGAGGGGGGTGGGGCGGACCTAATTTTAGCTTATGCTCACTTGCAATCCCAGCCCTGATGGAGGTGGAAAATCCACCCCCCACGTTTGCTGTGGCTCAGTGGTAGAACCCCTCGCCCTGGAGTCGGAAGGTTGGCAGGTCAAGTCCCACTCCGAGAAACTGGGGCACAAAATGAGAGGTGACACTCCACCTCATCGCTGACAGATGCCCCATCTACCCTCTCAGGTGGATGTTACGGACCCCATAACGCTATTCAAAAAAGAACATGGGAGTTCTCCCTGGTTCCCTGGCCATGCAGTAGATATCCTGCAACCAGCATGACGAAGATCGGTTATCAAATAGTCACCGCATTGCTGTTTGTTGGACCTTGCTGTATCTGTTTCCTGCAAACCATAGACACAATACTTTGAAAGCACTTAATTGACTGGAAAGTGCTTTAGGATGTCCTTTGGTCACAAAGAAATCAAGGATCTTTGCTTCTGCAACTAAATCCTTGTCCACCAGCACAACAGCAACATTGGAACCAAATTAATTTATTCTGTTGTTGTCGATTCTGCTCTAGTCTATCTGCTTCAGTCATCTGTATCACTTTTCAGGACAGGTTGATCTTGAAATTCTCCATGACACGCTCTCTTGGTCTGCCTTGGTTTCTAATATACCATATACTTCTATACAGAAGTGTGTATAGTCATCTCTATACCATCTCCTGACTTGAACCATTATATTGAGCTTTCTTGGATCTTTTGTAGTTTTTGAGTCATATTCTTTTGGTATAAGTATTAGTCCTTTGCATCCTAGATTGCTGAACTCAGAGAGGTACATTTGGAAACTATATTGTACAGAACATGAGTATTGCTGAGAATCGGTGCCATTGGCGCCGCCACGGTCGGGAGCCGCTCCACGCCCCCCCCCCCCCCCCCCCCCCCCCCCAGCGATGGGCCGAGCAGCCCATGCTAAAAAAGCCAAGTCCCTCCGGCACCATCCACACCTGCTCTTACCTGGCGGGACCTCAGCGTGGATGCATCTGGGTACGGCCTGGTGGGGGAGGAGGGGGGTCCGACCCCGGGGGGGCCCTCCGCTGTGGCCTACTGATCAGCGATCAGGGCCGACTGATCAGTGGGCCAGCCTCTTGGGCTGGGGACCACTTTTGTTCCACGCCGGCTCCTGTAGTCCTACACCATGTTGCATCGGGGACAGTGCGGAGAAGCGAGCCATTGCGCTTGCTCGCATTGGCGCCGGCCCCACTGCGCGTGCGCAGACCCACGGCGCCCATCTGACGCTGGGGATCAGAAGCTGGAGCGGCGTGGGTCGCTCCAGTGCTGTGCTGGCCCCCTGTAGGGATCAGAATTGCTGCTCCTGAGGCCATGTTGACGCCGTCGAGAAACACAACAGCGTTTACGACGGCATCAAAGCTTAGGCTCAGGATCAGAGAATCCCGCCCATGCTGTTGAAACGTTTTGCCATTCACTCATCAGGGCAGATGTAGGAATGCCAAATTTCAAAAGGGACAACAATTTCTGCTGCATGAGAAAAGGGATACTGATTGGTTAGCAAGTAGTCTCTAGCTGGTCAACATGTTAATCAGAGCTGACTTGCCAATCAATTAGCAACCTTTATTTCATGCAGTTTAAATTGTTCTCTTTAAAATTTGGTGTTCTTGTGTCCGTCCTGATCCGTGTAAGACAACATGTGTCTTTTTTCAGCAATACTCAAAACATATTTGGTGGCAGCAACACATGGACCCAATAAACCACAACTGCTTAAACTGTGGGTTTGGCCAGAAACCAACGTTTCCTGTTTAGCTGACAGTAATATGCACTGATGCATCATTTGCAAATTTGTAGTTACGACAAATGTTGATAGAGCAACTGCACTAAATTATCTTGCACAGTGCACTAAATAGTTGCAGATCCTCACTTGCTTTCCATCACCCGCTAAGGGAAACTGACCAGGTTTGCATCTGAAACAGTCATGCTTTGAGCAATGAATGAATCTATGATCCCGAGTTGAGCGGGGGTGGGGTAAGAAGCTACAACCTTCATCAAACTTCAATGAAACTTCTCGCACGTACTTTTGGCTTTGCTGATTATTCATGGAAAATGCAGCTGGAATCTGGATAGAAAACACGATCAAGCCGGACTATGGGGAAGGTCCCGATTAGAAAGCTCTTTCAGGGAGCTGACATAGGCAAGATAGGTCTCCTTCTGCATTGCATAATTCTGTAGTTTCCAAAGCTGGAGATTCCCGATCACAATCTTTTGATTAATGGGACACTAAAATGCCGAATAGATTTCCGAATGCTACGACACATTAAATCAGTTTTGTGGCAAAAGGTGCTTTTGTACATGCTGCCTGTAAATATTGGCCGGAATTTTCTGACCATTCGCTGGCGGTGGAATTTTCTAGTGGTTTCAATGGGAATTCCAATTGACAGCGGCAGGAGCCGAGAATCCTGCCACCAGGTGCTCCGCGGAATCACATTGCCGGGAGGTCAGAGAATGCCACCCATTAATATTGTCGAATAACAGTGGACCTTAGCGATTGATCTGAAAACCAGCTCGACGGAGGTATGGGGTCAAATGGAGATCCCCTCTCACCTCATTATAATCAGAACTCAGGGTGGACTGAAAGGCAACCACCAGATGTGCTTCGTCGACTGTCCCTCATACCATTCCATTGAGGTCTGTTCCAAAGGTTTTTTAAAATTCATTTATGGGACGTGGGCGTCGCTGGTTAGGCTGAGCATTTAATGCGCGTCCCTGGTTCCCCTTCAGAAGGTGGTGTAGAGTTGCCTTCTTGAACTGCTGCAGCCCTTCAGGTGTAGATACACCCACTGTGCTGTTAGGGAGGGAGTTCCAGGATTCTGACCCAGTGACAGTGAAGGAACGGTGATACATTTTCAAGTCAGGATGGTGAGTGACTTGGAGGGGAACCCCCAGGTGGTGGGGTTCCCTGGAATCTGTTGCTCTTGTCCTTATAGATGGCAGCAGGCGTGGGTTTGGAAGATGCTGTCTAAGGAACCTTGATGAGTAACTGCAGTGCATCTTGTAGATGGTATTCATGGCTGCCACTGTTTGTCGGTGTGGATGGTTTGAATGTTTGTGGAAGGAGGAGCAATCGAGTGGGCTGATTTGTCCTGGATGGTTTGAGCATCTTGAGTGTTGTTGGAGCTGTACACGTCCAGGCAAGGGGACAGTGTTCCATTACACCTCTGACTTGTGCCTTGTAGATTGTGGACAGGCTTTGGGGGAGTCAGGAGATAGGTTATTTGCCGTAGGATTTCTAACCTTTGACCTGCCCTGGGAGCCACAGCATTAGTGTGGCTAGTCCAGTTCAGTTTCATCATAGAATCATCATAGAATTTACAGTGCAGAAGGAGGCCATTTGGCCCATCGAGTCTGCACTGGCTCTTGGAAAGAGCACCCTACCCAAGGTCAACACCTGCACCCTATCCCCATAACCCAGTAACCCCACCCAACACTGAGGGCAATTTTGGACACTAAGGGCAATTTTTATCATGGCCAATCCACCTAACCTGCACATCTTTGGACTGTGGGAAGAAACCAGAGCACCCGGAGGAAACCCACGCACACACGGGGAGGATGTGCAGACTCCGCACAGTGAGCCAAGCCGGAATCGAACCTGGGACCCTGGAGCTGTGAAGCAATTGTGCTATCCACAATGCTACCGTGCTGATCAATGGTAACCCCGAGGATGTTGATCGTGGGGGATTCAGTGATGGTATTGCCATTGAATGTCAAGGGGCTCTCTTGTCGGAGATGGTCATTGCCTGGCACTTGTGTGGCGCAAATATAACTTGCCACTTGTCATCCCAAGCCTGGATATTGTCCAGGTCTTGCTGCATATGGACATGGCCTGCTTCATTATCTGAGGAGTCGTGAATGGTGCTGAACATTGTGCAGTCATCTACAAACAACCCATTCACTTCTCACCTTATGATGGAAGGCAAGTCATTGATGAAGCAGCTGAAGATGGTTGGGCCAAAGACATTACCCTGAGGAACTCTTGCAGTGATATCCTGGAGCTGAGATGATTGACCTCCAACCATCAGAACCATCTTCCGTTGTGCCAGGTATGACTCCAACCAGTGGACAGCTTTCCCCCAATCCCCATTGTCTGCAGTTTTGCTCAGGCTCCTTGATGCCATACTCAGTCAAATGCTGCCTTGATGTCAATGGCAGTCACTCTCACCTCACCCCTGACAGTCAGTGCTTCTGTCCATGTTTGAACTAAGGCTGTAATTAGATCAGGGGCTGAGTGACCCTGGCAGGACCCAAAGTGAGCATCCATGAGCAGGTTATTGCTGAGTAAGTGCTGCTTTATAGCACTGTTGATGACTCCTTCCATCATTTTGCTGATGATGGAGAGTAGACTGATAGGGTGGTAATTGGCAGTGTTGGATTTGTCTAACCCAGCCAATTACTGAATCATTGGTGTTTTTTTGCCATTTTTCAGTCATGCGTTGTGGGTGTTGCTGGTAAGGTTTTGCATTTATTGCCAATCTCTGACTAACCTACTGGTAAGCTGCCTTCTTGGACGGGGGTAGCTGGTGGGGGTGATGATATTCCCACAGTTGAGTTGGGAATTCCAGGATTTTGGCCCTGTCTTGATAAATAGTGACGCTTTTCCAGAGCAAGATGGTGTGTGACTCGGAGAGGAAATCGCAGGTGGTGGTGCACTCTGGCATCTGCTGCCTTGTCCTAGAAGTGGCAGATGTTGAAGGAGCCGCGGCGAGTCTCCGCATTGCATCTTGTCAACGATACACTCTGCTGCCATGTTGCAACTTTGATGAATGGGGCGAATGTGGTGGATGGGCCAATCAACCCAGTTCCTTTGTCCTGCGTGTTGAAATTCTTGCTCAAAGACCCCTCAATTTTGTAGTATTGTGGCAGCCCACAGACAATGGTCCCTTTTTCCCTCATGCCAAAGCAACTCCATTCATTTTACTCGATGCCGCAACAACAGCAACTTACACTTGTTAAGCTCCTTTTATTTGTTTACAAACATCCCAAGATTCAGGACCACTGCATCATCAGATTAAATCAGATAAACATTGTGACTTCCCATTGATCTGAGAAGTAATCCCCAGTTGCCTGGATGCAGGAAACCAATTGAGGGATTTTTTTTTTGGGAGATGAAGTGGAGAGGCTCTAGATTTGTTTCCAGGCCTTTGTGAAGTTAACCCATTTTGAAATGAATGGAGCGACATCTGGGCAGAAAGGAATCCTTGGATGTTCATAGCATTGTTGGAAAACCCTGAGAGGAAAAGACACTTAATTAAAATATATATATTTTAGGGCAGCAAGCTAGCCCAGTGGGTTAGCCCTCATGGCGCCAAGGTCCCAGGTTCGATCCTGGCTCTGGGTCACTGTCCGTGTGGCGTTTGCACATTCTCCCCCTGTTTGTCTGGGTTTCACCCCCACAACCCAAAGATGTGCGGGGTAGGTGAATTGGCCATGTTAAATTGCTGCTAAATTGTAAAAAATTAATTGGGTATTCTAAATTTATAAAGAAATAAATATATATTTTAATAATGGACAAAATATACGTCTTTACTCGTTTTGTTTTGTATCCAGGAAAAACAGGATGAACAGAAAGTGCTACCTTCATAACTTTGTTCCCTTTTAATGAGATGATTAATTACCTTCTTATTTAGGTTTTCAAATACCTTTATAGAAGGACCAACAAAAAAGTTGTGGTAAAAATAACATGAAGAAAGTCTCCAGTGTGAATGTGCGCCTCAGGAGTTTAGTTCAGATGACGTCAGGGTTTAAGTATTTTGGTAATAGCGACTCAGTTGGGTTGTGCCATCTAAAGAATTTTTCCCATGTCAAAAAGATAGGAAGTGTAATTTATAACACAGCAACATAAGAACATAGGAAACAGAGTGACTATTCAATCCTTCGACCCCATTTTGTATGTTAGCCTAGAATTTGTGCTTAAATCTCTGCTATAGGACTTGGGTGCCTAACTTTCTGAATCCAAGGCACAAATGCTGCAACCAAGCACACCGCACGAACCTAACATTTTCAAATTTATCCCTTTAGCATTTAGCATGAGTGACTGTTCAAACCTTTTTTTACAACAATGCCATTTCCAATGATTTTTGTTTTGTTGTTGGAACATTATAGCTGATGTCTCCACAATCTTTCTTCCATCTTTCCTTTACTATTCTTGAATTTGGGCCATATGTCCTGTTAAACTTTTTAATTTTAATCCCACAAATGTTTTAATTCAATTTGGGCCATGTCTCAAAATGGGCAGGTCTCAAAGAACAGGTCAAGGGTTAGGAATCATGTGGCGAGTAACTCACCTCCTGACTCCCTAAAGCTGATCCACCATCGGCAAGGCAGAAGTTAGGAGTGTAATAGAATCCTCTCGAATTGTTCCAGAAATACTCAAAAACTTCAACACTAAAGCAGCCCATTTGATTGCTGCCCCTTCCACAAAAACTCAATCACGCCACCACCGATGTACAGTAGCAGCCGTGTGTACTATCTACAAGATGCACTGGAGGAACACACCAAGGTTCCTTAGGCAGCACCTTCCAATCCCACAACTACTAACATCTAGAAGGACAAGGACAGCAGACACATTGGAACACCACCACCTGGCGTTTCCCCTCCAAGTCACTCACCATCCTGACTTGTTAATATATCACCGCTCCTTCACTATCGTTGGGTACAAATCCTTGAACTCCTTCCCTACCAGAACTGTGGGTGGACCTACATCTCAAGAACTGCAACGTTTCAAGAAACAGCTCACCACCACCTTCTCAAGGGTAACTAGGGATGAGGAATAAATGCTGCCCGAGCCAGCGACACCCACATTTCGTAAATAATTTTTTCAAACTTTACCCCAAATTCAGCAGCCTTATACATGATATCCAGTGCATTTTATGTCTGAGAACTCAGACATTTGCTGCATCTGAAGGATGTATCTCTGCTAGAGTAGCACTCCCTCAGCATTGCACTGAAGTGACAATCGAGATTTTGTACTGCCGAGTGGGGTTTGAACAGAAAACCTTCCTGCCCAGAGGTGACACGTAAATATATATGGATCTAGTTACTTTGTTCATTTTTTAATGTTCCAAATGTGCTCCATATTTTAGTCCAAAGTGATGTGTCTTCCTCTGAATGTGTACTCAGTACAAATGTTTCTGTATCTCTAGAGTAAGCACCTGGCTTTTCCCAGGAATACCGGACCCGAAATATCCATTTGTTGACCTCTTTGAGGATTATAACGGAAACTTTCAGGTAAAATATGAAGCAATTGTTCTAAATTTTATCCTTGTGCCTTCTCTCCCACTCATTGACCCAGGCTAGGATATGATCCCATGGGAGTCCGTAACTTTCTGAACCTCATTTAAAAAAAATATAAATTTAGAGTACCCAATTCATTTTTTCCCAATTAAGGGGCAACTTAACATGGCCAATCCACCTACCCTGCACATCTTTTGGGTTGTGGGGCGAAACACATGCAAACGCGGGGAGAACGTGCAAACTCCACACAGTGACCCAGAGCCGGGATCAAACCAGGAACCTCGGCTCCTTGAGACAGCAGTGCTAACCACTACGCCACCGTGCTGCCCTTTTGGTACCTCATTTAAGTGATGATTATTCATGTACTAGTCCAAACAGTGAGTGGTGTCAATCTTTTTCATTTATTCTTTCATGGAATGTGGGTGTCATTGCTCTTGAACTGAATGGCTTGTGAGGCCATTGCAGAGTACAGTTGGGAGTCAAACCGCATTGTTGTGGATCTTTTCTTTAATCACATTGATGTGGGTGTTGCTGGCTAAGGTCAGCATTTATGGTCCATCCTTAACTGCCCTTCAAGTCAGAGGTAAACCAGACGAGTTGAGGACAACAGATTTCCTTCCCTAAAACCCAAATTGAATTTTACAACAATTAGTGATAGTTTCCCAGTCACTGTTGCTGAGACCAAGGGCGCGATTTTCCGCAAATGCGGAGAGTCGTGAAGGCTGCCGTGAAACCAGCCGTGTCTCATGGCAGCCTCCGCGTCCCCTCCCAGGACCCGATTCTGCTCCCCGGTCGAGGCTAGCAGCGGGGCCCCGTGAACTTCGGCACCGCGGGCTTAGCGAATTTCGCTAAGCCCGCGCGCCAAAGTTAGCGACGGCTGACGCATATGATGACGTCAGCCGCGCATGCGCGGATTGGACGGCTCCAACCCGCGCATGCGCGGATGACGTCACCACGCATATGCGTGAAACCCGCGCATGCGCGGGCCGGTATGCCCCTCAGCCGCCCCGCGGACTGATCCAGCGGGGCGGCGGAGGAACAAAGAGTGCGCGGGGTTCGTACCCGCTGCCCGCGATCGGTGCCCACCGATCGGTGCCTACCGATCGCGGGCCCATGGCACCCTTGGCACGGCCGTGGTGCGGCCGTGCCAATCGGTGCCATGGTTCCCTAGAATGGCACTTTGCGGCCGTTTTCACGAACTGTGAGAGCAGGTGTGTTGCAGTTCGTGAAAACGGCCGTACAGGCCTGGAAAATCGGCCCATCGGCTAGGGGGGAATCGCTGCTCGCCGTAAAAAAATGGCGAGCAGCGATTCGTGTCGGGGGGCGAGCGTGGAGGGGGGAGAATAGCGGGAGGTCGGGAAAAATGTCGGGAAGGCCCTCCCGCTATTCTCCGACCCGTCGTGGGGGGCGGAGAATCGCACCCCAACTTTTTGTTCCATATTTTATTAATTGAATTTAAAATTCACTACTTGCCTTGGTGGGATTTGAACCAGTGTCCCCAGAGTATTATTAATAATAATAATAATAATATTTTATTGTCACAAGTATAAAATGACTGTGAAAAGGCCCTAGTCGCCACATTCCGGAATTGGGAATTGAACCCTTCTGGATTGCTAGATCAATGACATTGCCACTAAACCATTATCTGTCCTATTAAAGTCTATAACAATGTGATTACTTTACAAAAATGTTCATTGGGGAAAGTGCAAAAATTGTGTAATGTTTGCTCATTCTTCGTCCATCAAAGCACCCCTGCCACTATTTCTTTGAGATTAAATTAGATTAAAGGGGCTGGTTTAGCACAGTGGGATAAACAGCTGGCTTGTAGTGCAGAACAAGACCAGCAGCGCGGGTTCAATTCCCGTACCGGCCTCCCCGAACAGGCGCCGGAATGTGGCGACTCGGGGCTTTTCACAGTAACTTCATTGAAGCCTACTTGTGATAATAAGCTATTGTTATTAAATTACAAAGAATATACAACAGAGAAGCAAATTATTCTGTGCTGGTGTTTATACTCCTCACAAATCTTTCCCATTCCATCTATCTTAGTCTTTCAGCATAGCTGAACAGGGATAAAAGGCCTGAATTTTCTCTCCTGGGGCGTGAGTGCAGAGTCGTAAAAATTCTCAGCTCTGCGAACCAGACTCAGAAGCAAATGCCCCAGATGCTCAAATCTTTGTTCAGTGTGTTCACGGCAGTCGTGCTTGCTACTCCCGGAAACAGTTCAGACGGAGCACAGGGACTGCTGGGCGTGGAGGTGGCCTCAATGACCCAGCACTTTGCCCCATCTGTAAAAAACATCCTAAAAAACAGCCTGTAGCCTTCACTCTCTCACACCATCTCACATTCCCCCCCTGTAAGTTCTCTATGCCCCATCCATGCCAACACATGCCATTCCTCTGACTCCTTATACACTCCATGCCAACTCATGCATTTACATCAAGCTCTAATGGCCCTTTCTATCCCCTAAACAAACACATGCCAACCCGTGATCCTAACCACCGGCATTTGCCCTTCCATCCAACATGCTAACTGATCCAATATCCACCAAGGGCCCATGCTGGGAGTAAATAAAATAATGTTCTCAATGTGTATTGATGAATTTGTTGTTAAAAACACTCTTCATTCATTTATCACATTTAAATTTGTTCAACCACTTAATCCCTTATAACACCAAATTTTTGTTTTCACAGCACCATATTAGATATTTTATAACCACTTGGAGCTGTTGATCAAACTTAACTGATAGGTACCCCATTATGAATCAGTCATGCTGCACAAATACTATAATGATAATCTTCACACTTAGATCAGCAGACACAGTGAAATAGCAAGCACTTACATTTTTTAACCAGAAGACTTAAAATAAATTGAAGGGCAGGGCTTTAAATCTTTGCTAGCTCCAATGAACTTTGACAACTCCCTTGATAGTTTTACAGATCCCTTGATAGTTCCCGTGACAACTCCATTGACAGCCTGACAGTTCTAATGAGTTTATATTTTTATGCACATTCATGTCTACTTTTAAAAATCCCAAAGGGCACCTTACTCCTTTAAAAGCTGCACCTGGACCTATGCAAAAGGGTATTCTACCTCTCTAAAGAACTCTGCCAATTTTACAATTTCTGCTGATAAATCTAAGGTGCACAAGTTGTGTTTTGGACATTCCAGGAGTGAAAATCTGATCTGACTGAAGCTGCTGCACTTTAACATGCGCAGTTGCCTCCATAAACCATGGGCAGGCAAACAACAACTGCCCTTCTTTCCCACACACCCAGTGAAAATGGAGGGTGCCAGGTCCGGGAATGGGACTTTCCGAATCGGGGCTCTTGAACCACTCTGGACAAGCTGGAGGCTCTCTCCAACTTTAGGAAAGTTCAAGCCAAAGAGGGGAAAGAAAATAGCCGAATTTAAATACAAGGATAGAGAATTTAAAATTTTAGGCACTGGGAGATCGTGAGTCAATGTAGGGTAATGGGACGATTGCCTATCACTTCGATGAGTAGGGTTAGTGCATGATAAAATATGAATAGCAAAATCTGGATGAGCGAAATTCCATAAAAATGGTCGATCTGGTCAGGAGAGCTTTGGAATAGTTGAATGCGGAGGTGACAAAGACATGGATGAAAAGTTCAGCAACAAATGAACTGAGATTGGGTCCCAGGCAGAAAATATTATGATTATACATAGGTTGTTCCTTTGATTCATGGATTATGTGGTCAACGTTCTAGAACAAATGGGATATTAAAGCAATACATGGTTCATGATGTCCAGGGATGTGTGCGGTAATGGAGTAGCAATGATATCGGACTCATGACAAGGCTCAAGATGGCCTTGATCTTACTAATATTTAGCTGGAGCAGATCCTAGCCCATTCATGACTGGATATTAGACGAGTAGTCTGACAACAGGGGCAGTGGGGTGATTGAGAGAGAGGTGGTGAAGAAGTAGAGGTGGATGTTACTTGCATTTCTGTGGTCATTGTCAGCAAGGGGTGTGCAAATAAGAAAGATATAGGTGCCAAGGGTAGATACTTTTTTAAAAATAAATTTAGAATACCAAATTCATTTTTTCCAATTAAGGGGCAATTTAGTGTGGCCAATCCACCTACCCTGCACATCTTTGGGTTGTGGGGGCGAAACCCACGCAAACACGGGGAGAATGTGCAAGCTCCACACGGACAGTGACCCAGAGCCGGGATCGAACCTGGGACCTCAGCGCCGTGAGACCGCAGGGCTAACCCACTGCGCCACCGTGCTGCCCTACAAGGATAGATACTTGGGGGACTTTGGGCAAAGGGGATCAAAGAATATAGGGGGAAGGCGGGGTCAGGCTATTGAGTTGGATGACCAGCCATGATCAGAATGAATGGTGGAGCAGGCTCGAAGGGCCAAATGGCCTCCTCGTGCACCGACCTCCTATGTTTCTCTGTCTCCTTATGTAAACTGTGCAGAGGTGGGAAAAGTAGAACAACATGGTGAGCCTTCTGTAGGTAAATCAGGTTAGACTACCTGATGTGAAGATCATCTGAAGGGGAGGACAAATTGGACAATATGCTCAATGACTAGCCCTCCAAATTTTCCGATTATTTTTAACGATCAGGAAAAGCATGAATCAGGTTATTTTCTCTGACTGCTGTTACCTTCCTATCAGTGACTAATAACATTTAACATTTATCAAATGTGTGGGAGTGAATTAAAGGTAACAGCTCAGAAATATTGGGCACGGTTTAACAGAAATGAGACAGAGTCCCGTGTCGGATGCATTTAGCTGGGTGTTTCCCAGCTTGCAGCGTTGAGAATGACGCTGCTATTAAACGAGACTCTGCTTCATTTCTGAGCCTTGGGAAGGAAAGCCCCACTGAGGCCGCACTTAGTTCCATTTCCTGCATTAACGAGTTCTGCCGCCAGAGCAGGAAGAGATGAAGGCACCATTTTTTAATGGTACCCCGATGTTTTTTTTAATTCATTCATGGGATGAGGGTGTCGCTGGCCGGGCCGGCATTTATTGGCCACCCCTGCGGGCATTTGAGAGTCAACCACATTGCTGTGGATCTGGAGCCACATGGAGGCCAGACTGGGTAAGGATGGCAGATTCCCTTCCCTAAAGGGCATTAGTGAATCAGATGGGCTTCCCCAACAGTCGACTTTGGTTTCATGGTCATCATTGGACTTTTCATTCGATATTTTTTATGGAAATCAAATTTCACCATCTGCCATGGTGGGATTTGAACCCAGGTCCCCAGAGCATTATCCAGGGTCTCTGGATTACTAATCCAGCAACTATACCATGACGCCACTGCCTCCTCTCTAGACCGCACCCCCCCCCACCCCCGCCCCACCGTGGCGTCCGGATCCCCCCCTCAGCCCCAACCCACCAATTAGGGGGTCATTGGACCCCTCGCACGCCAGCTCATAAGGGCAGGGCAACCACGGGCTCAATCCCCGGCATGGGCAATGTACCACATGGGCAACTTGGCACTGCCAGCCTGGTGCCTGGACAGTGCCCCTGTCAGCCTTGCAATGCCACCTGGAGACCCTGCCAGGGTGGTACTGCCCGGGTGCCAGGCTGGAATGCCATGGTGCCCAGGTGGTATCAATGGTACCAGGGGATCACACTGCCCAGAGCCCCACCACCCAGGGGCCCCCTGGGAGACCCACCCTACCAAGACTAACGGCTCACCTGAATATGCAAATCTGGAACCTGCCCTCAATGGGCGGTATCCAGATCGCGACTCCTTGCGAGATCTCGTTATATCTCCCGAGGTGTGACAAGACCGGTAAATCTCGCAAGGGGCCTCTTGTGAGATTTACCGGCCTTGTCGTGTCCCAATTCGGGCGTGACGAGGTCGATAGATTGCGCTCCCCATAGCTCTTTTCATAAAATTTGCAGGGAGCTGCAATATATCATGGAGATACAAACTGAGAAAGTATTGTTTTCCATATTTGTGTACGGACGCTCATTTAAAATTACACTGTCTGTTATTTTAAGTGAGTAGACGACTTTAAAATAACTGCAGTATAAGCTGTTAAAGCAGATAGGGAAACGTCATATGAACATGTTAAGCATTTGTACCTCATTATCTCACACATCGATTTCTAGGCAACAGCTTCTACATTATATTCTTCGACATTGTATGCTCATCCAAATTGCTCACGCTACCTGGCTCATAAACCTCTTCAAGCCAGTTTCTGCGTGATATCAATGTCATCGAATACAAAAATTAGCTAATAGGCATTCTCCGGATACTTCAAGAGGTAAATGTACCACTTGGTGTGTGGACTGCGAACAGGATGGTCACATGTTCTATTCCTCGGGGTGCCTGTTCTCAGCTCGCTAGTCTCGGCGATGTCAGTAACAAGCATTACAATTGCTGTAAGTGTTTCGAGGTGACAAAGAGAAAAAATGCTCATCCAGGATTTTGACAAATTGGCTGAGTGCAGGTGTTTACTGAATACAGAACCATAGACAAGTTACAGCACAGAAGGAGGCCATTTGGCCCACCTTGTCCATGCCAGCCTGAAAACACACAGATGCCCTTTCCTATCCCACCTTCCTGCACCTGGTCCATAGCACTGTAGCTTACAGCGCTTAAGGTGCAGGTCAGATACCTTTTTAAAAGATTTTAGGATCTCTGCCTCCACCACCAACTCGGACAGTGAATTCCAGACTCCCGTTGCCCTCTGCTTAAAAAAGTTCTTCCTCATTTCCCCTCTACACCTTCTGTCTCTTAACTTGAATCTGTGTCCCCTGGTTCTAGAATTCTCCAGCAAGGGAAATAAATTATCCTGTCCACTCTATCTCTCCCCCTCATAATTTTTTACACCTCAATTAAGTCACCCCTCACCCTTCTTTGTTCCAAGGAAAATAACCCTAATCTATCCAATCTCTCCTCGTAGCTACACATTTCTAGCCCTGGTAACATTCTTGTAGAGCGAAGAAAGAACCAGAGTTAATTCTTAGGGACCACTGTACAGCAACACTCACTGAGCTCAATCATGAAGCTTGCCCACTTGAGTGAGATGCCGTCCGGATTTTGACCTCCATATCTAACAGTAAGCAAACATGAAAGAAATTGCTAAAAGAATGATGTGGCACTGCTATATTTCAAGTCATGGATTGCCGCTGGCTCCTCTTTATGGAGGGTTTGAACTAAGTTTCAGTGACCAACTGGAACCTTTCTGAAGCTAACTTTGCACTACTTACAGTTAGCCGTGCAAATAAGAAATACACAATTTAAGTGGCTCCACACCAGTTAGGCTGTATTTATTAAATCAGGGCAAAACAAACCATTAAACTGACACAAGATTTACTTTACAGCGAGGCGTTAAATAATATCCTTTCCAAAATCCCAGTTAAAGTTAGTGACTGCTCCACTACCTTACGGTGCGGCACGGTAGTACAGAGGGCGGCACGGTAGCACTGTGGTTAGCACTGTTGCTTCACAGCGCCAGGGTCCCAGGTTCCATTCCTGCTTGGGTCACTATCTGTGCGGAGTCTGCACGTTCTCCCTGCGTCTACGTGGGTTTTCTCTGGATGCTCTGGTTTTCTCCCACAAGTCCCGAAAGGTGGGCTGTTAGGTAATTTGGACATTCTGAATTCTCCCTCCGTGTACCCGAACAGGTGCCGGAATGTGGCGACGAGGGGCTTTTCGCAGTAACATCATTGCAGTGTTAATGTGAGCCGACTCGTGACAATAATAAAGATTGTTGTTATTGTTAGACAAATTGAACTATCTAACTTTTATCGAGTGCTGGTTAAAGCCGATGGGACTGCAGCAAATACTGTGCTTTTTTTTCTTGTTCCGTACCTTAACATGACTAAACTACCATGAGAATGACTTAAAATATAAATGTGTCTTCTTACAAAAGGAATGGATTGGCGTATCTAAATATCTGGACATAAATTCGGCATTGGAGTGTATTCCAACTGAATGCCAAATTGAAGAGGAATCAGTGAGGCTGAAGATTGAGCACGAAGATCCTCAGCAGCCTCCGATAGACAAGATTGAGAGAAGTGATTCAGTCCTGGAGAGCATTAATGGGGAGAATGGAAAGTCGGTTGAGGATGTGCCAAATTCACAACCCCCAGTTCATGAGACTGCCGCTATTGACATGTCCAAGCTCATCATGGACGAAAACATGTACGTAAGACTATGAATAACAAATTCAAGGACGCAGCTCTGATGATGTTAAGATACAAGATGGACGTCAAGGGGAAAACAAAAAGACAATCTCCAAACTCAGTATTGATAGCAACATTTGTAAAAATAATGCTTGTAAAATACCTGCAGCCTAGTAGACTCATTCTTCAACAGAGTAGCCTGCTCCCCATTGCATGTCACTTGCTTGATCGCGCTGATGAGACACGGTGTGTGCGAACTCCCTCAGACATACTCCCTCTCTGATGACATTAGTGTGAGGGAATCTGACATACTGCTGGTGAAATTGGAGTATCTCCAAGGAACGTCACGGGTTCTCAGCCAGATTAGACTACCTAAACTACAGGACAACTTTAATGTGGCAAAACATCACACGGCAGTTTATAGGATCAATAAAATTTGACACTGCGACACAGAAAGAGACATAGGAGAGGTCACCATAATAGTTTGGTCAAAGAGGTAAGCTTTGCAGAGGAGTGAGGGATGGAACAACAGAGAACATTAGGGAGGGAATTCCAGAGGGAACAGCATGTTGCTGTTTCTCTTCGCACAAGAAGGCAGATGCTCATCTGTTCCCATCGCAAGGATGTTCCTGCAACAGGTCACTGGCCTGTCGCCAGAGGCTTATAGCTTGAGGGGGCCGCCACTCCACATCACACATGGCTGACCAGGAGTCTATTCCACTCTTACCACCTGCTATTGGAGTATTGGAAGGATTTTGCAGGTTGATAGCCAACATATTTGGCCGTATTCTGGGGTGAGTCGAGAACCGTAAGCTTCTGACGCAGAAGCCAGAGCACCAGCCCCTGCGCCACAGGACCACATGGCCCGGCCTGGCCACTGATGTTAAAGTGATGAAACTCGGGGATGTGCAAGAAACCAGGATTGGAGGAGCACAAATAGCTCATGGGATTGTAGGGCTAGAGGCAATTACAGAGATAGGGAAGGACAGAATATTAAAATAAAGCTTCACCTGATGAAAAATCTGTTTTAAAAAATACATATATATATTTTTTTATTTAGAGTACCCAATTAATTTTTTCCGATTAAGGGGCAATTTAACATGGCCAATCCACCTGGTTTGCAGGGAATTCCAGAGGGAACAGCATGTTGCTGTTTCTCTTCGCACAAGAAGGCAGATGCTCATCTGTTCCCATCGCAAGGATGTTCCTGCGGTTGTGGGAGTGAAACCCACACAAACATGGAGAGAATGTGCAAACTCCACACGCACAGTGACCCAGAGCCGGGATCGAACCTGGGACCTTGGCACCGTGAGGTCGCAGTGTTTACCCACTGCACCACCATGCTGCCCTTAAAAAATACATTTTTGATCATCTTACATGAAAGTAGAGATGATAGAGGAGAGAAAGAATACTTTTTTGTAAGACACAAAACTGTCTGTTGATTCAGACATTAGTATTAAATGTACAGTGATGGATATAACTCAGTCAGTTCATATATGAAACCTCATTTCAATATAACTGCATCAAAATGTAGTTGTGCCAAACAATTAAATAAACTGATGTTCTTCATGTTACCCTTGGTGGTGTTATTGTGCACGTTTGTTAAGGGCCGCAAATATTATCAATGTCGTACGCAAAGATCGCAACTCCACACAACCCTTAGAGTTGTAAATCAGACTAATGCAGATATACTCCTGAGACTTTTGCTTCATGAGAAATAATGATCTGTGACAAAATCTTCTTCTCCTGTGGTGAATAGGCCTGAGTACACTCCGAATGATCTCAGGATGTGGTGAGGCAATTGTTTTCCCGAAAGAAAAACGTTGTTGCTCATGATTTGAGGGAAATGCCACGTTCCGTGCAGCCAGTGAAGTTCTTTTGAAATATAGGGTGTGTCCATGCTAATGGGAACAGAGTCCCACAGCGCGATTAACCGGGTGTTTCCCGGCACGGGAGCGCCGAGAAACACCACTCTATCGAACAGTCATTCGGGAAGATCTGGGACCTCAGCACGGAACGTCGAGGCCGAGGCTGCACTTAGTCCCACTTTCTGCACTGAGGAGTTTCGCTCTCCGGAACCCCTCAATGCAGGGAGAGATTTTTAAATAGCGTCCCGATCTGTAGAGTCCCCGACACGACCCCTGAACACGCCAAGCCCCAACTCATCTATAAGGGGGTCCTTGCACCCCCCCCCCCTACCCACAACCCCACAAGGCACTTCCGGGCCCGATCCGCATCGTGCAACAAATGCCAGCTTGGCACCTTGGCAGTGCCAGTCTGTCACAACCCCACCAGCTTACAGAGCCACTTAAACACCTTGGCAGTGGCAGGCTGGCACCAGGTGGACACTATTAAAACATGTTACACCTGATACATGTGCAGCCTCTGTCACATTAATTTTCACAGGGGGCCTGCCTGCACCCCAACCCCTGTCACCCGCCACTCCACCGTCGTCCCCTCTGCCCCCGGGCACAGTGGTCCAAGATCAAATGCCCCCGATGCAGACCCCGTCCAGGTGACGGATGTGAGCGCTGTCGGCAGGAAGACAGGAATCAGACTTTGGCCTAATCTGAGGAGCAGCAGAGCTTTCCTCACAGCAAGTTATCATCACCCTCCTGCCTTGTGTAAGGACCCGCTGACAGTGCCGACACAGGCCCATCACCCTGAGGTGATGCTACACAGACCCATCACCCTGGGGTGATGTTAAACAGACCCATCACCCTGGGGTGATGCTACACAGACCCATCACCCTGGGGTGATGTTAAACAGACCCATCACCCTGGGGTGATGTTATACAAACTCAGGGTAGTCAGTGGTGGTGGTGGTGGGGGGGGGGGGGGGGGCAGCCTGCTGCCCACTACTGTGCCAGGTTGTGGAGGGCACAGCAGACCACCATAAATTGGGAGACCGTCTGGGGACTGTACTGCAGTGCCCCACCAGAGCATTCTAGCCCTTGGAACCGCATTTTGAGCAATCCAATGCACCTGTGGGGGTAGCAACTTGGGTCTCGTTGTATCGGGACCCTGCCTCGGTCTCCGGCCACCACTCTGGCATCATCAGGCAGGACCTCAGCAGACACCTCTGATCTCCAAGAGCCGACCCGTCATCCTGGGATGGTCCTCGAAAATGCTGGGATCTCCGAGTGTCCCAGGATGTAGCTGTCATGCGTGCTTCCTGTATAGGGCGTACATGCGTGCATGATCCGGAGGTGGTAGTCGCACATGAGTTGAACATTCAGTGAGTGGAACCCCTTCCTGTTAATGAAGAGCATTCCCTGATGGCCTGGTGCATGCAAGGCCACATGTGCCATCAATTACCCGCTGGACATGGGGCATCCTGGCAATGGCAAAGAACCCAGCAGCCCTGGCATCTTAGTGGGCTTGATCCAGCTCAAAGGTAATTTAGTCTGCTGCCCGGGCATACAGGGCATCCGTGACTTCACAGATGCACTTGTGGGCTGCAGCTTGTGAAATGCCGCACAAGTTCCCGCTCGAGCCCTGGAACGAACCGGTGGCATCGAGATTCAGGGCTGCGGTGACTTTCACGGTCACAGGGAGCGTGTGTCCTCCTCCTCCAGGGGGAGCCAGGTCCGTGAGGACGTGGCACAGGTGCTGCATTGTCTCTTTGTTGAGACGGAATTTCCTGCGGCACATGCTGTCCATCGTTATACAGAGGCTGAATAGACTCGAACTGTTTTCATTAGAACAGCGGAGGATGAGGGGTGACCTGATAGATGTCGACAAGATTATGAGGGGCATAGATAGAGTGGATGGGCAGGCACTCTTTCCCAGGGTAGGGTGGGGGGGGGTCAGTCACCAGAGGGCATAGGTTTACGGTCCGTGGGGCAAAGTTTAGAGGAGATGTGCGAGGCAGTTTTTTTTACACAGAGGGTGGTGAGTTCTTGGAACCCGCTGCCAGGGAAGGTTGTGGAAACAGATACATTAACGCTGTTCAAAAGACATCTTGACAAATACATGGGTAGGATGGACATAGAGGGATACGGCACGAGGAAGTGCTGATGGTTTTGGCCAAGGTTGGTATCATGACCGGTACAGGCTTGGAGGGCCGAAGGGCCTGTTCCTCTGCTGTATTGTTCTTTGTTCCTTGACCGACACCACCATCCATTTTGATATCTGTAAGGAAACGGAGAAGGAAAGAGACCGACAATCAGTTAGAGCTTTCATCCCGGGACCCTCAAATCCCTGAGCCTCCCCCACCCTCAGTTGTCCTGTCTTGTCTCAGAGTGCCATCCTGCAAGCCAGTTGTGTTGGAAAACCTCACTCTGCACACTCACCCCTGGCCACATCAGGAGCCCCTCGACCCCAATACCCAGACCCCTGCTGGGATCATTCGGGAGAACATGCTCAGGTGCCCTCCCCGGATCCACACACACCCTTTGGTCGCGAGGATATCCCCAGTGCTGAGGCCCATCTCTTGAGTGTTTGATTGTTGGCGAGTACATTATTAACTCCAATTTGCATTAATCTATATCTCATTTGCGAGATTGAAGTCGAATGCAACGGCCGCCTGGGAATTAACCGGCCAGTACCTCGCTTTATTGCCTTTTGTATTTTGATACTGTCAATAAAGTGAGAGCAGAAAAGGTAACGCCGAAGCGTGGCACAGCGGAAGAAGGAGAGAGAACACCGACCTCTTCTCCAAGACTGGTATTTTGCTGGGGTCCAGGCCATAGAAGCAAGAGGGTTTGCAGCAGACAAGCACTCAGCCACCAGGCAAAAGATCAATATGCTGCCAACATTGTAAAAATGAACCCCCCCACCCCATCTCTTCCCCCTGCCCCCACAGTGGATGTGCATCAGTGGAAGGCTGCTTGGTAAGTCAATGACCCGAGGTCTCGCCGACCTGGAGCACAGCGGAGGAGGGAGAGAGAGTGAAAACCACCTCCTTCTCTCCTGCACTGGCAGCATCCTCCATCGACTCCCAGGCTACAGGGGCAGGAGGGGCTGCAACTGGCAAAAAGATAATCCGCAGTTGCACGGTATCCATCATACAAATCCCCCCAACCCACCGACAAACATAGAACAAACACAGTGAAAAAGGAAACCAAGGAATTCCAGCAACTCACATGGCTCTCTTAAAGGGAGCAGCAGGTAGCAATTGAACACAAAGAGTCACCTGTAGGTCATTAAAATGTTCCGATGCAACCTTTGGGCTGGACAGTCGAGCTGGGCTGCCCTTCCTCTCCTGCAGTATCGGCATCTGACCTTCCATCACTACCCTGCCCGAAGACCGGGCCACAGGAACACAGGGGGCACTAACAGGTGACCCACAAGCCCAGGACAGAATACACAGTCAGTGCACAAAACAGGCCTTTACAAACACCCACAGACTGCTCTGGCAAGCCCTCCTGCATCCTCAGCCCGGCAGCGTGCCCGCCAAAAGCCTCCCCTCGTCGCACTCCAGGTAAAAGAGACCCGAAAGGCAACTACCTTCTTTCTTCCTTCCCTTCATCCAGAAAGCAGCAAGGAAGCCCAAGGGGAAGAGGCAGCAGCAAGCAGCAAATAAACTCTCAGCTATAGCGGCTTCCAGGCATTTGCCAGTCACTAACAGGAGAAAGCAGCCAACACAAGCTGCAGCTGCGAAGTGCTTACACAACCAACAAGGCCAATTCCTCATTAGCAAACAGCCTTTGGCTGTGAAGCTAGAGGTTGCTCACAGACAAAGGGAGTTAAAGTGACCTTCAGCCGATAACCACGAGCAGGGCTCTGTCCTGGAAGTGTTTGGTAGGGCAGACAGGCAGCATCTGTAGTTGCTCCAGTTATGGCATTCACAATATTTAAAGATGGCTTGAAGACCTCACTGACAAAAAGAATGCTTCAGGCTCCCCCCCCCCCCCCCCCCCCCCCACACACACACACCAAGACCAGCCCCTCACCCTAAGTACCGGGGCAGCAGCTCTAGTGCTCTTGAGCTGCATACTTGAAAATGTAAATGGCTACTCACCTCCTCAGTTCCCCCTCAGCAATCATTGCGCCAGCTTCATATTTTTAAAAAGGAGTACCAAACGACACCCGCGAGATATTTCGCTGGGGAGCCAGTTAATTCCCAGGCGGAGGTTACATTTGACTTCAATCTCGCTAATGAGATAGAGATTAACTTTGATGCATGTTTCTAATAAAATAATTTTTTTTTAAAAGCGGTAGAGATTAACATAAATTGGGGTTAGTGATATGCTCACCATGTTTGGGCGAGATCCGGAGCTCGCCATCGTGAATGGGCTGGTTAGATAGCAAACTGATTCTCGCCCGGCGTCAATCTCAATTTCTATCTTTCCCGCGCTATAGTAGGTGCACTCAGATCCATACCAAGTGCAACGCGGCGGTTAAATTGCACCCATTTTCCATATTACAATCGTGACTATATTTCAATAGGCCTTCATGAACAGTTTACCTGGGTCAATTTTGCCTACCACTCATGTACCCACAAGATACGATCTGACACATATCATCCTTCACACACAAACTCACCATGAGGTAGCACTGGCAAACTATTAGAACATAGAACATTACAGCGCAGTACAGGCCCTTCGGCCCACGATGTTGCACCGTCCTGTGAAACCCTTCTAAAGTCCCTCTACACTATTCCCTTATCGTCCATATGCCTATCCAATGACCATTTGAATGCGTTTAGTGTTGGCGAGTCCACCACTGTTGCAGGCAGGGCATTCCACACCCTTACTACTCTCTGAGTAAAGAACCTACCTCTGACATCGGTCCTATATCTATCTCCCCTCAATTTAAAGCTATGTCCCCTCGTGCTGGACATCACCATCCGAGGAAAAAGGCTCTCGATGTCCACCCTAGCTAATCCTCTGATCATCTTGTATGCCTCAATTAAGTCACCTCTTAACCTTCTTCTCTCTAACGAAAACAGCGTCAAGTCCTTCAGCCTTTCCTCATATGATCTTCCCTCCATACCAGGCAACATTCTTGTAAATCTCCTCTGTACCCTTTCCAAAGCTTCCACATCCTTCCTATAATGTGGCGACCAGAACTGCACACAATACTCCAAATGCGGCCGCACCAGAGTTTTGTACAACTGCAACATGACCTCATGGCTCCGAAACTCAATTCCTCTACCAATAAAAGCTAACACACCGTACGCCTTCTTAACAACCCTCTCAACCTGGGTGGCAACTTTCAGGGATCTATGGACATGGACACCGAGATCTCTCTGCTCGTCCACACTACCAAGAATCTTACCATTAGCCCAGTACTCTGCCTTCCTGTTATTCCTTCCAAAATGAATCACCTCACACTTTTCTGCATTAAACTACATTTGCCACCTGTCAGCCCAGCTCTGAAGTATTGTGGCTTCTTTATTTGAAGATTACAGTCATTTACAGATGTTGCTGGAAAACATTTACGAATATATCTTACTTGGTTAACTAACAAAGTCCAACCCTGTGTCACATAACAGATGATATCATATCCTGTCTCTACAATATATATGCATTATGGGGACAGGCACTCAGAGAGATTGGGACATATCTTAGACAGGGCAAAGAAACAAATTGCATAAAGCGTACAATGGTAGAAGTACACATTACTGTGTGTTCATTTACTACATCAATGTCTGTCATTAAAACACTGCATTGTGGTGTAAACCAATGAAGGTTTGGCCAAAGTGGAAAGTGGTTAGAGACCACAACTTCACACTTCAGAGCAGCTGCACGTTTAAGCTGCGAAAGGAAATTCATACACACGTGGAAGCTTAGTCATCGGTAAAAGCACTAAATTCTGTTAGATAAAACTGAATATGATATTCTCCACTGCTTCTTTGTCGCTGTAGACGAAGACCGACGTCATAAAACCCTCAGGTTTGAGTTATTAAATTTGCCGGCAAAGTTTGGAGATTCTAAAGGGCAAGGCTGAGAGAAAGTGAGTCATGAACTGGAGTGAATTTGTACTCAATTTCGATGAAGGGTCTGAAACAATGCTGTGGGATAATGACACAAACATTTAACCTCTGATATTCCTCTTCAACGCCTTTCGGTTGAGGTGTTAACCCACATCAGATTAATGAGTTTATGCCTGCACTTAAATAACAGAAGGAGGGATTTTACATGATAGAGTCAGGCATTTATTCTTCAATAACAAAAGAGCGTGATTTCGGTTGGCGCTCCCGTCGGCGAGGTCCTGGGTTCCATCCTGGCCCTGGGTCACTGTCCGTGTGGAGGTTTGCACATTCTCCCCGCGTCTGCGTGGGTCCCACCCCCACAACCCAATGATGTGCAGGTTAGGTGGATTGGCCACGCTAAATTGCCCTTTTATTAGGAAAATAAATTGAGTACGCTAAATTTATTTTTTTTAAATCATGATTTCAAGACCAAATCATTGTTTTGGCACCTGCTGTCTCGGCCCACACATCGGGCGGAATTTTACCATATTTTTTCAAAGTGCCGGTTTCAGTGAGGAAACCAGAGGGAATACTGCCAGCGCAGCCAGCCAGGAAACCGGCCCTACGTTCAGCCGCTTCAAGGAAAGAAATGTTTCCACAGGTTCCAAGCCACGCCCATTGCAGCCTGCCTCTACATCCCACTGCTACTTAATCTCTGCAATCAGTAGGGCGCGCCATTTAAACACTTCCCCAGCACTTGTTCCAAATCCAATCGCGGAGGAT
This sequence comes from Scyliorhinus canicula, assembly GCF_902713615.1. Taxonomy (NCBI): domain Eukaryota; kingdom Metazoa; phylum Chordata; class Chondrichthyes; order Carcharhiniformes; family Scyliorhinidae; genus Scyliorhinus; species Scyliorhinus canicula. Next base: position 18,717,778 of record NC_052159.1, read on the forward strand.
GGGGGGAGGGGGGGCAGGGGGTTGGGGGAGGGAGTTGGCTGCCAGTAAGACTGCGCCATGTTCTACCGAGGAAGCCCGAGGCAAACCTCTTGGTGGGCCGAGCAGAGGCGAGAACCCTCGACCCACAATTGGGCAGACGCCAGCCAGAAAAGTGGCCAACCGCACCTGGGAGGCTGTGGCCAGAATTGTCAGCGCCAGCTCACTCCATCACGGGTTGGGGCTGCAGTGCCAGAAGAAGATGGATAGCTTTCCTCTTGCGGGCAGGGTAAGTCTGCCTCCGCATGTCCCCCGCAGCACCCTGTAACACGCCCCTCACACCTCTACAGTGATCTCTCTCCCACCCAACTCACGGGGTCACACCACTTGTCATGCGCCCCCTACCCACAATCCACCCAGTAGCTCCAGTGCCCAATGCGTACCTGCTCCCACACATGCCAGACCTCACCCCCATCTGACGTGGCACAACTCCCCCATCTGTCTCATTGCAGAACAACCTGAAGCAACGGTTGTGAGCAGGCACAGCCGACCGGAGTGATGTCGGAGCTCAGGACCATAATCCCATTCGAGGAACGAGCCCTTGAGCTTGCCGGTGAGGAGCACGACCCCACCTGCGCATAGGGCAAGGTGTGGGCCAAAGACACAAGCGAGAACCCTCGACACATCCAAACATGGCACAAGCCTCACGTGAGTGACATTTCTCCTATTAGTGATCCCCTGTCCCAGACTAATGGCATCACCCTTCCATTGCAGGTGAATCAGATCAGCCCAGACCATCCTCGCAGCCCTTTGAAAGCACAGACCCGAGCAGCTCTGAGGGAGACATCTCAGAGACAAGTACTGAAGAGGTGTCCCACCCGTCACCCTCACCCTGCACCAGTGCAGATACTCACACCTCGGTGGGAATCAGTAGTAGGCAGGCTTCTAGGTCACTGGTGAACACCTTACACCTGATGATCCACAGCTGGAGGAGGCAGGGACGTCCCAGGGATCTGACACTCGGAGGGATGCCGGAGCCCAGGATCCTGCTAAACTCCAGGCCGATGAGGTGCACACGGTCGTCTCAGAGCTGCTGGAGCTGCAGAGGCAGAAACTGGGGGCATCAGGAAGGGATGACAGTCCTCGGACTGTAAAGCCGACTGGAGGAGTCTCATCGCCTTCAATGTAAAGAAATGGCGATGTCACTCTATAGCAACAAGGCGAACACTGTGAAGGTGGCGTCCAAAGTGGAGATCTTGGCGCAAGACAGGCACTCCATGGTGGGTACTGTCCACTCCATGGTTCATCTGATGAACTCCATGAGTTGAGCCCCATGAACTGCATGCTTCAGGGTTTCAACAGCACTACTAAAAATCCACGAGTGTCAGCGCCAGAGAACCACAGGGCTTCTGGATCTCACTCCAGCCACCCCACTATCCCATGGAGCCCAAGGGCTCCCAGGCACCTGAAGGGAAGAGGATCGACAAGAACACAGCCCGGGGCCTTCCACTTCATAGACTCTGGGTGTGTCCATCCCATCTGACATACCCGTCCCTGTGAGTGACACACCACCAGCCCCCCACACCGAGGAGGGCAGCACTGCAACGCCCATGCTGCCTGAAAGCAGGCCAGGATCGTCAAGGTCCCAACTCTCCCACGGGTCACCTGAGGTAACAGGGTGTGGAAGTCAGTAGACCGCCTCAGCCTCTGCTGTGGATCCTGGGAATAAACCTAGATGGAGCAGGAGGGTGAAAAAGTCTAAGAAATAAGTGGCACCAAGTGGGCATGGGTGAATCTAGACACTATTAGGACAAATACTTCATTGTAATACCTAGCTTACATTAAAATTTACCATAAATAGCCTCCACGCTGTCATGTCATGGCACCTTGCTCCACAAACCCCGGCACAAACTCAGCGCTTCTTCCCTGTGCCATGTGAGAATGGCAGCGCTGTGTCCCTCCCACCATCACGCTGGTGATGCAGTAATGCCACGCTATCCCTGGTTCAGGACCCCCAGCGTCCCCACCCCCAAACCCCGATCCATGAAAAGTCCCCCCCCCCCCCACCACATCAATGCTCAGGCCTCTCGTGTCTGCCAGCATTCTCTAGTTATGAGGATGCAATGGGCTGAAAATGTGTGAGAGTCTGTCCACTCCATCAAGAGCTGGTGAAACACACTGTGACTCTGATCTCAGAGGAGGCGGGAGCAGCTGGGATGTATTATTTGCCTCTATGGCTCCTAGATCACTCCATTCAGCGGCAGGTCATGTTCAGTTCTATGTAAGGCAGGAGGCAAACATTTCACCGAGGTTAAGGTGGGCATTGCCCTGTCCTCACTGCAACACACCATCGTTCTTCTGCAGTGTTCGACCAATTGCTTTACCGCCCTGCCATTGAATTGTGCAGCCATCATGATGACCTCCACAGGCTCCACCAAAGTGAGATGGTGTGAGACCACATGATGGGAGAGGTCTTGACACCCTAGCCCTGATCGGCCCCAAACCGAGAGGCATTGAGGGCATCCCTGATTCCCATGAGGGCCCTGGATATTGCCCGAGGTCCTTCCTCTGCCTCCTCCGCAGGTTTCCCCTCGTCGTTATCCTCGACCTCATCCTCATCCCAGGAGATGTGGTGCTCTTCCATCTCCTCCTGGTGAAGCTGCTCTTCCCACTGCAGTGCCGAGCTGTGCAGAGCGCAGCAGGCCACTATGATGCTGGACCCCCTCCGGGGGCTGTATTGGAGGGCACCCTCTGGCTGGTCCAAGCACTGCAACCATATCTTGAGCAGTCCATTCACGTTGAGGCAGCAGTTTGAAGTCACCTTCATCCTTCAATGTCACTCCCATCCCCCAGCTCTCATGGGCTACAGGTTAAGCGGGCCTCTCACCTTGAATAGTCAGTTACCCTAACTCTGATTGGCTGGCCTTCATTACATTTGGCTTTCCCCTTCCTGATACCTGTTGCCCAGAGGATGTACTTTGCAGCCTGTGTGTTGGGGGTTCATTCTGACTTCACTCGTCCTCCCCCTGGGTGAGGGTCTTCCTCCCTCATGTAGCTACTCAACATCCTTTCTCAAAGTCCCCCACTCTGCCCATGCAGCCTAGCATTTCACGGGATCGCACCCAGGGACTTGAAAGTCACCCCCTGTGCTGACCCAGTGAGCACCCACTCCCAGCCACCTCCAGCTGCCGTTCGAGAAAGGCAATCCCTCAGTGGAGAAATAGCCACAAGTTCAGCAAGGGGGGTCGAAGAGGTGAGACCATGTACACCAGCCGACAGACCCCTTGAGACCTAAAGGATCGAAGGGCTGCAAAGTCATGAAAGCAACCACCCCTCCGCCCCAAACCTTACACCCCCCAGCCCCGCAAAGTGAGTTAAACCTATCAGGTTCTCCCACATCAGTGCCAGTGTCCAATCCCCCGTCCAGTAACTCCCTGCCATTTTGCACCCTGGAGGGTGATAGCGACCTGAGCAATCACTTCCAATATTCCCTTTGGAGAAGAGGTTGCTAGGTTCGCGTTTTTATCCAACTGTTGGGTAAATCAAGCTAATGTGACATCACGCCGATGCGCAGTGAATATTCGGTGAGAGGTGAGGACCCCACTAGAGGGCTCACTAATTATACTAAGATGTATTTAAATAAGGTCCCGCGATCCTGGGCAGGAGCCTCATTATGTCATCGGCGAGGGGTGTGGAAAATCAGGGAACGTGACCTCGCCGATGAGAAAGGTATTTCCCGACTCTCATGGCATTTTGCGTCCAAGTTGCTGTTCTCGCTGACAGTTAACGTGGGTTCAAAGTCGCCCCATTGAACCTGGCTACTGGATCAAGTAGCCATCAAAAGATACCCCACTGACTACCTTGGGGGAAATAATGTTTAAGAAAATCTATCAAACGTGAAAGTCCATTTTCGATGACTTTCTCAGGAGGCTCATTGGATTGGATTGGATTGGATTTGTTTATTGTCACGTGTACGGAGGTACAGTGAAAAGTATTTTTCTGCAAGCAGCTCAACAGATCATTCAGTACATGGAAGAAAAGGGAATTAAACAAAATTCAAGAAAATACATGAGAATACATAATAGGGCAACACAAGGTATACAATGTAACTACATAAGCATTGGCATCGGTTGAAGCATACAGGGTGTAGTGTTAATGAGGTCAGTCAATAAGAGGGTCATTTAGGAGTCTGGTGACAGTGGGGAAGAAGCTGTTTTTGAGTCTGTTCGTGCGTATTCTCAGACTTCTGTATCTCCTGCCCGATGGAAGAAGTTGGAAAAGTGAGTAAGCCGGGTGGGAGGGATCCTTGATTATGCTGCCCGCTTTCCCCCGGCAGCGGGAGGTGTAGATGGAGTCCATGGATGGGAGGCAGGTTCGTGTGATGGACTGGGCGGTATTCACGACTCTCTGAAGTTCCTTGCGGTCCTGGGCCGAGCAGTTGCCATACCAGGCTGTGATGCAGCCTGATAGGATGCTTTCTATAGTGCATCTGTAAAAGTTGGTAAGGGTTAATGTGGACATGCCGAATTTCCTTAGTTTCCTGAGGAAGTATAGGCGCTGTTGTGCTTTCTTGGTGATAGCATCGACGTGAGTGGACCAGGACAGATTTTTGGTGATGTGCACCCCTAGGAATTTGAAACTGCTAACCATCTCCACCTCGGCCCCGTTGATGCTAACAGGGGTGTGTACAGTACTTTGCTTCCTGAAATCGATGACCAGCTCTTTAGTTTTGCTGGCATTGAGGGAGAGATTGTTGTCGTTACACCACTCCACTAGGTTCTCTATCTCCCTCCTGTATTCGGACTCGTCGTTATTCGAGATCCGGCCCACTATGGTCGTATTGTCAGCAAACTTGTAGATGGAGTTGGAACCAAGTTTTGCCATGCATTCGTGTGTGTACAGGGAGTAGAGTAGGGGGCTAAGTACGCAGCCTTGCGGGGCACTGGTATTGAGGACTATTGTGGAGGAGGTACTGGTGTTCATTCTTACTGACTGTGGTCTGTTGGTCAGAAAGTCAAGGATCCAGTTGCTCTCATTGGAACTGGAATTGGAAATTTACTGCCATTGCTTTACTGTGGCTGGGTCAAACCCCTGGAACTCTCTCCCTAACAGCACTATGGATGTACCTACACCAGATGGACTGCAGTGACTCAGGAAGTTGGCTCACCACCAGCTTCTCAAGGCCAATTAGGAATGGGCAATCAATGCTGGCCTCGCCAGCCATGCCGACATCCTGCAGATGAATAATAAAGAAAACAATTTGAAACAAAGCCAGAAGGATAAGGAAAGACTTGACTAACCTATTTTGAATGGACGGATCTCAAGAAGCTATCAGAGGTTTCAGTATTCATGGACTAGGAAGTGAAAGGTTCAGATTTAATCTATGATAGGCACCTCGCTCTCAAGCTCAACTGATGCCACTGCGCCCAGGTCGGATGTGTCTCTGCTGGGTCTCCTCCTCCCATCTGCCGGGTAGCGAATGGCCCTCCTGACCTCGGCCTGGTCAGGGAGGACACCCAGCGAGGTGTCAGTGAACTGAGGGGCTTGACCCTCACCTTCCCTTCCTGACATCTTGGTGAAAGTAGGGATTCCGGGTCCCTTTCAAATATGGCGCCCAGTTATGACGATGGATTACATGCCATCAGGCCCGCCCCGCCACGGACCATGGCGTGAAACACCCAGGTGCATAATTAATGAGGCCAAGGCTGGTTGATATGGTGGCATTTCCCGTTGGCCTCTACACCCCACATTCTCTCATCCCACAACACAGGATATAGACCCCGATGGGGGAATTCTGCCCAGAGAGACCAATAACTTCGAAAAAGAAATTCAAACTTCCAATGAGTGCCTGAAAGGATTATACAACAAGATTTCACGTTTTAAGATTTTTCTGTAACAGAAAAACGAAAAACAGCATTTACTAAGTACTATTTTGGTGGGCAACTTATAAACTGCAGAAAACAATTAAAACAATCAAAAATCTCTCCCAACAGTTGTACTTTACTCTGTGCTCCAATTAAACATTTCACTCACCCGAAACCTATCTCAAGGGACTCCTGAAACAAAAGAGAAAATGCTGGAAAATCTCAGCATGTCTGGCAGCATCTGTAGGGAGAGAAAGAGCTAACACTTAGGGCGCGATTCTCCGCAAATGCGGCGAATCGTAAAGGCTGCCGTGAAACCGGCCGTGTTTCATGGCAGCCTCCGCACCCCCTCCCAGGACCCGATTCTCCCCCCCGGGCGGGGCTAGCAGCACGGACCCGTGAAGCACGGCATCGCGGACTTAGCGACCGTCGCTAAGCCCGTGCGCCAAGCGTCACGGCGGCTGACGTGCACGATGACTTCAGCCGCGCATGCTCAGGTTGGACGGCTCCAACCCATGCATGCGCAGATGACGTCATCACGCATATGCGACAAACCCGCGCATGCGCGGGCCGTCATGCCCCTCAGCCGCCCCGCTGGGGGGGGGGGAGAATAGCCGGAGGTCGGGAAAAATGTCGGGAAGGCCCTCCCGCTATTCTCCGATCCGTCGTGGGCAGAGGAGAATCGCGCCCCTGGACTCCGATGACTCTTTTTCAAAGCTTTGACAAGGGGTCACCTGGACTCAAAACGTTAGCTCTTTTCTCTCCCTACAGATGCTGCCAGATCTGCTGAGATTTTCCAGCATTTTCTCTTTCATTTTAGATTCCAGCATCAGCAGTAATTGGCTTTTACCAAGGGACTCCCGGCTCCTTTTTAGTTTCCAGTTGATTAATGTCTAATCCCCGAATTTACTTGCACAGTGTGGCTTACTCTAGAGGTTGCTCACTCTAGCCAAAGCTAGCCGAATCTTCCAGCTTTGTTTAAACCCTCATGACCTTGATCTCTTCAATCTGAGCACAAGCTCCCTCTCACATTTTGCGTGGTGAACAATTGAGACTTGTTGCCTCCATATCCCTGCTCTCTCTGTGTCTCCGTCTCTATCTCTATCTCTCTCTCTTGCATTGAGATTTTTGGAGACTGATCATGGGCTGGATTCTTCTGCTCCGTCCACCGCAAGATCACTATGGGTGGGACACGGACCATGTAAAGGTGTATTGACCCCAGTTGAATTTCCGGTTGCGAGATGGGCGTGGCCGGAGAATCCCATCCCATATCTGTGAGGTTCAGGAAAAATATTACTCGAGTCAAAAATGGCTTTGTTTGGACTTTTACTTGTGCACAGCCGAGATTCACGGTAACATGAACCATATGGACCTATTATCCATTTAGGAATGCTAATTAGTTATCGTCTAGATCCTCCCACCTCCTTTCTCTCTTGGAATTAAACAGACAATTGAAAGTATCACCATTTTAAAAACCTGACATTCCTACTACCTACCAGGGACTTGAGACGAGACATGGGCCGGGATTCTCTCCTACCCGGCGGGGCGGGGGGTCCCGGAGGGACGGAGTGGCATGAACCACTCCGGCGTTGGGCCTCCCCAAAGGTGTGGAATTCTCCGCACCTTTAGGGGCTAGGCACGTACCGGAGTGGCTCCCGCTCCACCGGCCGGCGCGAACGGCCTTTGGAGCCACGCCAGCCGGGGACGAAAGGCCTTCACCGGCCGGCGGAAGTCCGCGCATGCGCCGGTGCGTCAGCGGCTGCTGACGTCATACCGGCGTGTCAGCGGCTGCTGACGTCATACCGGCACATGCGCAGGGGAGGGGGTCTCTTCCGCCCCCGCCATGGTGAAGGCTATGACGTCATTAGATTTTTGGTTTTGGGGCGCTGTGGGTGGCGAGCTCAGGTTATATTCGGAATCGGGGTGGTTGACCCTGAATGTAGTGAGACGTCAGAGGCAGACCCGGCACAGATTAGCCGAATTAGGCACGGATTAAAAATGGTCCCTCAGAAGTCCTGTGTCTCAGAGAAGACAACATTGCCTTGTCAGGCGAGTGGTGAGAAGTTTCATCTTCCTCACTTTCCTCCTCCTCCGAAGTTGGTGTTATTGTCATCGACTCCTCGAACATCTCTGCTATGCAATGCCCTGCAGCACATCACTGCTGTTCTTGATAACCCATCTGGGGGAACTTGTGGAGCTTCACCCCAGCGACCAAGGCACCTAAAGTGCATTTTTAAAATGCCACTTGCCTGATCAATGTTACTCCTTGTGACAATTTGGCTGCTGCCGTAGTTATGCCCTGCCTCTGTTTGAGGGATGGTAAAGGGGGTCATTGGCCACTTTTTTAAGGGGTAACCTTTGTCTCCTGAACAGATATGCGGTGGTGGTGAAAATAGCTGAGGGAGCTGTGAACTCCTTAGTATAAAAGGAGCCTTGCGTGCACACATGAAGGAACACCTTGTTATCGTCTCAAACCATCTGGACGTTGAGTGAGTGGAAGGATTTTTGGTTAATGAAAGTTTCCGAATTATGAGTTGGAGCCTTTATGGCAACATGTGTGCAATCGATAACACCTTGTGCCTGAGGGAAGCCTCCTGTTGGGGCACTGGTTGTGGCTTCTTGTGTCTGAAACATCAAAGCTACAGGAAAATGAATGTGATGCCCCACATGAGAAAACAGGGCGTTGGTTCCAGCCTTAATGCAACTACGTCCTGCTGACTGGAATATATCAGATAAATCTCCTGCTGAGCCATGGAAAGTGCCTGAGGCTTAAAAACCGAGAGTGAAGATTGACTTTAAAGTCACTGGCAGGATGTAGGGATTAATAAAGTGTGGCTTCAGTTGTTACTTAACCTTGCAACATACCCCTGTCACCAAATCATGGCTTAGCCTCAGTTGCCTTCGGCATTGGGTCTCCCTCATATTGAGGCAGGATGTCCTAAGTTTGTACACCCTTCCCACAGGGTAATACCTCCTTTTCCCGCTTTGCCTCCTTTCTTCTGGTGCTTTAGGCCCTTCCTCTTCTTCCTGATCTACCCTCCCTATGGCCTCCAGCTGCTGACGTTGATAGTTTGAATAGCGTCTCCTGTGCAATGATTGCCGTGCCCATCTTGTACCTTCCCTCTGCCCTCCCCCATCACAAAGTTCTTTCTGGCACCTGAGTGCATGTGTCAGTGGGGACAAAAATAATACTGCCCTGCGGTCCCCGCAGACCGACTGTTCTAACACCCTTGGCTTGAAGCAGGACAGTTTGAATCAAGTCTTGCCAATTCTGGGTCAGTTTGAAGAAAATTCCACAGGGTTAACTATACCCTTCCAAAGGGCTGTCCAAAGAATTGCACAAAGTTCAGACCTTCTCCAACCAGGTCTACTCTGCACACAACGTGGTTCAGACACTTGGGAGACCAAAATCCGACGAGACTGGCGACAGCCGCTAATCTATATGGATAGCGGCCTCCGTAAAATGTAAATGTGAAAATCCTGACCCCGGTCCCGGGCGAAAATGGTAGGTGTCTTGATCGGGGGTGGGACTTGTGATATCTGGCCAGGTGTGCCTGAGAGCCTCTCTGTTGTAGTGAAAATCCTGGCCAAACTGTCTATTTGGTGGGGGGCCCTTTAATGGTTAACCTTTAACCTTCAACAACCAAATCAGCCAGGACTGTTGTCAGCAGAATTAAGAGCAGGTCCCATGACCCTTTTCACTCCTTCATTTTATCCTAAATTAAATACACAATCGCAAAACATAACAATCTTTTAAAACTCCTCCTGCGTGTCAGTGGCATCATGTCCCCCTCCCGTCGCCTGCTCTCTGAAAGGATCCTTGATCATTTTTTTGCATGTTTGAATCGTTTGACGCGAGTTAGGCCTGACTGTCTGAACTCCTGAGCCGAGTTAGGCTCCCGCAGTTAAAGACAGTCTTTAGGGTACCCTTAAGAGAAAGTAGCTTTTTAAACTGGCCATGGTTAGTTGAGGAAAAAAAAAACAACCTTCAAATATGCTGCTGCAGAAATACTTCCTTATCCATTCCTTCGGCTCTCGTTTAAGTTCAATCTCCTTTTCACAGAAAGTTAGCCCCTAGATTCACCCCGTTTTAATAGTTTGCAGTTGCGATGCTGTGTTGTGTGCTTCTGGTTCTGTTTTCATTGTGCTCCAACTTTTCCATTTTCTTTCAAGTTATCTTTGGTCTCTATGAAAACCACTTCAGGCCCCGAGATTTACATCACTTTAATAATTTACAGTCACAAAGTCCCGTCCACACTGCTGCTTCCATTTTCATTTTGCATTTCTGTTCCTAATTCTCCGAGTACACCGTCCTGCACACTCTTCCTGTTACCCGCATCTTCCCTGGGCTGCTCAAACTAATTCTTTCCGGATCAACCTCAATCTTCTCGCCGTCTTACAATCTGGAAGCTTTTAAAACCCATCTGAACATCAGTTCATGATTTATCTCCTCCCGCTGGTTCAGCCTTGGTGGTCTCCACTGTGAGCCTCAGTCCTCCATTGGTAGCAATCAAAGGCCATCAAGCCTGTTTGTCATTCAGTTATTGCCTGGTCTGTACCTCAACTCCAATTATTCACCTGAGCGCCATGACATTTGATATCCTTGCCTGAGAAAAGTCTATTCCTCTTGGTTCGAAGGATACAATTGTTCCAGTGTCCACAGTCTGTTGAGGGGGAGAATTATTGCCGGCATCGACTTCTTGGGCTGGATGGCCTCCTCTTTCTCTGCTGTATATCATTCGTGATTTCAAATGGCTAAGAAGTGCTAATAGGTGCCTAACCAATCACAAGTCTGCTATTATTTCCTTTCCTGTCCCAATAGCAATATGTGCAGGTTCACCCACTGACAGTGGCTCAGAGAGGCCAGATAGTTTAAAGATGTTTGGCGTTAAGTCAGATGTGAAAAGTGTAGTCAATGCATGATGTATTGACTACACAGTCAGACAGTCAGTGGGGAGTTGCAACATCAGAGGCATTGCCACTGGCACCAACCTTAACCTCAACATGGCAGTCAGGGAGAAATAAAACCTGGAGTTTGTTCAGTGCAGCAAGGCAAACATCAACACTCAGGTACTGAATAGTACCAGGCCCACTCTCATTAAACACGTTCGGCTGATCTTTTTAGTCAACCCAGTTCAATTGATAGTGATCCCAACATTGAATGAGAAGCTCCTAAGTGTTCAGTAGATCTTGAAGGACATTAGTAGCTACGTCTGCAGTACTGAGTTGATGCAACATTGTCAGTGGTCCCATCTGCCTCTGAAGCAGTTTAACATTTCAAATAGTTTAGGTACATTTCTAAGACCACATGACGCAATTTGAATAGGGAATTCTTCTGGGATTTTGGCAATTCCTCCTTCATCCAGTATCAGAGAACCGATTAATTGGCTAATCTCTCATTGCTGTCTGTGAGATTTTACTTCATTATTATTTGTTCCTGTGATGTGGCCATTGATGACAAGGCCAGCATTCGTTGCCCTCCCCAATTGCCCTTGAAGTGGTATGAGTCCCTCCTTGAACCACTGCACTCCACAGCAGCAATGCATTTCCAAGTCAGAAGGGTGTGTGGCTTTCAGGGGCAGTTGCAGGTGGTGGTGTTAACATGTGGCTGGTGCGCTTGTCCTTTGAGGTGGTAAAGGTTGCGGGTCTGGAAGGTGCTGCTGAAGGAGCCTTGGCAAGTTGCTGAAGTGCATTGTGTAGATGCTACAAGCTGCTATCACCATGCAGTAGAGGTGAAGGAAGTGAATCTTTAAAATGGTGGATAACTTTTTCTATTTGGTGTCAAGCTTTTTTATTTATTTTTTTAAAAAATTTAGAGTACCCAATTCATTTTTTTTTCCAATCAAGGGGCAATTTAGCGTGGCCAATCCACCTAGCCTGCACATCTTTGGGTTGTGAGGGTGAAACCCATGCAAACACGGGGAGAATGTGCAAACTCCTCATGGACAGTGACCCAGAGCCGGAATCGAACCTGGGATCTCGGCGCCGTGAGACTGCAGGGCTAGCCCACTGCGCCACCGTGCTGAGTGTTGTTGGAGCTGCTCTCATCCTGGCAAGTGGGAAGCATTCCGACACACTTCTGACTTATTCTTTGTAGATGGTGGACAGGTTTTGAAGAAGTAAGCTTGGGAATGGGAACTTAGTCACGGTCCACAAAGGACCACAGGCATCAGTCCAGAGTAGAGAGATAATTGGTTATTTATACTTGGGGTGTACCACTCTGCAAGCAAGGGGCAAGGCCGGCCTCCATGGACTACCACAGCTGATGTAGGGATTGAATGTGCCCCGTTGGTGCCATTCTGAATCACATTCTAGCTATGTGGCCAAGTGAGCTCTTCGCTGTGGAATTCCCAGCCTCTGGCCTGTTCTTGTAGCAACAGAATTTATATGGTTGGTGCAGTTAAATTGCTGGTCATTGGTAACCCCGAGGGATGTTGATAGCAGGATATTCAGCAATGGTCATGCCATTGACTGCAAAGGGAAGATAGTTAGATTCTCTCTTGTTGGAGATGCTGATTACCTGACACTTGTCTGACATTAATGTTACTGATCACCTATCTGTCCCGGACTGAATATTGTCCAAATCTTGCTGCATATGGACATGGACTGCTCCAGTATCTCAGAAGTTGTAAATGGTTCTGAACATTGAGTAATCCTCAGCGAACATTCCCACTGACCTTACGAAAGAGGGAAGGTCATTGATGAAGCAGCTGACGATGGTAGGGCCTTGGTCACTACCATGATGAACTCCTGCAGTGATACCCTTGGGTTGCGTTCATTCGCCTCCAACAACCATAACCGCCTTGTTTTGTGCTAGGTATGACTCCGATCGATGGAGGGTTTCCCCCCTTATTCCCATTAACTTCAATTTTAGTAGGGCTCCTTGATGCCACAATCAGGAAAATGGTGCCTTGATGTCACGGGAAGTCACTCTGAAATTCAGCACTTTTGGACCAAAGCTATATTAGCTGGAACTGAATGGTCCTGGTAGAACCCAAACTGAGTGTCAATAAGCAGGTTATTGCTAAGTGTCACTTGATGGCATCGTCAATGACACCAATCACCACTTCACTGATTGATGAAAGTAGACTGACTGTGTGGTAAATGCTCGGATTGGATGTTCCTGTTTTTTGTGTTCAAGACATACCTGGATGGTTTTCCACAGTTTTGGTTAGATACCCATGTGGTAGCCGCATTGGAACAGCTTAGCTACAAGTATGGCACAAATCTTCAGTACCACAACCAGATATTGTCAAGGCCCATAGCTGTACCCACCACCTTTAGTCTTTCCATGATGTCACGTAGACTGAATTTTATTGCTTGAATATCGCCACACAGAGTACATTCTGTGCTCTTTCTATCGTCAGTAATTCTTCTGTGTGGTGCTCAACGTGGAGGAATACTCATCAATTGAAGGAAGGCAGTAGGTGGCAGTCAGCAGGCAGCTTCTTTGCTGGTTTGACCTGAAGCCATGAGCCTTCATGGGGCCTGGAGTTATTATTAAGGACTTAAAGACTCCAAAGGTAGCTCTCAATGTATCCTAATGCACCACCTCCCCTTGTGGATCAATCCTGCCAGTTGTACAGGGGAGGGATGGTGAGGAAGGAGGCAGGGAAAATAGCTAAAAGTAAGGTATGATTCAATTGGTATGACTATGTTTGGCCGATGCTTGTGTTATGGGCCAGGGTTTAGAGAACACCAAAGTATATCATAGAGTTCACCTGACCCACAACTTTTAATAGATTTTGGTTATGGGGAGCACAAGGGCCCACCTTACAGGTGTGATGCAACAGAGAACTAAAGTATTTTAAAAACAAAACAATGTTTATTCTATGAAAACAGTTTACATTTTATAAACCCACAGTAAACATCTTACCAACTACCAACCCTGATAACCCCCAAAACTATACAGTACTCTATAGGGAACCCTTAGTAACTTTCCTAACAACATCCATAAGCTGAAACACTTTTTAGCAAAGACAGTAAGTTTGAATTCTCTACAGAGAACAGTTACCACTTTTAAATTGTTTAACATCTAGAGAGAGATCGGTATACATCTGCTTGGTTTGAATGCAGCTCTCCAACTGAAAGCGAAACTAAAAGACAGAGCCAAAAATAGCTTCCAGCGCAAAACGAAAGTAAAAAATAGAATCACATTCCAGCTCCACCCACGCAATGACATCACTGCAGCCATTTGATAAAACACACTTTTCTTAAAGGAACTCTCACATGACACTTGACCCATCTCTGGAACAGCTCTCTAAATTCATGGGAAGTCAGTTTCAGTGAGGAAAGGTTTGCAGGAGTGACCGGACATGGTGGTCCTTTAATGTTAGTGCCCATGTGAATTATGAGAATGGGTGTCATTATTTTGATATTTTGTGGGGAATTTTGTGTTATTCTGTACAGAAAGCTGTGTGTTGATGTGGATGTGTAAATGATTTAATTAAGGCCAATGGAGACTATTTGTCTCAAAGAGCTGAGGGTAAAGGAGTAGAGGTGCTAAATGCATTCATTTGTAACAAAGCCATGTGTGTTCTTTTAAATAAATAAGTAAAGTTAGGAATTTGCATTATGAGATACATAGTTTTCATTTTTACCTGTTCAAATTCCTGGGGGAATAAAATAGTGTTATAGCTTGCAACAGTTTCATTGGCAAGCAAGGGAAAGATGTTACATTTTATTTAATCCCAAAAGCAGTGTCAATAGGAAGGACAGGAAGTATTTTTATATTTTGGAAAGGTTAAGTTCAAAGGAGTACTGAGAACAATGGGATCAAAAATGAAAGGGATCCACAATGGGTGTGAACCTCATTTTAATAGATTTGAATTATTTTAAATGTTATTAGCAGGCCACATGATCCCCCCTCACTAAATATTCATACCTCGCCAGTGTGATGTGATGTCGGCGAGGTTTACAACAGATTTGGCCAGGTGAGAAGCAATCAAGGGGATCATTCCAGGGGTGCAAAGGTAAGTATAGCCTCCAGGGGGAAGAGGGACATGCTGGGGCCGTTTCCTGGCATAGTGCCAACCTGTGCCAGGGGGCAGTGATGAGCGGACCCCAGTGGGAGCCCCATGGGAGGGAGTCATTGACGTGTGTTGGGCGGGGGAACAGGCACTGAGTGGGGGGGGGGGGGGGGGGGGACTGAAATGCTAGTGATGATTGTCAGCAGAGGGATATCTCCATGCTGGGGCTGGGGGCCGTTGGCCTACTCCTTTTCCTATTTTTCATGGTCTTACAACACAAAGAATTGTGGTCCACCTGGTGTGTTCTTCCTAAACTTTCTGCAACATTTGGAATTGCAAGCTTGGCCATTTCAGCGGGCAGTCAATAGTCAGTCTCGTTGTGTCTGGTGTCACAAAATCTAAACCAGATAAAGACAGTAGATTTCCTTCCTGTTGGGGCACTAATGAACCAGATGGGATTTTATCACAACCAAACCCATCACTTTTGAGACTAACTTTTTAATTCCTGACTTACTAACTAGTTGAATTTACGTTCCGCTGGATGCTATGATTGGATGTGAGCTCATCCCTCCAGAGCATGATTGCAGCTCACTGGGTTACGGTCCTGTGACATTACCGCTATGCTACACTTAACCCCAGGATGGCTTGTGTTTCCCTATGTGACAACAGCCAAAGGAGTTTGCTCATGTGAAGTTCTCTTTGATATTTATGAGATCTGGCATGACACTAAATAAACTGGTGCCGGGTCAGAATCCTGGAACCTCTTTCCCAAACAGCACTGTGTATAAACACCACATCTTTCTCGGGGTTTCATCAAATTCCGAGGGGTACACATCTCCAAAAATCTGTCCTGGCCCACCCACGTCGACGCTACCACCAAGAAAGCACAACAGCGCCGAAACTTGCTCAGGAAACTAAGGAAATTCAAAATGTCTACATTAACTCTTCCCAACTTTTGCAGATGGACCATAGAAAGCATCCTATCTGGCTGCTCGGCAACTGCTCGGCCCAAGACCGCAAGAAACTTCAGAGAGTCCAGTATATCACACAAACCTGCCTCCCATCCATTGACTCCATCTACACATCCCATTGCCTGGGCAAAGTGGGCAGCATAATCAAAGATCCCTCCCACCCGGCTTACTCACCCTTCCAATTTCTTCCATCAAATACAGCTTCTTCCCCGCTGTTACCAGACTCCTAAACGACTCTCTTATGGACTGACCTAATTAACAGTACACCCCTGTATGTTTTATCCGATGCCGGTGCTTATGTCGTTACATTGTATACCTTGTGTTGCCCTATTATGTATTTTCTTTTATTTCCTTTTCTTTTCTTGTATTTAATTATCTGTTGAGGTGCTCGCAGAAAAATACTTTTCACTGTACCTCAGTACACGTGACAAGAAACAATATCTAATCCAAACATAGAGCCATAGAAATGTTACAGCACAGAAGGGAGCCATCCGGCCCATCTTATCTTTGCCGACCCAAAGACACCCTGGTGCCCTTTCGAATTCCATCTGAGAGTCATGAAGGTCTCCAGTACAGAAAAGGCCCTTCGGATCAATGTGTCTGCGCCAGTCAAACATAACCGCCTTAGTGTTCTTCCTGCACCCGACCCATTGCCCTGCAGCTTACAGCACTTAAGGTGCAGATCCAGGTACTTTTTAAAAGACTCCCTTGTCTTTGCCTCCACCATCAAGTCAGGTAGCGAATTCCAGATACCCATCTCTGTGTAAAAAGCTTTTCCTCGTGTCCCCTCGTATCCTTCTGGCACTTACCTTGAATCTATGACCCCTAGTTTTTGAACTCTCGGCCAAGGGAAACAGGTTCCTCCTGCCTACTCTATCTCGGCCCCTCACAATTTTTTCTAACTCAATCATGTCACCCCTCAGCCTTGTCTGTTCTAAGGAAGAAAATCTGGACTGCCGCGGTTCAAAGTGGCTCACTCGCACCTTCACAAGGGATGGACAAGAAGTGCTGGCCTCACAGGTACATCCATAATCCATGAAAGAATCAAAAATAAAACACTTGTCTTCCTTTCTGTCTGGCAGAGAAAACTTTTCATTTTGTCTCCAGTCCTCACTCTCACTTTCCTGAAAATATTGACACATGTCCTAAGCACCAGCTGTTGTCTTGTTGGACGCGATTCAGCAAAGTTCTCAGACAGGCGCATTTGGCAGGTTGCTTCTCGACAGCTGCAGCCAGGGTAGCACTGCCAGGGTGCCAGGCTGGCAGTACCAGTGTGCCCAAGTGCAAAGGAGAATGTCAGTGTGCCACCCTGCCCAGCCCTCAGCCACCCGGGTGTCTGTATTTACCCGTGAGACCCCTCCAGGTTACGCCTGGTCCACGTTTGTGTGGACCCGTACTAAATGGCGTCCTGGCGAGGTCTCCCTGGCACAGCTGGTGAGTACCGGGCACTGGGGTAAGTCCAGGTATTTAAATGGATTATCTCTCTCAAATAGCCATTCATTACGCTTAGACTCGAGCATCTGCGTGAGCACACTTGCTGGTGTAATGCCATTTGCACTCCATCTGCGTTACTGGGGAAATTACATATAGGAGAAAAGAGACTCATTTCCTGTTCAATTAGTTGTAACCTTGTGATTATCTCAGCTGATATTAAGCTGCGTGGGCGGCGTAACCTAATGATTAAGTCATACATCAAGCTCCTTCTGTCCTTTTTGTATTGTAAAATTTTGCAGCTGGCGACAGTGATTGCTCTTTGGCTGCTCCGGCAGTCAACGTCAACCATTTCATCACCTCATTGAGTGACCGCATATCTGCATTTAGCATTTGCTTCAACATTGGCACCAGAGCCTCTCCTTCTTTAACTTTCCTCTTGTTTCAACCCAATTTTGCTTTATGCTGAGAGTGTGAGCACAGTTGGCAATAAAGAAATGTCAAGGACTGGTGGCCAATCGGTGGGAGTTGTTGTGGTTAATGTGGGGCAGGCAATGGCCAGGATTTTCTGGCCTCACCATCCTTGACCTGCCGTGGGTCAGCCAAAAGCCCACTGACATTCGACGGGACCGGACGAGGTCATAAAACCCTGGCCAAGCTGCAGAGGTAGGTAGTCTTAGTCGTGGTGCAATGATGTGTGAAGTGTTGGCTCGTGTAGACTTGAGAGTGTGAACAGACACTTCCAACACTGATAAAGGTTCAACTCAATTTTATTAACTACTTCTAACTAACTAACACACGATGACTGTGGGTCTAAATGATGCTAACTTAAACTAGAGACCTAAGCCTTGTCTGAACCAGTTGATTCTCTCAGCACGTGTTGTGAGTCTGTGCTGGGCTGGATGAGTTCTTGTTACACTCAGAGGCAGCACCCAGAATGAGCGGGAACCGTGTTGCCCTCTGCCTTTATAGTGTGTGTATTCTAACTGGTGATTGGCTGCGGTGTTTGTACATGTTGATTGGTCCCTGTGTGTGTCCATCAGTGTGTGTCTGCACCATGATATACTGGTGTATATTATGACAATGTGGTCGGGAGCTCATCTCAGAGTTAAATACAACACCAAGTTTGAGAACCATTTCATTCAGCCTCAGGCAGATTCCAAGAAGATGGAAGGAGTCAGTGCCTCGGGAACGGAATTTGCGGCGGGAACCGAAGACTTCGCCTTCAGCTTTCCCGATATTCTGCTCGACTCCCTGCCGGATGTTGGTCAAGCAATCTGGCAATTTGACAATGTGAGGGATTAGAGAAGTATGGGGATCACACTTCAAAAGAGCTGGCTTTAAAGTGATTGGGACGTCCTAAGGTAGTGAAGGATGCTGTATAAATTCATTCACTTGTTCCATTATTCGCCTGTATGAAAATCCTTTGTTTTCCTCTGCAACAACATCAAATTATATAATGTATTTAACTTGGTAAAATGTGCCAAAATGCTTCACAAGGGCCTAAAAAGCATAAAAATACGACATTGAGCACCATAAGGAGATATTCGGGTAATTATCTACATAGAATTTACTACATAGAATTTACAGAGCAGAAGGAGGCCATTCAGCCCATCGGGACTACACCGGCCCTGACAAAGCGCACCCTCCTCAAGCCCACGTCTCTACCCTATCCCTGTAACAAAGTAACCCCCCACTTAATCTTTTTTTTGGACATTAAGGGCAATTTAGCATGGCCACTCCACCTGACCCGCACATCTGGGGAGGTGGTGGCACAGTGATATTGTCACTGGACCAGAGACCCAGAGCTATGCTCTGGGGACCCAGGATCAAATCCCACCACTGCAGGTGGTGAAATTTGAATTCAATAAAATATGGAATTAAAAGTCTAATGATGACCATGAAACGATTGTTGTAAACACCCACCTGGTTCACTAATGTCCATTAGGGAAGGGAATCTGTCTTTGATTTGAGGGGGCAGCAGGGTAGCATGGTGGTTAGCATAAATGCTTCACAGCTCCAGGGTCCCAGGTTCGATTCCCGGCTGGGTCACTGTCTGTGTGGAGTCTGCACGTCCTCCCCCTGTGTGCGTGGGTTTCCTCCGGGTGCTCCGGTTTCCTCCCACAGTCCAAAGATGTGCGGGTTGGGTGGATTGGCCATGCTAAATTGCCCGTAGTGTCCTAATGAAAGTAAGGTTAAGGGGGGGGGTTGTTGGGTTACGGGTATAGGGTGGATACGTGGGTTTGAGTAGGGTGATCATGGCTCGGCACAATGTTGAGGGCCGAGGGGCCTGTTCTGTGCTGTACTGTTCTATTGTTCTATCTTTGGACTGTGGGAGGAAACCGGAGCACCCGAGGAATCCCACGCAGACACGGGGAGAACGTGCCGACTTTGCACAGGCAGTGACCCAAGCTGGGAATCGAACCTGGGACCCTGGAGCTGTGAAGCAACTGTGCTAAGTACTCTAATTTTAAAATAAAGCGTTACTTAACTGGGAACCAATCTAGGTCATCGTGTACACAGGTGATGGGTGAGTGGGACTTGATTATTTGCATAATCAGATAAAAATATTGTCAGTTCCAAGCTATTGCCTTAATTCCCCTTTATCTACTCTCTATCTAACTTACCCGAAACATCAAATCCACAATCAGTTCCATATTATCATTAAAAGAGGATGCATTTTTATCAATCATTATTTGTTGCAGTCTGTCACTTTGATAACAGCTTATCTCGTCAAGGAGTTGCAACCATCCTCCCAACATTTAAACCTTTCAATTTGGTTGTTTTTAGGAAGCTGTGAAAGTCCTCCTCTGTGCGTTTAGGTTAGGTGGAGTTACATGGAAAGGGTGAGGGCGTGGGTCTAGGTAGGGTGCTCCTTTGGAGGGTCGGTGCTGACTCGATGGGCCAAATGGCCTCCTTCTGCACTGTAAATTCTATGAATCTATGAATTCACGAGATAACAAATTGTAAAGGGAAACAATAGTTTATACAGCATGAAAAGAGAATGCTGATTGGTTGGCAAGTGAACTATGATTTGGTAAGTCTATTGCCCTGGAGAAAACACCAGCTTACTGACACCTGACAGCTAATTGTCAAGCTTTGTTTAAGGTCAAACCATGTAGGTTGACTCTGATTGGTGAAGACATTAGGGGCTAGTTTAGCTCACTGGGCTAAACTGCTGGCCTTTCAAGCAGACCAGCAGCACGGTTCAATTCCCATACCAGCCTCCCTGGACAGGCGCCGAGAATGTGGCAACTAGAGGCTTTTCACAGTAACTTCATTGACGCCTACTCATGACAATAAGCGATTTTCATTTCATTTCCTTGGGGACTGAACCATTTTGTTGAGTTTAAAATGATACAATATGTGCATATCGCTGGGCCTCTAACAGAAATCTTTATTTCTTTGTTGGCCACAAGTGAGGTCCCAGAGGATTGGAGGATAGCCAATGTTGTCCCATTATTTAAGAAGGGTCGCAAAGATAACCCGGGTAATTATAGGCCAGTGAGCCTGACGTCAGTGATAGTGAAATTGTTGGAAAAGATTCTCAGAGATCTATGCACATTTGGAAGCGAATGCTCTTATTAGTGATGGGCAGCATGGTTCTGTTTGAGGGAGGTCATATCTAACTAATATAATTGAGTTTTTTGAGGAGGTGATAAAAATGATTGATAAGGGCTGTGGATGTTGTCTACATGGACTTTAGTAAAGCATTTGACAAGGTCCCTCATGGCAGGCTGGTGCAAAAGATTCAATCACCTGGGATTGTTTCGGAAATGTCCAATTGAGGAATCACATCTAATGTTGGACGCTGTGTTTTGAATTTCAAAAGCATGGGCTAATTCACTTGCCATCGAAGCAGCAGTCTTGTCATGTGAGAGTACCTTTAAGAACTGGGTGTTTATTAAACAGCTGTAGTGGATGTACCTTTAAGAAATGGGTATTTATTATATAGCTGCAGTGATGTCAGAGTGTGGGTGGAGCTGGGCTGGCTGTCTTTCACTTTCGCTTTGAACAAAAGCTGGTCTGTGTCTGTGGGTTTAGTTTCATTTTGAGAGTTGGATAGCTGCAGGAAAAGCAAGCAGCTGCATAAGAATCGCCCCGCAATCTAAAGATTGTCTCCAGATCATTTGGGTGATTTCAAATGTTGCCTGAGATACAGTCTGAACCATTGGAAATGGCAAAGATTCAGTTGCTGATTAAGCAACTTGAACATGAAAAAGAATTAAAGCAGCTTGAATATGATAGGGATGAAAAAGAAAAAGAAAAAGAGAGAGAAGAAAGGAGAAAAGAAAGAATGGCCCTAGCAGAACAAAAAGAAAGAGAAAGGGAGGTACAGATCAGAGAAAAAGAAAGAGAAAGGGATGAAAGGGAAAAAGAGAGAGAGTTTGAGCTTCAGAAAATGGCCATGAAACATGACAGTCAGTTGGAGGATAGTGATGAGGATAAAGAGAAAGAGTGTCATAGTCTAAGGATTGGTGGGGATCTATTTAAATTTGTCCAAGCATTGCCAAGGTTTGATGCAAAGGTATCAAAAAGGTATCATTTGAGAAGGTAGCTAACAAATGAAATGGTCACCGGACATGTGGGTATCACTGATTCAAACAAAGCTGGTAGGTAGGGCTAATGAACTTTTTGCATCACTACCGGAGGAGGTATCTGGGAGGTATGAGGAGGTGAAAAAAATCCATCTTAGGTGCATATGAACTAGTGCCTGAAGCCTACAGACAAAGGTTTAGAAATTTAAGGAAATAATTTGGTCAAACATACATGGAGTTTGAAAGGCTCAAACAGAGTAATTTTGATAGGTGGATATGGGCTTTGAAAATAGATCAAACGTATGAAACTCTCAGAGAAATTATACTTTTGGAGGAGTTTAAAAATTCAATTCCTAATGTAGTGAGAACTCATGTGGAAGAGCAGAGGGTTAAAATTGCAAGGTTAGCAGCAAAATTGGCAGATGATTATGAATTAGTTCATAAGTCAAAACTTGGTTTCCGACATCAGTTTCAGCCTGTGAGG
This sequence comes from Scyliorhinus canicula, assembly GCF_902713615.1. NCBI lineage: Eukaryota > Metazoa > Chordata > Chondrichthyes > Carcharhiniformes > Scyliorhinidae > Scyliorhinus > Scyliorhinus canicula. Next base: position 18,740,011 of record NC_052159.1, read on the forward strand.
GATAGAAACTGGGGAAAGGAGAAATACTCAAATGGCAGAGGTAAAGGTGATCCGATGGGAGATAATAAGGAGAATGTACTTCTTATTAAAAAAGAAATCCAGGAGGGTGGAAGAGACATGAAAAGTTTAAAATGTTTTCACTGCAATAAACTCGGCCATGTAAAGTCACAGTGTTGCTGGTGGAAAAGCACTGGGAAGGCTGATGTGGTAAAACAGGATAAGACAGTAGGGTTTGTTGAAGTGGTAAAGGAAAGCCCAAGTGAAGCGAAGGAGGTGCAATAGATTGTACAGCCTGATCAAGAGGTGATTCATAAGAAGGTGCCAGATCTCTTTAAAGAATTTATGTGTGTGGGTAAAGTTTACTCATGTGTACCAGAAGGAACAGGTAAAGAAGTCACAATTTTAAGAGATACAGGAGCTAGTCAATCTTTAATGGTAAGAGATGGGAAGAATATCACCAGAAAAGGTGGTAATATGTGGAATTCAGGGTGAGAAGAATAATGTTTCATTATAATAAGGTAAGCTTGGAAAGTCCAGTGAAGAGTGGTGAAGTGGTAGTAGGAGTAATACAGAAACTATCTTGTCCAGGAATACAGTTTATCTTGGGTAATGATATACCTGGATCGCAGGTGGGTGTAATGCCTACTGTGGTTGATAAGCCAGTGGAAAATCAGACAACTGAAAGGTTTAAGATGAATATCTTGGGAATTTTCCAGATTGTGTAGTAACAATGTCACAAAGTCACAGGTTAAGACAAGAGGAGAAATCCAAGAGTGAAGATGAAGTTGAAGTGCAATTATCAGAAACAATTTTTTTTTTTAAATAATTTTTATTGAAAAACTTTGTATTTATATAACAACAACGAACCGCAATAAAATACCAACAATAATAATAATGATAACAGTCATAAACATTCGCCCATCCTCAATGAACAAAAAAACATATTAACAACAACTTAAAGTAACACAATATTAAGTTAAGTAACCATAGAAAAAAAAAGAGAAAAAATATAAACAGTAGAAACAATAAAGAACACCCTCCTTTCCCCTCCCCCCGGGTTGCTGCTGCTATTGACCAAGATACCTATCATCAGAAACAATTTTTGATCAGATGGTTAAAAAATAACAAGAACAGGTGGAGGATGAGGCGGATATTTTTAGTTCAGGGAAATTGGCGGAGTTACAACAGAAAGCTATAGAAATAAAATGGATGTATCAGAAAGCATACACGGAAGAGGAATCTGAGTGTATACCAGAGTGTTATTACCATAGAAATTATGTCTCGAGAAAATGGAGACCTTTACATATGCAGGCAGATGAAAAGTGGGCAGACGTTCATCAAGTGGTATTGCCGGTAGGGTATAGAAAGGAGATGTTACGAGTAGCACATGAGGTACCAGTGGGAGGTCATTTGGGAGTAAGGAAAACTCGAGCCGAAATACAAAAACATTTTTATTGGCCTAGACTATATAATGGTGTCGTTAAATTTTGTCAATCATGTCACACATGTCAAGTGATAGGGAAACCTCAAGCAGTGATGAAACCAATGCGCTTAATACCCATTCCTGCATTCGAGGAACCTTTTACAAGGGTCTTAATTGATTGCATGGGACCGCTTCCTAAAACAAAAAGTGGGAATCAATATCTTTTGACTATAATGAATGTGTCTACTAGGTTTCCAGAGGTCATTCCAGTACACAATATTACAACTAAACAGATTGTGGAAGAATTACTTAAATTCTTTACTAGATATGGACAACCCACAGAAATACAATCGGATCAAGGATCAAATTTTACCTCAAGTTTATTCAAAGAGGTTATGGATAGCTTAGGAATAAAACAATTTAAATCAACTGCGTACCATCCAGAATCGCAGGGAGCGTTAGAAAGGTGACATCAGACATTAAAGACAACGTTGATGGCTTATTGTCACGATTATCCAGAGGATTGAGAGAAAGGAATTCCATTCGTACTGTTTGCAATTAAGGATGCACCAAAATGAGTCAACCAAATTCAGTCCTTTTGAACTAATTTTTGATCATGAGGTAAGAGGACCCACTTAAATTGATTAAGGAAAGATTGGTGATTAAGAAATCGTATCGTGTTATGGTCGCTATCACTGATATGCTCCCCCACTGCCACATTGAACACTTTTTTGGGTTTGTTCCCCGGAACCTGATACAGTACTGCTCTATCTCTTGTTGGTTCTTTTACATATTGTTGCAAAAAACTCCCCTCAATACATTTCAAGAAATCTGCCACCTCTACAACAGTTACACTATGACTATCCCAATTTATGTTAGGGAAATTGAAATCCCCTAGTATAATTAGCCAATTATTATTTTTATGTGCTTCAATAAATTGTCTACATCTGCTTCTTTATTTCCCACTGACTCTTTGGAGGAGTATAATACACTCCCAGTAATGTGGCTGTGCCCTTTGTATTCCTAAATTCTACCCATAAAGCCCTTCCAAGGTAACAGGTGCAATCTATGGGCCTCATTGGGCCTGACTCGAGATGCGACGAGGCCGTTAAATCTCGCAAAGAGCCTCTCACGAGATTTAAGAAGTTCGTTACGCCTTGCAAGACCTAACGAGATCTGGCGAGGCTTTGCGATCTGGATGTCGCCTGAAATGGGCATGACCCAGATTTGCATATTCAAGTGAGCAATTAGTCTCTCTTGAATATGTCTATGCTGGAGTTACCCAAGGCACGTCATCAAACGGCTTCCATTAAGCTCTGGTTTCCACTAAAGGGGACCAGGCGCACTGGCACTTGGCGGTGGGGGGGGCGCTCTCAGGTGATCAGAGGCCCCTGGGTGATCGGTCTCTGGGCAGGGTATTACCGTGGAGCTCCGATACCACCCGGGCACCTTGACACTGCCTGCCTGGCACCCTGGCACTTTCAGGGTGCCCAGGTAGCACTGCCAGGCTAGCTGGGCCACTGCCCGGGTGCCAAGCTTTCGCTGTCAAAGTGCCCAGTTGGCACCTTGCCCTTGCTAGGGAACGGGATTAGGTGTGCCCAGCCCTTATGATATGGGCTGCGGAGGGACCGGTGACCTAATTAGTACATTGGGGGAGGGGGGTTCCAGAGGCTGCAGTGTGGGGTCGAGAGATCGGGGCACCATTGAAAAATGGCATTCCTATGTCTTCCTGCACTGGCGCGCTGGCACCTGATCTTGTCAGTGCAGGAAATGGGTCTAAGTGTGGCCTCGGTGGGGCGATCCTCGCCAAGGCCCAGAAAAGAAGCAGAGTTTTGTTAATAGTGAGTTCGTTCTCAATGCTGCAAGCGCTGGAAAACACCTGTTTCTTTTCCATTAAATCGTGCCCATCATCTCTCCTCATTGCAGTAATTAATTCCTTAATTAACAGTAAAACACCACCTTCTTTTTTACACCCTCCTTTACCTCGCCTAAAGATCCTATACTCAGGAATGTTAAGTTGCCAATCCTGCCCTTGACATAACCATGCCTCTGTAATGGCAACAATGTCACAATTCCATCTGTCAATCCACAGCCTTAACTCATCAATCTTACCTGTTACACTGCTGGCATTAAAGTAAAGACCATCCAACCTTGTCTTGCTCTCTTAAAGCATGATGTGTCTCTATTTTACGAATACTCTGTATCGCCCCCTCCTCCTGCCGAACTAGATTTAACTCCTCCCAACAGCTCGAACAAACCTACCTGCAAGGGTGTTGGTTCCAATGTGGTTCAGGTGCAGTCCGTCCCTCTTGTACATGTCGATCTTCCCCAGAAATAGTCCCAGTGATCCAAGAATCTAAAACCCTCCCTCCTGCACCAACTCTTCAGCCAGGCATTCATCTGTCCTATTTTTCTATTTCTGTACTCGGCAGCACATGGAACCAGAAGTAATCCAGAGATTACAAATTTAGACATCCTGCTTTTTAATCCTGCTTCGCTCCCTGAATTCTTGATGCAAGACGTCATCCTGCATTCTACCTATATCGTTGGTACCAACGTGTACCACGACCTCTGAGTTTTCATCCTCCCCCTTTAGGATGCCCTGCAGCCTTTCTGTGATACCCTGACACCAGGGAGGTAACACATCATCCTGGAGTCACGTCTTTGGCTGCAGAATCCCCTATTATTAATTCTCTTCCTTTTTCTCTTTCTCCCCTATGTACAGTCAGGCCATTTGTGGTACCAGAGGGTTGGCTCTGACTGCACTCCTCTGAGGTACTAGTGCTCTCATCAGCTTCTAAAATGGAATACCGATTTGCGAGCAGGACCCCCAGAGGCCTCCCGCGACATTTACCGGACCTGATCATGCTTCACATGATCGACCGAGATCTTGCGATCATTAGTCCCACTTCAATGTGTCTACGTCGGATCTACCCAGAACCCGGGATCAAATGGCCTCACCTCGGAGACCATGAGCGGGCACCGTTTAGCATTGTTTATCACAAACGTAGACCAGGCATTTGGGGGGGGAGGAGGGGGTCTCCCAGGCGGTCGGAGACCCCAGGTGGTCAAGATCTGGGAAGGGTGGTCACCCCTGATGCCACCAGGGGACTAGAACATTGCCAGCCTGGCAATTCCAGGGTGCTCAGTTGGCACTGCCAGGGGTTCTACCAGGGTGCCAGGTGCCCACGTGGCATCATGCCATGGATCTGGCCCGTGGGTGCCCTGCTCTTTTGAGATGGGATGCGGGGGGGGGGGGTTGATGACCCCTAACTGGTGAGTTGGGGCATGGCGGGGGGGGGGGGGGGGGGTTGGGGAGTCTGGAGGTCGTGGTGGGAGGTCTAGAGATCAGGGCGCCGAGCGGAACTCGTTAGTGCAGGAAATGGGGCAGAGTGCAGCCTTGACGGGATGTTCCTTGCTGAGGCCCAGAAATGAAGCAGAGTTACGTTTAATAGTGGGGTCGTCCTCGGTGCTGCCAGTGCCTGGAAACACACACCTGACATGGGACTCCATTTCATTTCCATGAACATTCGCGTAGGATCTTTTATTTTCCAATAAGAGACAGGGTCCAATGGTAGTTTGAGATTGAGTTTATCGCAAAAACTTGGTTAGTATACTCGCAAATACAAAAAAATACAAAAGCCCAGCCGGGCATCGGAAGAGAACAATGGAATGAGAACAAAGAAGAGGGAGAGAGACCGTGCACCAAGAACATTTTACCTGCACTTTCTGGTACTGCCACCCTCTCTGCCTGTAATTGGCTCACAAGCTTTGAAATGTGACTTCTGAATGGTGCTCCACACCAGCAGTCACACTGCTGTCTAACTTACTGACACGTTTGCAATCTGGGTCCTGAAAGGCTGGTGTAACATTTCACATTTATCACCGTCAAACTGCAAATGCATAATCTGACCTTGACTCAGAACAATACAAGCTTGTATTTCATCCCATACTTACAATATATTTTAATATTTACCCACAATGCGGCACCTTCAGGAGAGAAAAGATGGGGGGGGGGGGGGAATAATTTTTAATTAGTACTTTTAATAATTTTTGAAGCAGAGTCAATGGGCTCGATTGTCTGCTGCCTGCCGCCAGTGGCGGAGTTCCCGATGCGGTGGAGAATCCAGCATCCCGAGATGCTCCGATCCCCCGTTGGCAGTGGCATTCCCTGGGGACGATTCAAATAGGTCATATTGATCCATTTGCATCCTATTCTTGGGCTGGGCACCGGATTCTCCACACCTCCAGCCCTCTGTGCCGGGATTCACGCGGGCGTGGATTGGTGCAGGTACTTCCCAGAGTGGGGATAAGACTTCCAGGTGGCTGCCCCCAAAATCCTCGGTGGGCCCCCTCCCCCCATCCCCCCCCCCACCCTCCCCCCAACCCCCCCACCCCCCACCCTCCCCCCAACCCCCCCCCACCCCCCACCACCCCCACCCCCCCACCCCCCCACCCCCCACCACCCCACACCACCCCCCACACCTCCAGCCCTCTGTGCCGGGATTCACGCGGGCGTGGATTGGTGCAGGTACTTCCCAGAGTGGGGATAAGACTTCCAGGTGGCTGCCCCCAAAATCCTCGGTGGGCCCCCTCCCCCCACCCCCCACCCCCTCTCCCCACAATACAATCCCCAAACTGGCAGGCCGATAGCCGGATTCGTGACTGAATCCCTCGCAATTCCCACACTGCATAGATTTACATGGCAAGGGATAATGGACCGCCTCTTGGCGCCTGCTCCCAGCGCGAGTGGAAATCAGAGGAATTCGTTGGGGAGAACATTGGGCGTGATTCTCCGATCACAAGACAGAGTGTCCGCGCCGTCATGAACGCCGTCGCCGTCGCCGTCGCGTTTCATGCCGGCGCAAAACTGGCACGGGACCTAGCAATTCTGGTCCCCACAGGGGGCCAGCACGGCGCTGGAGCGGTTCACGCCGCTCCAGCCTCACTTCCTGGTGCGCACTGGCGGTGGCGCCAACCCACGCACGTGCAGCGGCGACGCACCAACCCGCGCATGCGGGATGGCTTTACAGAACGCGCCAGCCCCGACGCAGGATGGCGCTGGGGTTCTGGGGTCGGACACGCAATAAAGTAGGCCTGGGGAGGGAGAGTTCCCGCTGGCAGTGACGCGGTGTGGACGGCAACGGCGGGACTGCTTTTTCCACGCGGCCGCTCGGCCCATTGGGGTCGGAGAATCGGCGGCCCGGCCTCGTACAGCGGCCCATGACCGGCGCCGTGCCAACCGTGATGGCGCAAATGCCGCCGATTCTCCGCACCTCGGAGAATCGCGCGCTGGCGTGGGGGCTGCGTGGCGCGGTTGCGGCGATTCTCCGGCCTGGCGCGGGACTGGGAGAATCACGGCCATTGCCTCCCAAGCGGAGAATCTAGCCCAATGCTTTTCAACCTCAGAACAAAGCCATATCAAGGTCAGCCTGTACCAGTGCACCTCACACTGTCATTTCAGAGCTGCATTGGCAGAGTGAAGGTTGCAATCACACCCAGGGTCTGAAACGCAATGTGTGGCTATCGACTGGCTCACTAATCTGGACCTGGTTATTCAAACAGTGATAATCACCCATATGAAAATAGCAGTAGGACTGGGGGCATTAAGGCAGCAGGTGAAAAGTTAACAAAATCTCTTTGAAAATTAGGTTGGGAGTAAGCATTCCCAGAAAGAAAATGTTCCTTACTGGCCTGGGCGAATGAGCTTTTCAAAACAGATGGCAACTCCTGCTGATTGAAACCGTACCATTTTATTTTGTACATCGTAGGAGATGAAACATCTTTAATGGATTAGCCATGGCATGCGCTGTTTGATGGACTCATAGGTCAGCTGTTTTTATAATTGCTTTATTGTCAGAGGGAAGAAAAAGTTCAAGCTCAATATTAAGCGCAGGCTAATAGCAGCGGAAACGTCAATTACTTTATATATTCTCAGCGGAGTTTGTTAATTGTATGTCAGTGAATTTTTGCAGGACTTTCCTATTGATGTAATGTGCACATTAGAGATTGCATGAGATTACGTTCCATTTTTCATGAGAAAAACATTCCGTTTCTTTATCTTGCACAGGTTGACTGTGCAAAGCAATTTGACGAGTTCACCAATCTTGTTTTTCCAATTTCAAGGTTGTATACTGATATACGTCGAATTTTCTCCCCCCCCCCCTCTTATCCCAAAGATTGTATCTTAAAAAGGGAAAGGGTTCCGTGGGTGCCTGAGGCCTTGTCCAGACAGCTAATTTACAAATGTTAGGCCAGATGGCGAGGGTCAAGTTTTCAGATTGTGGCATTCATGCGTCACAGAGTCTCAAAGTCCTTACAGCACAGAAAAAGGCCGCTCAGACCATCGCGTCCACACCAGCCCTCTGTTAAGAATTCCAGTCCCATTTCCTCCCCCACCCCGAACCCTTCAGTCTCTATTTTCGTCACCCAAGTAATCATCCAATTGTCTTTCAAAGTCATTCATCGTCTCCGGTTCCAGCACCCTCGTGGGCAGCGGGTTCTAGCTCATTGCCACTCGCTGCATTAAAAGGTTTCCCTTCACACTCCTCCTATATCCCTTGCCCAAAATCTGAAATCTGTGTCCCCCCCTAGCCCTTGTACCATCAGCTAATGGGAACAGTCACGTGGGATCGGCTGGATTTATAGCCCATCAAATTGTGCTCTGTATTGTCATCAAAGTGACACCCACGGCCATCAATTTGCTGGCTGGAGAGTTCGGATAAAGTAGCCCACACCGTATTCCTCTAAAAGAGTTAGGCCGGAAGTCAGGAAGTGTTCATGTTTTTTCTTTCGCAGAAAGCTGCTGAGAACAGGGTGAAAAGAGAAAGTTTATGGTCCTTTAACCGGGTACTTGACAAGCCCCTGAGAGACTGTGGTGGTCTGACTAGGGTGTTTACGGTACCTCAGAGCAGTGCTGCCATTGGTGCAGAAGACTCGCTGCCCATTGGCTCAGGCAGGTCATGTGCCTCTCTGCCAATTGGCTGAGGCTAGTCATGTGACTGCTCACCGATTGGCCGAGAGGCCGG